>NC_048448.1:6822129-7151927 GCF_004353265.1 Vitis riparia | reverse complement strand
GTTGCCTTCTTTTTCTTTGGGAGAAATAAATTTATTTGACTGGTCTAATGTCGGCAGAAGACAGTATCCCAAAAGTAGATTTAAGTTGATGTTAACTGATGATTAGATATTGAAATGCATGGCTAAATGCGAAGAGTAATCCTAAGTCCAGTCGCCATCTGAATGAGGTGAATGCCAGGTGCATCTGGACCCATACCAGTCAGCATCTCAGCCAGCCATGTGGTGCCTCCACGTCCTTTAGTCTTAAAGCGGGGGGTGGGGGGGCGCTAACATTTGAAAATTTCTCGGGTTTTCTCACCTACTCTGTAGTCTGTTCCATCCATCTATTTCTTTCTTTGACTTTTCAGCATTCCTCCTTAAAACTTACCAAGCCACCTGATTTCAATATTAAATTTATAACATTCTAGCACACGATTCGCATTTCGTATTTTTAATATGAAAAAACTCATTTGATTTCTTTCATTCCACCTTTTTTTCTTTTTTTTACATTAATTAAAATTTATTTCAAATCAGTTGTCGACGCTTTCCAGGCGGAGGGCTGAGGATCCTTCACAATTTTTCTTTGAAAGATGCTTTATTTTGACGTTCCAAAATTCTAAAGAATGGCGGCCATGGATGGAAAGGTAGATGGTGGGCGTCTGGATGCCGTCCCAATAGAAGAAAGAAATCTTGTCTCATCACTGCCACCATGACTGATAGCGAAATTTTAATGCGGTTCAGTAGACGACTTCGATGTGTATTTAAATTAATTCTTGATGATAGGTAAGATGCTGTGCGGGGATTCTCTTCTATGTAGTGCACATCTCCATTCTATGGGCGTGCCATCCCCATAGGCTAACTCGTACAACGTTTACTTCATGCTGCAGATACTTAAAGTTGGCCAGGGCTTAATTTGGATGTAATCCAAGTTGGAGCCTCTGAAGTGACTTAATCAAAGCTTAACTCCTTTTGGGATATATCAAGAAGGTATGATAAATAAATTTTTAAATAATTAAGAAGATTAAAAATGTTTAATAAAATAACTTAATATATTAAGTCAAATCAAAATAATTTTAAATATTAAGTCAAAATAATTAATTTATTTTAAATTTAAAGCTTTAAATATGAATATTTAGTAAATAAAATTTATTACTTAAAATTAATAGGGATAAATATATTAACTTTGATTATTTAAAATAAATATAAGTTAATTTTATCAAATAATTTAACATTAAAAATAAAAAATAGTTTAAAGTTAACAACTTAAAAACAATTTAACTTAAGTTATTAAGTGATAAGTATTAAGTTTTATCAAAAAATAATTAAATGTTACTTCTTTTACCATTGGATTAATATAAATTATAGTAAATTACAAATATCATTCTTATATTTTCACATATATCATCTCAAACCATACATACTTGCTAAGCTATGATCAAAAGCTTATAAAATTAGGTGAACGGTCAACTGCATACATGAAGTTAACCTAAACTAAAATCTTCATCTACTCATTTGATACTTGGCTGAGATAATACCCTACCTGATGGCATCTACTAACTTAACCCACAAGTTTAAACCACAAAGTAATCGTCTGACAATTTATAGATCAACTCAAATTAAGCTAAAACCCTAACAAAACTGAACTAGATATTCCTATTTGGAATTCATTTTGACTCACTTTGAAGAGGTTAAACTAATATTTAAAGCGGCACATGCAATTGACTGAAGGCTCCCTCTAATAATGACATTAGTTTTACTCACAGACCACTTAGCATGGCCCAGCAGTTCAGATTTTAAAACCGGGTGTTTGAGTTGCTTGGCTAGGAGTACATTCGCAGGAACGTACATCTCCCATCTTCTTAAAAGTTTGAAGAGCTATATGCAAGGAAAGCCCTAAAGGATGGGACCTTTGTGATGTAGATGCAAGGAACGGGTTGAGATCTGTAGCCCCATCAAATCAACCAAAGTATAACTTGTCAAAAAGAAGAAAAAGAAGATATTAAAAAGTAGAAAAAGATATTGAGGGGAAGATGCAAAGCATGGTAATTCAGATACTCATACGGACAGGGCCGACTAATTGGGAGAAGACGCTTAGCATCATATGGCACTCCATCACGTAACTCGAATCGTCCACTGGTACCTTCCCTCGCGGTGAGCGTGTTGCAGTACTCTAAAAATAAAGGTGTATCTGTGGTGCACTTGCCTCAGAAGTCGCTTTCTTCATTTGCAAGTTCTTGGAACCCTCCTTAAAAGGTTATACGCATGTGCTTAATTACTTCTTACAAGTTCGTCAAGGAATAATCATAAAAACCGAACGCATCCCAAATACTAAAAGAACAAATCACTCAGATATTAAAAAAACTTGGATCGATGTATGTATTTACTTGAACGCAGCCATGCAATTAGAGTAACACCGGGGTATGATATGCTTTGGTATCATGAACATGTTTGTTACCTTGTAATTTTTAGTTTTTGTGTGGAAGATAGAGGGGGAAATTCTATTCTGAGTCTCTGACTAAGATTTCCCAAAGCAGGAAAAGGGGAACTTGTACATGCACATGCTTGTTGAGGGAAACAAATTGTGTCAAAAGTTTTGGCCTAACTCAGATCTGACACTGTCAAGATGCCTTCTGAAATGAGTTTGTGTAGGTGTATAGGTGTGAGATTTTTTATACGAGTACAACAACTTTAAAAAATAATTATGGTAGTAGAAAAAATAATTTTAAATATACCATAGTTTTGTCCAAATAAGAAAAAGAAAATAAATTTTAAGTGAAAAATCATCTCTTCAAAAGACGATTTATGAACTTTTAAAAAAATTATAAAAAAATCGTATTTCCAATACATGATTTCTAAAATTTCATTTTTTATATGAGAAATCGTTTATTGAAAAGACGATTTCCAAAATAATAATAGATAACATAAGTATATGAAAAGAAGGCACATCAATATAAGAATGTAGTAGCTCCTAGATGAATGATGTCCCAACATCTTCCTGAATCACCCCCTCATCAATGGATGGAACTGATGAATGAGGTAGTGACTAGTCAAGTGATGTAGAAAAAGTGAAGGCAGTATGTTGTAGAGGCAATGATGATGGAAAATCTAGCGATGCATCATCAATAAGGAAGTGTGGATCATCAGAAATATGGTATCCACGTGTTCGTACACCTCCACATCTAGTTCGAACACCTCCACCTCTAGTCCGCACCCCACCACCTTTGGTTCGTACCCCACCACATCTGGTCTGTACCCCACCACCTCTAGTCCGTATCCCACCACCTCTAGTCCGTACCCCACCACCTCTAGTTCGTACCCCATCATCTCTTATCACTACATCCTCATCCGATGATCATCTTTCTGAATTAACGATATTAGGGAGAATAAACAACCTATCAGCTTCATGTATAACCTCTAAAGTGGTTGCACATAATTGATGAATTTCATCACGATGACCTATATTCGAAGAATTTGGACCAGTCCATAGATGTATATACTGCAAATTGTGATTTTATAAGAATTAATAATAAAAAGTTAGATGTTTTTTTAATTAGAAAAAAATAGAATAATAAATAAAAAGACATTGTAATTACCACTATCTCCCATGAAGATCCATGTGAAGTAAGAAAAAAATGAGTGATAGAACGATACCATACTATATATGGGTGGTTATACCCGTAAGAAGTAGTTGTTGCCTCAGCTCTAGCAAGATGATCGTACCTAGTCTCCCACCTTTGAATATAGTGCTGATGAATACTCATTCAATCCAAATCATGTCGACCCCTCAAATCATATTTATGTAATCACAACTTTGTATCACACTGCTCAAGAATATGTTGTAGTGGCCCAAACTACCTTAAAACACAATCAGGTCTATGTCACTCCACTATGTGGAAACAGATAAGGAGTGAAATAGTTAACCACAAGTCAGAGGCAATAGTACAGTAATCTGAGAGTGTAGAGATGATATCATCAGTGTATGGCTTCCATATAATCTGCAATTAAATTTGAAATATGACTCACATTATTTAATAATATTTTGATTACAAATTGTTTAAAAAAATTATTCAAAATAATGAATTTCTCACCTACTCTGGCATAAGTCGATCAAGTAGATACTTATATTGAGATAACAACACATGCATAGGCGTCAAAGTAATACAAAACTCATCTCTCCAACTACAAAAAGAATATATATTAAAATTTTGTATAATTGTTTATTTATGTATATATGTGTTTACATATGCTATAACTAAGGTTAAATACATACCGCATGTTTAAAGGTGGTTGTGGCAGTACTCAATCATGTAGGGCCAAATGTAAGTGCATATGTGCTATAAAGGAAAATTTATCCTATATCCATAACTGTAACAAAATGAGAGGACCCGATACATCATGTGCATCAATACAGGATGCTCGACACATCTCTTGATATAGCTATGCTAGGCAAACACTAACCCAACTATAAGTATCAGTAACTCCAAAATCCTCAAGTAGTGGTAAAAACATTAAATGTACCATATTGTTCGATTTATCTGCAAAAAGAAAACCTTCAATCAATTGTAGGATGAATGCCCTAGTATAGCATCTCACAAACTCCACATCAGCATTAGGTACCGATGAAAGAAAATGCTCTGTCAACCAAGTCAAACGAAGTCTTTGTCCAAATATATCTCTATCTTCAGGCACCACTCCTAACAATGTAGCACATACCTCTCTCCAATCCAAGCATGTGATGCCGCTAACTGCAACACCATCAATCGATAAGCTTAAAATAATGCTAACATCTTGAAATGTGATGATACACTCTCATTGAGGTACATGGAAAGTGTGGGTCTCAGGGTTCCAATAAGGTGTCAATCCAATAAAATGAAACCTAATTGGGCAACACCGTAGAATCCGGATTGTTGCAAATATGGAATGATGTGTGCATATAAAACACTATTACGATAGAAACTGGCTTCACAACGTCGACAATGGAGCTCTCCAGGATCATTTCCTTTCTATATAAGTGAAGGTCGGTGTACTTCCTGGTTATACAGAACAGAACGATCTACAGGTCTAGGATCCATGAGAATGTATTTCTTGCATCATTTAAATAATTTTATTATTTTATTACAAGACATTCCAATGACATTATATGGAAATAACTCAATGTTCATATTTAATGTTAAAAATAAAATAAAAAATAAAAAAACCTTTCATTTAAATAGTAAAATTTTCAACTTGAACTTACAATATCATTGAGCGGTTGTGTTAGAAGACTTCCCTCTATTAGGACATTTTCGACGATTGTGACCCTTCTATTTACAAAGCCCACATCGGACTTTGACACTTGGTTATCTCCAATCCATTTCATTCATAATCCTTGAAGATCTTGGTCTTCCTTTATCACGTACTAGAGTTGGATTGGGATGACCAATTATAAAATTAGGTTCTAGCCACCATGCTTGATGTGGAATTGGATTGAATTGTGGTATATAGCAACAACCATATACATTCATCCTATAATGTTTGTCAACAAATTGCCAACTATCAATTCTTACATGTACACATACAGCTAACACATGTGAACATGGGATACCAAATGATTGTCATTTATTACAAGTACATGTTCTTTCTTTCAACTTCCCAACTTGTATATTGTTTCCTTTATCCATATGAAACCCATGGGAAGCAGTTGTCACTTCAAATATCTCATTTGAACGGTGAAAGATATTGACAGTGTGTCCACTAGACCTTGATTCATATTTTGTTATTTTGTTAATGACATAAGAAGTATACAAATCTTCCTTTGCAATTCAAGTTTGTATCTCTGTTTGACGAGTCTCGAAATATGAAACACAACGATAGAAAGTTAATCGAACAAGAGCAGTGATAGACAACATTCTAGCCTTTTTAAGCACTTCATTTATGCATTCAACAATATTTGTAGTCATCCACCCATACCGATGTCCTTCATCATGTGCCAAAGTCCATTTCTTCGTGTCCAACTTGTTAAACCATTTTAATTATTTCTCATCTAATTGTTTTAACTTAGTCATACATGGCTCATACTTTCATGGTTGATGTTGAGACTCAGCTCTATACACTAAGTCTTTTAACATCTTATTTATATATTTATTATTGAAATTGCTTGGCATATGCCTAAGACAATATCGATGGTGTGCATAAGGTGGGTTCCATCCAGCACTAGGATCCCTAATGGCAGCTTGTATTCCTACATGACGATCAGAAATGAGATATATGTATTTTCTTTGCGTGACTTAACTCCTTAATGTATAAAGAAACCAAAACCAATTATTCGATGATTCATCTTCAACTATTGCAAATACAAGAGGGAAGATATGACCATTAGCATTGATTGATGTTGTAATCAAAAGTTTTCCTATGTATTTTCCATATAAAAAAAGTATCATCTATTTGTATTGCTGGTTTAAAATGCTTAAATCCTTCAACACATGCCCCAAAAGACACACATAAAACGTACATTTCTATTGCAACTTGTTAGTACTGATGTCTTCCAAACAACCTTAGTCCTAGAGTTAGTAAGTTTAACAATATTCATTCACTTAGGTAAAGTTTGGTAAGATTCATCCCAATCACCAAATATCTTTATGATTGTTTTCCTCTTTGCTTTCCAAATCCTCTTGTAATGAACATTATAACCAAATTTATTTTTCACTATTTAATGTAATGCAACAATTGAAATTGTGTGATCACTTTAAACTACATTTTGAATTTCTCATGCAATGAATGTGGAGTTTGATTGTGAGTGGTCTTGTGATAGTTTAAGGTAAACACAAGTGTGATGACATATATACTTTGTTATCTCAAACAAACCATGAGATTTACGACGACATGCACAAAGCCTCCAATTACAACTCTCAGACCACTTTTTACACTTTACAACCCATATATCTGACTCAATAACAATCAAATGTTGATTCCTACTTATGGAATAACGTTTAACAACATATTGTAAGTCTATCTTACTTTCAAACCCCAAACTCTTAAACAATTCATCTGATTCATTCCATAAGCTAGTGCGTGTTGTTAAATCCTTGTCATTCATGAAGTTAATTACATTCCAATTCAATTATCTAAATATTGGAAAATGGACATCATGTTCACCGCCACCTAGCAATGATGCATCATTTTCTATATTTTCATTATCCTCCATGTCCATAATATCCTCATTACCATCATCTTTATCAAATAACTCCACATCATTATCATCATTTCCAGGTAAAATATCAACATAATTTTCAACTGTTATTACAATTGAATCAGTAACCCCTGCCAAATCTACCATAACTATAGGTTCCATGTCATTATCATAACTTTGCATATACATGGGGGAAGATGTGTTCTCTTCTACCATTTGTTGACTTGGACCTAGACTTTCAATATGCATTGGGGTAGTAAAGTTACTTGGCATGAAGTAATGATCAATTGAAGAAGTTTGACAATACATTTCAATAGTATTTGGAGAAGGAGATTGTGCAACAACAGTAAATATTATGCTCACATTACCATCATCTCGAATTGACAAATGGACATAATTAACAGTACCTTTTCCATTTGGAAAGAGAATTGGATATTGGAACACCATATTTAACTTGATGTAAGTACAATTAATATTCAGAGCATGGCACAATTTTGTTTCTAACTCATTAAATGTTATTATACTATTGATTGAAACACATTTCTTAGGAGGACGATTATAACATACCCCAAATTCACAATCAATAATTTCACCACTAGTATAACACAACATTATGGTGTAACCGTCCATTATCAAACCTATTCAAAAGATCAACAAAGAAGTATCATTATTAATAAACTTTATGATAATGATTGATATAAAATATGTATTTTGCAAATCTATTTTACTAATATCATAGTGCATTGTCCATTACTAAATCTATTTTTTAAAAGTCATATTTTTCAAAAATAAGAATACACAACTACTATTTTTATTGTTATATTATATACATTAAAATATTCATTTAAATAAATCAAATAACATTTTAGTTTTATTTTTACTTTTATTTATATTTTTATTTTGAGTTCTCAATATCTTATAAGAATTTTTTCAACAATTTAAGACTAATATTAATTTTTAAAAAAATATATAAGATAAATTCATAATTTCGGATAATATTCTATTTATATTTCTTATATTTTAATATTTTTAAACAATATTATGTGAAAAAAATAATTTAATACTAATAACCATTACTAAATTCATTTATTTTATTTTATTATATATTCTGATATTTTACAACTATATATTTCTTTTCTTTTTAAAATGGATATTTAAATGTGTATAATATAATATTTTAAATGTAAATTTACATATTATATACATTTAATACTCACGGTTACTATTTTATATTATACACAATTACTTTTTTATATATATATATATAATATACATTAAAATATCCATTTAAATAAATCAAATAACATTTTAGTTTTATTTCTACTTTTATTTATATTTTTATTTTGATCTCTTAATATTTTATAAGAATTTTGTCAACAATTTAAAACTAATATTAATTTTTTAAAAATATATAAGATAAATTCATAATTTCAGATGTTCTATTTATATTTCTTATATTTTAATATTTTTTAAATAATATTATACGCAAAAAATAATTTAATACTAACAACCATTACTAAATTCATTTTTATTTTATTTTATTATATATTCTAACATTTTACAACTATATCTTTCTTTTATTTTTAAAAATGGATATTTAAATGTATATAATATAACATTTTAAATGTAAATTTACATATTATATATATTTAATATTTAATATTTAAATATATATTATATACATTTAATACTCATAGTTACTATTTTATACAATACACAATTATATATATATATACACATTTAAATATCCATTTAAATAAATCAAATAACATTTTAGTTTTATTTCTACTTTTATTTATATTTTTATTTTTACATCTCATTGTTTTACAACAATTTTTTCAATGATTTAAGATTAATATTACTTTTAAAAAATATATAGGATAAATTCATAATTTCGAATAATGTTGTTTTTTTATTTTTTAGATTTTAATATTTTTTAAATCATATATTATGAAAAATATATAAAATATATAATTATTCTATTATTATTATTTTTCATTCTCATTTTACTAATATTTTATTTTATTTTTAATTTTTAATTTTAATATTTTATAAAATATATTATTTGATTGATAAACATAAACAATAATCCTATGATTTCATCATATTAATTAAATAAACTAATATCACTTGAATGATTCAATTCATTTATCTTTATATAATGATAATTTACAATAAATAATATTCTAAAAAAATTACCATTCATCCAATAAATTAAAAAAATACATATAACAACAAATATCTATCATGCATTACACAATAAATATGAAACAAAGACAAAAATATTACCTTGGAATAAAATAATATAACTTTTATTTTATTTTTTTGAATGATTTAATCTATTTAAAATAATAATTTTCAATAAATATTATTCAAACAAATATTACATAATCCAAATAAATTTAAAAACTTATATAATAATAAAAACCATACATTACAAAATAGCTTGAAATAAAAATAAAACAAAAATATTACTTTATAAGCAGCGTGAGTGTCAAAGAAAAGAAATAAGATATGCTAAGAAGTTTTTCCAAAGAAAAATGAGAGATATAGATAGAAGTGATGGAAGGTGAAAAACTGGTAAGTGAAAAACCAATTTTCAAATGAGGAAGAAGAGGAAAATGAGAATAAAAAAGTTTGAAGCTGATTTATATTATAAGAGAAGTTGAAAAAAGGTAGGATGAAGGTAGTATGTAGGATAAATGGTGAACGTTTGAATGTTTAAGAAGAAATGACATGAAATAATCAAATTAGTGGAGTATTAAATTGGTGGAATATTTCGGCATTTCAGAATAAATGACAACATGTCTTCAAATTGGTTGAGTGCAATTGTAGTGTAATATAGTGTGTGAAATGATGGAGTACAATAGGTAAGATTCTCCTATGGGCTATGAGTGTAGTACATTGTTGGAATTGGGGAAATGACATGGTTTTCAAATTGGTTGAGTGCAACTGTAGTATAATAGTGTGTGAAGTGATGAAATGTAATAGGTAAGATTCTCCTATAGGCTATGGGTTTAGTGTATTGTTAGAATTGGGGAAATGAAGCGTGTAGTGGAGGCCTTGTGGTAAGTTAAATTCTCTTACCGTGAAATTTTAACTTAAAAATTAATATTTTTAATCTTAAAATTTATATAATAAAATTAATTTAAAAATTAAAACAAAACAAAATTATTTATTTTGTAAATAATTATTTAATAAATAAATAACAAATTTATTTTTTTAAACTCATTTTTTCACATAAATTGATAATAGTTTTTTTTAATTGCATAGTGAAAGAAAAAAAATAGATAAATATTATTTATCTTATATTAAATTTAGCAAATAAAATTATTTAATTTTGTAATATATATTTATAATAATTGTATGAGTATAATTAATTTTTTAATTCTAAATTGGATTTGTAATATATTTTTATATTAAATTGTATTTTTTTTTTAATTTTTTTGTGGAAATTGTCTTTTCAATAGACGATTTTGAATTGCCTAATTATATATATATTGGTGGAAATCGTCTCGATTTCTCATTTTTAGTAATTTAGAAAAATGATTTTTTTTTTTAAAAAAAAATGTCTTAAATCGTCTTTTGAAGATACCATTTAAAAAAATATATATATCCCTCTCTCCTACCTAACAAAAACTACCGTAAATTTGAAAGTATTTTTCTCATTACGGTAATTTAAGAATTATTTTTTAAAATTACCGTACTCTTATAAAAAATCCTGCAATAGTTTACTATTTACCACTTAATGTTTTTTTTTTTATAAAAAAAAATCATTTTTAATATTATTTTACCCATTTTTATACCTTGAATTTACTAAATATTTTTCCATAGTAGTCATGATTATTTCGAATTATAAATATTATTCTATATTTCAGAATTATATATATGTATATATATATAATTTCCTTTAAAATATTTTATTTTTATGTTAAAATTTTAAAAATAAAATATATATTATTTGTTATTCTTTTCTATAGGTGATAATATATTGTATCCATTGTTGTTGTATTGAATTAAGAAATAGTAAAAATTTACTAAATTCAAATTCGTCTGGTTTAATAACTGTGTCAGAATGATTATTAGTAAACGCGACTCATACAATTCGTTTAACTATCATAATAAATGGATTAAGTTAAATTAGATATGAATTTACATTGATAACCCGTCAAATGTAATTTCAACCTATTAAAACCCTTAACACAATTTTAACATTATTTAACCTATTTAAAATTTATAAAAGCCTTACTTTAAAATACCTTTTAGTTGTTTTAAATTTCAAGTTTTAATTTTAACTATTTTAATCTTATATTTACCTATTATTTTAATTATAAATACTATAAATTCTTAGAATAAAATGTATAGAATTTTAATTATTCAAAATTTAAAATTATATAATATTTACAATTACAATATATATTTTTAAGTTCTGATAAATTTTAAATGTATACAATTAATAAATTTATACATGTTAAACATGTCATAAGAGATATTTTAATATGACCAAATAAATAAGTTAAACGGGCTGGATAGGATTGCTTATTAAACGAGTTATATGGACCAATACTATTACAGTACGAAAGACACATTACACATCGTCCTAATCCGTTAAAATGATATGAATTTTCAAATTATATAATTATTTTTCATAAAAAAAGGTTACCTACATTTTTTAATACTTAATATTATATCATTGCATGGAAAAGTATAGAATGTTTGAAGAATAATTTTCTGATTAAATTTCAAATTTTAAGATGTTACCTAGTTTGATAAATTGTGAACCTGTAATACACGGATCCCAACGGTCATGAGAGAGCGTGAGGGCAATTTCGTAAATCTGCACATTTCAAAATCAATTTTTATTTGGGGAGAGCCCGCCTTTGACGATGATTCAAAACAGATCAGAGAGGGAGGCAGGAAGACAATATGGAGAAGATCTGTGTAGCAGTTCGGGTGCGGCCTCCTGTCGCCCAGGAAACCTCAACCTCTACCTACTGGAGAGTCGAAGACAATCGCATTTCTCTCCACAAAACTCTCGGAACTCCCATCTCTGGTGTTTCTCACGCTTTCGGTATCCGTTTCTCTCTCTATTTTTGTGCATCTATTTCTTTCCTTCTTAAGATCGCCTTCTCAATTTTGTTCAATGCGGTTGTGCAGACCATGTGTTCGACCAAAGTTGCGCCAATGCTAGGGTTTACGAGCTTCTTATTAAGGATATCATCCATGCCGCTGTGGAGGGTTTTAACGGTGTGCTTTTCCTTTTCCTTTTCCCCTTTTTTTTTTCCTGATTCATGTTTATGCTCTGCTTGGTTTCTCAGAAATTTTTTAACAGCAGAAGAATTAAGATATTGAGTTTCACCTTTTCATCTTTTGTCCAAGAAAACAGAACCGCCTTGCTCAATGAGACTCGTTGACTTGCGTTTTTCGTCTAATCGATTTGATTCATTCATTTGAACACGCCAGATCAAGATTAGTGATCAACTTGATGTTGATGTTGAGGTTGATCTTTGTGGTATTTTCAGGAACTGCATTTGCCTATGGACAGACCAGCAGTGGCAAGACTTACACCATGAATGGCTCTGAATCTGATCCAGGAATCATTCATCTGGCTGTCAAAGATGTATTTAGAAGAATTCAGATGGTATTACTTATTGTTTTTGTTGTAAACGTTACCATGGCTATTGTTGCTTAAATCAATTAGGGGTTTCTTATTTATCCATTTTAATGTTTATATTCTTACTTTCTCAGACAACTGATCGAGAGTTTCTGATTCGAGTTTCCTACATGGAAATTTATAATGAAGAAATCAATGATCTTCTTGCAGTAGAGAACCAGAAATTACAAATTCACGAGAGTCTGGAGGTCAGTTATAGATGAAAACTGAACTCTTCTTAAGTACTTTTCACTAGAATGTGTTTAATCACTGATATTCCTAGGTGTTTCTCTTTTTTAGAACGGCGTATTTGTTGCAGGCCTTAGGGAAGAAATTGTAAATGGTGCTGAGCAAGTGCTAAAGATCATTGAATCTGGAGAAGGTTTGGACCTATTGCAAGTAGCCTTTAGACTTCTCTTGGATTCTTTCAATTAAATATCTATTACTGTTTACATATATTTCAAAAACTACTTCTTTCAGTTAATAGGCATTTCGGTGAGACAAACATGAATGCTCGAAGTAGTAGGTCTCACACCATATTTAGAATGGTATGTTCTTATCATTTTCAAAAGGATGCAGTTTTGCCCCCACAATTCCTTCAAAATATCTTATTATTATGATTTTCTCTTTGCATACAACCAGGTTATTGAAAGCAAGGAAAAGGATTCCAATTATTCCAGTGATTATTCAAGTACAGATGCAGTCCGTGTCTCGGTTTTGGTTTGTCCCTGTTCCTTAATGCTACTTCAAAGGAGCATTAGCATTTGAATTGTTTTATTTATTTTATTTTTTTGTCAATTCTAATTCATTATTTCATGTTTTAGTTGGTGTCAATTCATTTAATATTTGATTCTTCTTACTTTTGTCTCTGGGTCATCTCTTTTATTTTCTATCTGGAACCAGAACTTGGTAGATTTAGCTGGGTCTGAACGAATTGCAAAAACTGGAGCAGGTGGAGTTCGTTTAAAGGAAGGAAAGCACATTAACAAGAGCTTAATGGTTCTTGGTAATGTAATTAACAAATTGAGTGATGGTGCAAAGCAAAGGTATCTATCTCTTCTGTAGTTGATCAACTCAATTTGATAAAACAACCATGTTCTAATGGAATTAATTACTAATGCAGGGGACATATTCCTTATCGAGATAGTAAGCTAACTCGCATACTTCAACCTGCACTTGGTGGTAATGCCAAAACTTCTATAATTTGCACTGTAGCACCAGAAGAGGTAGTCTTTCAATTTTATTCTTCTCTTTATTTTTCTGCTTCTTAGATTAGTTCCAACATTTTGGCTTATTTATAGTACATGATTTATATTTAGGTTCACATTGAGGAAACCAAGGGAACCCTCCAGTTTGCTAGCAGAGCCAAGCGCATTACCAATTGTGCTCAAGTGAATGAGGTCTGTTCATTATTCTCTGCATTTTCACTTTCACTTTTAAGTGAATATTTTTAGCATTTATTTTGCCTTTGAAATCCATCCCTTATCACCAGGAGTGGTATTAGGTGTAAGTATAGTACTGCATCATTAGTTGACCATCTTCTCTTCTCTAAGGCAATGACAGTTACTTAAAACCTCAGAGACCAATTTCTTTCACCTTTCCATTCAATTTTTCATGCATCTAATTGTGGTTGAATGTCATAGATTTTGACAGATGCAGCATTACTGAAGCGGCAAAAACTAGAGATAGAGGAACTACGTAAAAAACTTCAGGTAATGATTACATGGTTTATTGTCTTTATTCTCATGTCAAAGAAGTTCAGAACCAAGTAAACATAGCATATTTTTCTGTTTAGGGATCCCATGCTGAGGTGCTAGAGCAAGAGATTTTGAAACTTCGAAATGATATGCTCAAGGTAGATTGTTGTTTTTTCCCCTTCAGCAGAATTTGGGGCTTATGTTGCATCCTAAGCAACTTACATGTAATCTTTCTCATTGCCTGCATTTATTTGCTCATTTCTGTTCATCAGTATGAACTGGAGCATGAGAAGCTTGCAACAGAACTGGAAGAGGAGAGGAAATCCCACAAAGAACGAGATCAATGGATTAGGGAACAGCAGATGAAAATTGACAATCTCAGTAGTCTAGTCACTTTGTCAGATTGCGATAGGAAATCTAGTCAGGTAGAGCAATGCAATACCAATGTCAACTTTTGGACCTTTTGCCATGGTTTATTTTTCTTTAGATGATGACTAAAGTATTTGCTCTGTTCCCATTCTGATTGCTTAATGTTGTGCCAACATAACAGTGCTAATATCCATTTTCTTAACATTTGGTTACCCCTCAACTTAGTTAAGCCTTATCCCAATTGTTAACTTTTGAGTGTAGGTTTTCTTTTTTTCCATTCTGCTCTATTTTAAGGTGCATATATTTTCTATGAATCACCCTGGTGAACCCTTGCAAGTCATTGGACTGTGCCCATCTCTATTTCATGTCTCCAGATTTCACTCAAAAATGTTTGCCCTTTTAATTTATTCTCTATTATAGCAGATTTGGACATTCATATAGACAAATATATACGCTGTTGATGAGGTGATGTTGTCAAGTTGACATGCTGCATATCGGATGCTGACTAAATTTAGGTTGCTAGAAAAATTTTGTGCAATGGTGGGCTTATTTCAAAGAGAACACCTAAGAAGATAGCCTAGATCCTTAAACTTTAGCCTTGTTGCAAAATTGAGAATGTTGAGATGTGGCAATTAGAAAACTTGAGGTTTTTGTCCCCCATCTCATGGAAAGAGTCCACCAGTGCTTATTATTTTTCACTAAAATGACAACTGAAATAAGTTGAGTAATATACATTTTTAATTTAAATTCATTTTTCTATTGCACATTATTTTTATTTGACTTTTCTTTTGTCGTCTATATGTATGGGAATTCTATCCACATCTCTTGGGATAGCTAATCAGAATTTAAATTGTCTACTGGTTGCGACAGGACTCTGCAAGACAAAGCCTTAAGGAAGAATCCATTGACAGTCATGGTACAGGTCATGCAGATGGTTTTAGTACTCCTTGTTTTAAGGCAGTTCCCAATGCCTTTGTTGTCAAACGATCAAATTATTCTAGGCTACCTGATTACAGCCCTCTTCCAGATGCTATTAGCAATGTGGCTGATGAAGATACATGGCTGAAGATGAACAAAGGTTACATTGCTGACCTGGATTCACTTCAAATAACTCCAGCAAGAAGAGTCCAATCCTTTCCAACAAGTGAGGCAACCCCTGTAAGTTTTTCTTTGCGTTCTCTTTCATGCTACAAAACATTATTTGTTACTGTTAATGCTTCTTTTTTCTGAACTAGATTTAGTAGCTATTTATTATGTCAATAAAATGAAAAATTGAGTTAAATCACACAATAAAATTATATGGCACAGACCCCATATATTTGGCATTGTTCAAAACTCATTATAATGGGAAAGATTGATGGTTCCATTGATCCATACCTATATTGTGCTTAAAAATAAGCTGAGGGGGGGAAAGATATGGGAATTTATTTCAAGGGGGCCAAAAAAAAAAAGAAGACAAAATGGTCATGTAGCGTGGTTGCAACAATGGAGTGGAAGCAAATCCTTGGAAAAGGGTTCAAATTCCTAAAACCTTTTCCAAATTTCAAGGGGGCACTTACCCCTTAGGCAACATGTGGCTCAGCTACTGGTTGTGCTGATACTCCTATTTTGTTGGAGGTAATTTTTTTATTTTATCGTTCAGTAGTTCTTGCTGTAGGCAGTTTTTTATTTTCTTATTTTGTTTTTCTCTAGTTCAAGGATCAGATCATGTAGTGGAACAATTATTTTATGATAGAATTCCTTACCATAAATTTAATTTTATATGCCGCAAATTTAAATAATTGCGTATATTTATTTTGATATGCATGAATTTAATGTGATTTTTCCAGGGTTGCTCAAATGAAAATTACAAACAAGAGGTCCAAGTTCTCAAGAGACAATTAGAACTTGCCATTGAAGAGAAAGATCAACTTGAGGTTAGTATGTTAATATATTTTCACTTGTTCTTTAATGTTTTTCAAAGTTTTAAATGCATAAAGTGTTGCATTTAAGTTATTGTGTTGCATGGTTCTAAGACACTTCAACTTCGCCTAGTGTATTCATGTTGATGCAACATGATATGGGTGAGGGTATAGGATTCTTGTCAGATATGTTTATTTTGCTTTTTCATTGAGGTTGAGATTTTCTAGTTGATTTCTTTTTTCTTTCAACTTAACAAATAGTTACATTAAATAAAGGGATAGCATGCACCATCACTTTTACTATCATTTGCTTTGGAGTAGTTATCAGATGTAATATAAAGTAGTTAATATTATTGAACCCAAAAGACATCCAATTCCAATCTACCACCTAGCAAGTTGTTAAAAATGAGAATAAAAGTAGCAATGCAATTAGCATTTTCCTAAAAAAAAGGGAGCTTACTTTAGAAAACAATTATGAGAATATTTACGAATAGGAGAGAAAAGATAAGGATAAATAAGAGAAAAAAAAAGAAAGCTTTTATCAAGGATATCTTTGCTTTTATTTATTTTTAATTGATATTCTCTCTTTTTTCTTTTCATTTATTATGTTTTACCCTAAGTATCTATAACCATTATTGAAATTCTTTGGAATCGAGCCCTCCTATCCTAAAATCCAGAAGCATTAGACACCCAAACGTATACATGCACCCAAACGCATGCAACATAGGTGAAATCATATCATATATGGAAGGATACATTATGCAATAGAAACATGTTTCAATGTTAAACACAACTTTAAAGGTTGTTTAGATAAATCTCTCAAGCTTGAGCCCTCTTAGAGAAGTGGAAAGACCCAAGCTTTTTCCTCAAATGCGATACAGGTGTTTAATTAGAATTTTAAAAAATGTCAAAATTATCTTTATTTAAAAAATCATGTTTAAAATACAATTCCTCTATATGAATTCAATCACATATCAACAATGATTACTTTTGCTTAAACTAATATTTCTAAACGCATAAATTATTGTGTTGAAAACGATCTCAACATGATGCCTTGCATCTAAGTTTATGTTTATATTGCACTTTTGTTTGAAGTCCCTACATCAAACACCACATAGCTTGATGGAAACAATATGAAACTCACATCTAAGTTTATGTTTATATCGCACTTTTGTTTGAAGTGCCTACATTAGACACCACATAGCTAGTTGGAAACAAACTCCCGTCTATTGTTATATAGTCAGTCACAAGGTGATGTCTACTTACCACACCTCAAAAAGTATGAAAAAGAAGTTTGGTGCAGTGCTAAATGGTCTCAAGAGAGAAATGGGTGTAGTCGTAGTACATTTCCAACTATGAAAGATAACATGTTATATGCCACTTACCTCAAATTAAAGTATGCTTCAATTCTTCAGCTCTACTATATGCACATCAAAGATGGTTCTCCTCATCTTCACAGTTCTAAAACCTTGCTTAGACTATTACTTCTCTACATCATACACTTATTTTACTATAACTCATTTTAATATATAGAACAGATGTTAGTGGTTAAAATTTTTATATTGTCTTTTGGCTTGTTTTCATTGCATGTGATCATTCTGTTTATCTTTGTTTTATACTTCCCATGCATAATTATTACTTTGCACATCGATGCATCGTACACTTATTTTACTATAACTCATTTTAATATATAGAACATATGTTAGTGGTTAAAATTTTTATATTGTCTTTTGGCTTGTTTTCATTGCTTGTGATCATTCTGTTTATCCTTGTTTTATACTTCCCATGCATAATTATTACTTTGCACATCGATGCATATGTTTCACAGAGAAACCACATGGAGCAAATACTATTGAACAAGCAATTAACAGGGGAAATATCTGAACTTCAAAGAGAAGCACAACTAATTCGAGAAATTCCTCATAGGTTGTGTGAGTCTGTGGCAAATTGCAAAGAAATATATAAGGATGTTATGTCAATCATGCAGGTGAATCCTGATTCTTAAATTTGTCTCTAACATTTACTTGCTAAGAAGCATTCAATAAAATAACAGTTGCCATCTGTTCTTTTTGTGTCATGAACAGAGTTTTGTACCTGATGATGAATCTTCAACTTCAAAATTGCTTTCTAGCACAAGTGAGATTGGTACAAGTCTTCTCTCAACTTTGGAAAATCATTTCTCTGTGAGCATTGATGGCAATAGGACTTTTCCTGGGAACAACTCTCTTATTCAAGAACAATGCAAAGTGCTTTGTGAGAGGCTGAACAAAACAATTACATCCTTAGTACTTTCAGAACCATCAACTGTCAAACCTAGACACTCCAGGAATCTACCATGCAGCTGTGGATATAAGGTAGCTGCCTCGTCACAACTAGCAAGATGTCACTCATCAATTCTGATATTATTCTGTGTCCTGATGTTAGGATATTTTCTTTCCTTTTTCAGGCTTGTGATATTTTAGTCTTTTGCCTTATCTATTATATTCAAATTATTGCCTTGATTGATTATTTGTTTATTGGAAAATATGAACATTTTTTTTTCTGCATGAAATTTCAAATTTTTATTCACTTTACCAGAACTTGTGGAGTTTCATTGTCAGTTTTTCTTAGTTACTCATCATATTAACCATGCCAAAAAATCATTCATATTGTTCATATTATTATTTCTCACATAGTATGGGTAAAAATGTGCTTGTTATGGTTTATAGAGAGGATTGAACTTAGTTCTACAACATAGGTCTTGTAACCAAGTCTTGATTATGCATAATTTGATTGCATAAAGAATTTGAATTGTGAGTATATAAGAACATGTATCACAATTCAATTTGATACTGCCATTGTTATACTTGAAATGCAGAAAAAAAAAAATCAGTTTTTCCCTTTCTAAAATTTATCCAGGTGACGCTGCATTTCAACTACTTTAGATATTTACAGTCACATCTTTGCTTATAGAATGCATCTTGAAAAATTTTAGCACAGTAAAATTAGTTTAGCTTATATAGCTGCAATCACAAGTTTTTGTAGGTATGCTAATATTCCATTTCCTCAGATATTTACACAAATTGAAATCACATCTTTATTATTACTCCCTTGGAAGGCTGTCCTTTTATTGTTTTTCAGAAACATGTTCTGTTGCTGGTGCACAAACAGCATATTCTATGTGAATTCTTCATATTGGTATTAACTATTTCTTCAATGTCATAATTGAAAATGATAAACCTGTTGATTTTTTTTCCTGTTTGCTACTTTGATGTTTTGTAGATTTTCCTATTTCATCTACTTTCTTTCTATTTATAAAGAATTTTTAACTCAGATTGAACTGTAACCTTCTCAAGACCTGACAATAGAAACACCAAATCAAGTTTCAGCTACTGTTTTAGATTCAATCATCTTTCTTCCATGATACGAATCTTATTTGATCGTCCTTCTGTCATATGGAACTTCTTCCTGCCTTTCTTACAAGAAGGGATAGATGGTATCAGCTTCTAGTGTAGAGCCATTTTTCCAAAATAATGTACACAATTTCAAGAACTTGCATAAGCACTAACTGAGGGCTAGTCGTAGATAGAATGGACTTGCAAGCAGAACCACATTCAAACCAAAAGGTTGAGAGTTGAGAAATAAACCTGAAATCGCTTAGGTTATGGATGGAAGTTCTGTCAATTGGATCATCTTGACAAGGAGGTGTCTCAAGCGTCAAATTGGCACTATGAGGCATGAACTCATAGAAATAGTGCATACATCCCCAAACTTTGAAGTTGTACTTGTCTTAAGGACCAAAGCAGCTCATTGTCCAGCTTCTCTAATCCAGCATCGCATAAAGATTCATTTAGTGAAATACTTTCAGAAGAACCTAGGTCAAAATCCAATTAGAATGGCTTTCTAGAGATTGTAAAGATATGAATTCATTCAATGTTTATTACCCATTGGCAAAAGTTAGACCTGGTATTAAGTCATTAGAACCATCTTAAATAATTACATTATAATCTTTGTATGACCTTTGTTTAAAGTAGGTGTTACAAAAAAACTAATTTAATACAACATTACTTGAATTTTTTGACAAGTAATAATTGTATTTATTGGTTAGACACATGCTTAAATATGATTAGAAGAAGAATAAGCAAATGAAGGGTGAATGTGTTTTGACTTTCAACATGAAGAAGGAAGTGAAGAGAAAGTTACATTTTAATAGCTTTTAACCAGTTAAGTTTAATGGAAAATTTTGATTTATTACGTAGAGAGACTTTTAATTTGTTGTTGTTCATACTTTGCATATCTTCTAGTCAAAACACAGAAATGTAACATTATTAAGCCTCTATTTAGTTGCAGAGACAACCCATGACTTTCAACTGGCATTGTCTACCACTTCTATAAGGTTAAACCCCCTGCCAAAGATTTTTAAAAAGAATAGAAAAACAGAATGCTAATTTTTTTTTTCCTGTAGTGTGTGTAACAAAGATTGCATATTGCTTTCTTTTCTATTTTAAGATTTAGTTTTTGGATGTGATAAAGGGCTGTGCTTTGGGAGGAGAAACTGCTTGTTGGAAGGAGAAACTGGACAATGAGCTCAATACAATCAATGAAAAATATCAGAGCTTGGAGAAAGAGCTAGAACACAGTAACCAGCTTCTGGAGGTTTCTAAAGAAAGATACCATAGTTTGGAAAGAGAGTTCCATCTTTTGAAAGATGAAAGAGAGTCCCTGCTGCAAACAGTGTCCAAGTCAACCCAAAAACTTGCATTGGTGACTGACCAGAAGGAAAATGTTTCGAAGGAATTGAATACTGAATTACAGAGAAGAAAAGATCTTGAAGAAGAGGTCAAACAGTTCAGTGTTGCTTTTGCCCATCGACAGAGATCACTGATGTCTTTCCACAGTCAGTTTAAGTCTAAAATTGAGAACTTGAGAGGCCAGAATCCAGTTCCAATTGCCAAATCTCTTGGCTATTGAATATTTGATATGCTGCTTGCTTCTTAAATGGAAATGGAAGGTCTGCAACTTCTCTTCTGCGTGTTTTTCTACTGTATCCTATATATTAAACAAAACAACCCTGTTGATGCTGTTTGTTAAGTACTTCGGCTCTGCCATATTAGAATCTGATATTTTTCCATGTTGTTTGAAGCTTGTTCTTCAGTCATGAGAGATTTAGGGTATTTAACTACATGAAGACCAGTCTGAACCTAGTTTTCTAATGATTGGTCTGTGTGATTTCTTATTGAATATCCTACACTACATTCAATTTGCAGCATTGGTAACCTTTTGACATTCCCTGATGTTGATTTAAGGATTTTTGAGTGGCATGAGTTTTTATTGAGGAGTTTCTAACTAGGCACCACTCACTTAGGAAAGTTTATAATACCCACTTAAGGCCGCAATTTGGACTGCTAGACCTACAAGGTGGTTTTCATGGCTCATCTATCTGCATGTGAGTCCTGCCTCAGGTATTAACCCCCCTTTGTTGTGTCATTTAGGACCCTCAAATGGTGTATCGCCAGAGGAGGGGATAGCTTGAGGGGCTACAAAATCTGAATGGAGTTGCTGACTTTTCCAGGTTTAGTTTACTGATCTTGACCCTATCTTCTTAACCTTTTCTTATACTTATGTATTTAATTAAAAGTTTTAAACTGTGTCAAACACACAACTGATCTTAGCCCATTCATGCCCTAAACACCGAATTTCAGCTGTAATTCCATATTTATTGGCATATGGCCTTGTTCTTTTTTCAATCTACATTGTGTGAACACCCGGGGTGTTGATGGTAGGTTTCATTGAGTCAATTATTATTAGATAGCGATGAGCCCATATCCCATCGAAGTATATATACAAGTCCACATTTTGGTGACCCACTCCAACTGATGGTGATAAATATTAAATATTCCCGTATCAGAAATATTTGGGATTCGTCTGTTAGGTACAAATTTATTCTTCCCCATCTTTTTCAGTAGGCACAAGGTGATGTATTATAATCACATCAACAAAGACTAAAGGGGCGAGTGACGCGTGAGGTCGAAACAAATAAGGAATCTCCATGCTTTCAAGTGTATACGAAAATTAGCAGCCGCACAGCAAGTGTTCTGAAAGATTTCCGATGCTATCTCTTGCATCTCTTATGGTGGATGAGTTGTTGAGTATGTCATGTTTGGATGATGCTGGGTCACCTACGCCCATTGAGGTGAACCGGCTATACAATCACGTGATGTTTTACTCTCCATGAATGAAAATTTGTCATTTCCTGGCGGTTGGTGGTTATATTTGGTTCTTATATTTTGAGGCTGATAAAATAAAATAAAAAGTAGAAATAGATGTAAACAAAAGAAAAAGAAAAGAAAAGAAGAATATATTTTTCTATTATTTGATTTTATTATATTTTTTAGGAATTCACTTTCTTCACAGTTTTTTCTAAGTGCTTTCCTTTTCTATGTCATAAAAGAAGCATAAAAAATAAAATAGAATTATTTTTTATATTATTATTTTCATTTTTTTAATAATTTTTTAAGAATGGGATATGGTCTATATTTACACTTTTGAATAATTTTAAGTTAAAATAAGGCTTAATAAATGTTTAAGAACTTAGTGATTTAATTTAATCATTGAAAGTCAAACTATCGATCATTTCATTAAGGACCATTGGTGGAGTGTTGCATCTTAAATAGCGAGAATTCAATAATTGAAAGCGTTATTAGCTTAAGCCTTGAACCAAGTAGCATGGGGTAGGCCACACATTAAGCATTTTTAGGCTAATCGATATATAATTACCCAAGAGAAAATAAAATTAAATTGAGTGATAGTTACTTAATAGAAATTTATTAATTAAGAATGCAAATATTGACTATCAATAATAATAAGTAATAATAGAGCAAATATAATAAAAGATTCATTGCATATGAAAATAAGATGGAGAAAATAAGGCAATGCAAATACTAGTTTTTAGTAATGGTTGGGCACGACTTGACTTATACACCTTTGTCAAATCTCAATTGTGGGATGGTTCTCCCAAATCAAGATTTTTATAGTCAAAATGGTTCCCTTGATTCAAAATGGCTCTCCTAAATCAAGATTTTTATAGTCAGTCTTTGAATTCTTTACATTTGAATTATGATTTCAAGGCATTCTTTACAAAAAGAGTTTTATAGTCAAAGTTTTCAAATTATTCTGTTTGGATTAATGTTCCAATAATTCTCTCAAAAAATACCTCACTCTTGAACTCTCCAAGTAATTCTACATTTGACAAACCTTACAAGTATTACAAATGAAAAAGACTAAGATCCTAATGCAAGTTTAGGCTCAAGGTTTGAAGTAATGAACACTCAAACATACTCCATTTAAGACTTAAATGATAAGCATGAAACATTTAAATAAAAGTTGAAGAACTAAACTAGTTGGTAGGCATAATTTAGGATCCATCCGTCGATGTAACTTACTACTAGTCCTTAGGCTGACCTTTGTCCAACCAATTCGACTGAACCTCAACCAATTGAGGCTATGCCTCTTTCGATTGAAACACCAATATATCAATTTGAACCATTTTTACTTCCTTCGATTGGTTAATCCTAATAAGTTGATTGGTTCCCTTGAAGTTTGAAAAATATGCAATTCTAAGACCAAAAAGCCTTGGGAAAAATCTCGTTTCTAAGTCCTTAACCATTAAAAAACCTTTCAAAATAATTTTGACCAATTTAATCTTAGGTTGTTCTTTAGAACATTTTTTCATCCAATTTATAAAAGAATTAAAACTAATTAGCACTTGGATGAACTTTGGGGGGTTATAAATGAAAAATGTAATGTATTACAATCCTAGTGATCCAATAACTTTATAAAGACATTTTAAGAAAATATGAAAAATGTAATTTATTAAAACCAATTTTCTTTCTTCTTGATTTCCTTTTTATTTGATGTCTTTTTAATTATCTTTTTTAAAAAAATTTCTTATCTAATTGAAATATAATTATTAATTTTGAATATTATTTTATAATCATTAAAATTGATATTAATCAAATCTTAGTTTGACTTTAATATTATAACTGGAAGGTTCAAATTCTCTTATAAAAAAATGATAAGTTAAAATAAATAATTTTTTTCTAAATCTCAAATATATCCTAATTATTCCTAACTTTTTTCCTATCAATAAATAAGTTTATTACTTAATGTTAACAAAGGAAAATATCTTAATTTAATAATTTTAAAAATAAAATTAATTTCACCAAACAACTTACACTTAAAATACGAACTTAAAATTAAGTATTAACTCAAACTTTTTTAAAGATAATTTAAATTAAAGTGATTATGGAGTATAAAGCATTAGCCCCATCTTCAAGTAGTCCATATTTTCGGAAATAAGTTTCCTTTTCTTATCTGGCCAGTGGCCATCTCTCCTTTAATTCATATTGATGCCAGTACTTTACATCAAGTACACAAGTGATCCCATTTTGGGACCCACCCATGTGTCTTCTTTCAAATTGCATACCAACTCAAAAGCCTCTGCAGGTACAGGACTAGGAGGTGGAAGATGAATACATTATATATTGACCATCTCAAATAGATATGGACCCAATTTTAGGGTAACATCCACATGAAAACAGGTATGCGGGCATTGTAACTTAATTAATAAATAATAACAATAATAATAATGATGATGATGATAATGATAATAATGATTATAATAATAAATGACTGAATATGTGATGGCAATTGTGTTTGGAATTGGTTAAAATGTCATGAGGGTTGAATTCATGAGCTTCCATGCATGCAGAAAAGGAACATTCAATTTGCCTCTCTGCACAGTGTTTCATTATGGGTATCCTCCACGAGAAGACAAAACCCACTTGGGACCACATGATATAAGACAAGAGATTATGGGTGCGGGTGTGTAAGGGAGAGAAGAAAGACAAAGGATGATCTTAACACAACAATGGAAGTGTGGAAGGGAAGGATACTGGAATAAAAAAAGACACCTAGCCTCTGTATCAGGCAATCAGGCAATCAGGCAATCTTGGAAGTCATGCAGAGAGGGCACCCCAACAATGTGTAGCCTAGAGATTGTTTGGTCTGTCGTCACTCTCAGCTCTCAAGCCTTTAAAGTCCTCTTTATCACTCCTTTGCAGTCCTCTAACTGACACGTACACTTTGTCTATTCCAATTAATGGACCTGCACCTCATCATTTCACCCCTAATCTCTACTTTGCATATATTTTCGGGAAAATTGTGTTTATAGGCAGTTATATGAAAAATATATGGTTTTAAAATCCATATAACTGAAATATGAGATATGTCGGGTAATAAGAAAAATATTATAGGTTTCATACATTATTTATTATTCATATTTACATTTTTGAAATTATCCTTTAGGTCTCTTTGTCTGTCAGCAAGAAAAAAAAAACAATTTTTTTTTGTTTTCCTTAGGGGTTTTGCATGAATTTTCTCGGCAATCAAACGAGGATGAATTTTACCGGAAATCGAATGGGGGATGGAGACCCCTAGAAAGCACAAGGAGCAAAAAAAAAAAAGCAATTTTTTTTTGTTTTCCTTAGGAGTTTTGCATGGATTTTCTCGGAAATCAAACGAGGATGAATTTTCCCGAAAATCGAATGGAGGATGGATTTTCTTGGGGATAAAACGGGAATTTTTTTTGCTTCCACCACCACCCCCATGATTTCCGGAAAAATTCATCCTCATTTGATTGCCGAGGAAAACAAAAAAAAAATGTTTTTTTTTGCTTGGGAGACCTAAAAGGTAATTTCGGAAATATAAATATGAACAGTAAATAGTGTATAAAACATATAATATTTTTCTTATTACCAGACAGATCTCATATTTCAGTTATATAGGTTTCCAAAACCATATATTTCTCGTATAACAACCTATAAACACAATTTTCCCTATATTTCCATATATTCCACATCTTTATTCTCATCTCCTCTCACTCCCCACAACCCCCCTACCAACTCCTCCACTCAACTTTTATGCCTTCCACCATGTCCAAACCAGGTAAACAGCTAGGACAACTTCTCCAGGAGCACCAAGAGCCCTTTATCCTGGAGACTTACCTTCTGGAGAGAGGGTGCCTGAAAAAGAACTTGACTTCAGAGGGTGGCTTCAGCTGTTGTCATGGCAACTCAAGCAAGCTTTTGAAGAGGTCAGCTAGCTGCGATCTAAACATGAGCGGAAAGGGTATTCCACAATGTTCCAAAATTTTGAGAGCTATATTTAACAAGCTTGTCTCAATTACTGGCAACCCAAAAAGCAAACTTTGTGATCATGATGGAGGTGTATTGAGTTTTTCCGAAGTGGGAAGCAGCAGCCAAAAAGTTGCGGAACAGGATAGTTTTTCCTCTGCTAGCACCACTACTGTGTTTAATTCCTGCTCCGCGAGTGACACAGAAGACTCATGTGCTTCACTGCAAATCCACGACCCCTTCTCTACTGCAACCACTATTCAAGCTTTGAAGCAAAACAAACCGAGAGAAGAAGAGGTAGAAATATTTACCTTGCATCTGGGCGTTCCCTGAAATTTCTTCAAAACTCTCATTTAAGGCCAATTTAGGCAACCATCTATTCATTTGACTTATTTTTCGCAAAAGCAAACAGGCTGCTACAGATAGACAGGTTCAGGGGAGATCCAAGAACCAAAGGCTACAATTCGGGCCAGTTTCTGTTTTAGGAGATTCCTCAATTGGTAACTGCCAGTCTTTTTTCCTATAAACTTGACAGTATTGTTTCCCTCTTCTGTTGATCTTTGTCTACCCATTATTTGCAGGGCTATCCAACGCAAAAACAAGGAAACAAGAGAATTCATCCACTAGGAAATCTGGCTTCTCCAACAGAATTATACAAGACTCGGTGTCGTCGGCCTCTCTCCTGGAAGCATTGGTCCAATCCCCAACAGAAAAGCCAAGATATAGTGGGGTTACAGAATTGCAAGAGCTTGTCTGGTCAAACTCTTCCTCCCGGTGCTTCAAATCCAAAAGGGTTTTGCTGCAAAGAAAGAAGCTTCTGTTTGATTGTGTGAGGGAAGTGGTAGAGGGCCATGGAAGAAATGAGAGAAGGAAGCAGAGTATTGGGGAATTCCTTGTGCCTGAAGAGCTTGAGCAGCTCATCTGTCAGAAAGTAAGGGCATGGGAAAAACAATCTGGAAAGGAAACAAACATAAACCATCTGCTAAATTTTGATTTCATAGCTTCATCACAAGAATGGAATGATTTGAGGCCAGAGAGCAGGGAACTTGGGCTGGATATTGGAGAAGCCATTTTAGAAGAGATGATGAGTGAGATAGTCACCGACATGATGAATATTATATGATAATTTCCCAAATTAATCTCTCTCCAATTTTCTTATCAATATGTGCTGAAATAGGTTGTTTTCCGATCTGTATAATCTGAAGGAAAATCTCACGAGAATACTAACGCAAGGAGCACACATTATTGGTTCAAGCCATTATTTCCTGCATATTTTGTTACTTTTTGCCAGTGTTTGTTCGTACGTCTATTCCTTTTGCCCTCCATACATGCAAGCAGGAAGGGGGCGTGTATGTGTGCGTGTGTTTTTTTGTTCTTTCCATAAGCACCCGTGTGTTTCAAAAGGCAAGCCTACACCAGCACCTCACGATATGCTACAATCAGGTGGTGCATTCTCCATTCATATGCATGAGCTTGCTGGCACATGTGTGACTCAAACCAAGAACGTCGTCCACCTTTTTTTTTTTTTTATATCAAGCATTATTAATATGTTAGGCTTTTTCATGATATGAAGCGCCCAATTAATGCGTTAGTGTTTAATGGTTGTCTCTGAATTCCATGGTTTTAAAACCAAACCGGACCGACCAGACACAGTTACAATTTGGTCTGATCAAGTGGGCCGAAAAGTAGTTAAATCGAAATTGAATCGATGATCTGATTAGCGAATCGGACGGTTCAAAGGAAACCATTTAGTTCAACATTTTTATTTTTATTTTTTTATTTTTTTATTTTTCAGGCAACCCCTCCCATCAAGCTGGAACCCTCCCCATTGAAACCCCCACCCCCATCGAAAACAACCCCCAACCTTCCCCTTTTTGGCCACCCCTCTCCTCCCTTGCTTTCCAAATTTTTTATTTTTTTATTTTATTTTTTTACCTCATCTCATTATTATTTATTTTCTTTTATATTTATTATGTTTTTGCTTTATGATTTTTAAAATTTATGATTTTAATTTAAATTAATGAAATAATTACAATTTTAAATAAATTTCTTATTTTAAACTAAGTTTTTGATTTAAAAGTAAATTTCAAAATTTCAAAATTTAAATTAAAATTATGATTTTAATCTAAATTTCTAATTTGAAACTAATTTTTTATTTTCAAATAAAATTTTAATTTTTAAATAATATATAAATTATTATTTTTATTTTTATAATTATTTTATATTTTAATAATTTATAAATTATATATTTATGACATCATCACCGTCAATCCAACCAATGATCAGTGGATAACTTTTTTTATTCAGTCCTCGATACAAGTCTGAAAACATTGCTAAATTCAACACACCATCTCCTATAGCACTTCAACCTTCATAGTGAAAGTCCAAAAACATTTGATAATCCTGATTAATGTGTTAAACAATTTTGATTGATGGCTCTTGTTAATGAACACTTCCAAAATCATAGACAAATTTTAAGTGAACTTGATTCAACCACGAGCGAGCGGCATTGGTTTTGGATGGTTTCTTACCAATCCGAGGATCAAATCAAATTGATCAATTCCAATTTTTGAATTATCTATTGATGACTTTATGAGCCGGTGTTGTACCATTTATTTGATTTGATTTAAATTTAACCCATAATTTTTTTCTTTGGGCAAAAATGGTAATAAAAACTAAATAATTAAATATACAACTCAATAAATCTAATTTATAATATTAACACATAATAATCCCATCAAAAACATCACTTACTCCCACAATAATATAAATCCTTTACTACATAAAAATTCATGGTAATCCAACCTAAAACATTAAATTATCATATATGAAAATATTAAATTTGACTTTCATCGGTTTAAAATGTTCCGACCCATAAATCGAATTGAACTGTTCTGTTTTTCATTAATTAATCCAATAAAATCTACATTTCCAAACCGACCTCACCTGGATTCATCGGTGTTTCGGTTTTTTGTTTGTCTACCCCAGGATTCAATCAATGATTATTCAGACTGCAAATGTTGCCCTTGTTATATATATATATATATATATATATATATATATATATATATATATGTAACTCGTTCATTCATTCTTCTATGAACTTGGGACAGCAAGAAATTAATTAAAATGATTATTTAGAAGGGGAAAAAGGATGTCAGTGATCACAATCATATCGCGGGTATATTACAAACGTCAAACCTAAAATTTCTTCAAATAGTACTAACTAAAACTTTAATGTTTTCAAATTATCTCCCGCGAAAGGCGTTAAAGCAAACCAAGTAGCTCACGCACTTCTGCTTGCAAATTTAGAAACTTGGTATACCTGACAGGGCCTCAAGCTTCAGTTTGGCACCATTGCATGCAAGGCCAAAGCTTGAACAACACCTTGTATCAATTAGGTTCATGAACAACTGGGATAATAAAAACATAATCCCTTAGGCTACCTACTTCAAAAAAAGAGATGACAAGTAACACAAAACCATTGACAAATTATGAGTGTCGCGGGGGTAGCAGGGCCATTTGTTTGACTTGTAACAAGCTCCAGCTAGACCAAATATAGAGAAACCAAGCTTTAATAGAACTCAGCAAACTTAGAGAAGGTTCTATGCAAATTCAACTCTGCCAAATCAATCATTGAACACCCAGACACGAAACTGAGAGAACTCAGGGGGTAATACCTACCCATGTGAGACCATTCTGAATCCATACGGTCCAGGCCAAACCCAGACGGGGAAATATTTAGATGATTTATAAAAATAGCCAAGATAGGAAACCATTTAGACGATTCAGTATAACTTTTTCTTTAGATCCATGAAATTAAACCATAGATCACAATAGGCATACCTCAAATCACCACGTGACTAACATATATCCACGATGCAGAAAAGTGGTATAAAAAATTGCGGCTTGAGACCATCAAATCATCTAAAAAATCATCCATAGCTGCTCTCTTACCGCAAAACACTAAAAACAATACAAAAACAAGGGCAAGCAGAGGCGTAAAACCAGTTTTGACAAACAGCCTCTATTAGAATGTGACAATTGAAGCTGCTATTGTTTCTAATGGCAATAACAAGTGGATTTTCTAAGCTACTATATAAAAATGTTTCCACTAGAAACTGTAATGATGCAATTTCAGTTTCCCCAGGAAACAGGTTTTGTACCATTCTTCACTCTGTATACAATGTGATATTCCTATAGCTGGAAGCTCTTCTCAATTCCCAACCAAACCCATATAATTATCACAAAATTTCAAATCTCATTCACCCATAAAAAGCTCCTATATAAAGGAAAACAGAATATGAAAATATATATGAATAAAGGGACATTATACTTTTAATCTAATGATTCAGGAAAAGTGATCAAAATAACCAAATGAGATGATGACCTACTTTCATATGCTCATAACCCAAAATAAGTTGGGAAAAAGTATTTATATTGAGCTTGAGTTGAGTTTCACATGCTAGCTGTCAGACTTGAGCAACAGAGAAAACCAAGTAATATCTCAGGAAGAGTTTTCTGAGGAAAAACTGCTGATAAGAACAGCATAATTATTTGTTAGTGTCCCCTGAAACCTCCAGTGGGGTGGAGTACTCCATTCATAAACCATTCAGGCCAAGTTTCTGAATGGGCAGATCCTGAATTATGACTGGCCACTCTGAAATTGCTAACCTACCAGTATTTGTGGGTTCCAAAACTTAGAATATATGCACACAACTGGAGTTTTAGAAGTGTCCGATTAAAAAAATTGAACCCTAGTGAAGCTCAATGAGATTGCATTAGCACGAGGTTCATATGTTTAAGATATGCACCTCAAACATCTAATAGAATCGGGATCTACAAGAATTTAAAAATAAAAATGATAGTGTCCATTTGAATACACTTCATGTTTTTTGTTTTCAAAATCAGAAAATAATACTTTCATCATATAAGATACAATAAATCTTAAGAGGCTTACATTGAAAAAGTAATGGTTTTAAAAACTACTTAAAAAAATATGGTAACAAAAAATTTTTACTTTCTATACAAGATGTTCTAGTTTCGTATAGAAGTTTTTTATTTATTTATTTATTTTTAAATTGTGTATCCAAACGAACACAGTTTTTAGAAAATTTTCCATAGAGAACATAAAAATGACAATATTTCAGGTTGAGGATTACTTAGTGAATATTCAAATAATAATAACTATATAGATATAGTTTTTTAGAAACCAAAATTGATGAGCATCTAATGCATCATCAGAAATTCTTTGACGAAATTCTGAAAGGTTATAGGGTTCGTGGTAAAAATGTGGAATCTCCGTAAAATGTCATCGGAAATGCACTGAATATAATTGTGCATTCCCATGTTCCTTCAAAGACCAACAAGCTCCATTCTAGTTCATAGAACCATATTTTGCTTGTTAAGCCAACAATACTCTCTACTTTCAGGAAAATTCTAAGCTCATAAAACATAATCAATGATCTATTTGCATCAAATCATGATGATAGACATCCTAAAACATCATCTCCAATACAAAAATCAGTAGTAATACTTTGTACATCCTACCAAAATAGCAGTTATCATAAACCCTACAATAAAAAATTGACAGAGCATAACTTATCTCAGAAACAGATCTTAAGCACAAGTAATGGCTGGAAGAATTCAAAAAACATTAAAGAAAATTGACAATGATATCTATCATATGTAATCAACTAAGCTGTGAAATGCTTATGTCTAGCGAATGGATGAAGGTTAGTAAACCATAAAGATAGGATAGTAGGAACTACCGAATTTCCCCATCCTCACCAAGCTCCCCATCTTCAAGTTCTTCATAACCTCCATTTCTTCGGGAACCATCCCGGTGCTCTCTCTTGTGTCTTTTATGCCTGCTTTCAGTGTCTGATTCAGGAGTGTATGCATGCTGCCAAGAAACACCAGAGAGTTGAATCTTTTTGCAGTCATCAGATGAAAACTAAGAAAAAGTACCACTATTTGTCACATACAAGCCTGAATACCTTTCTTGATTTTTTTCGATCACTTCCATGTCTTCTAGATTTCTTAGACTCCTCTTTCTCTTCCTTATCAGAGCTTGCATCATCAACAGCACTTTGGTGACGCTTTCGATGTTTTCTATCTTTGTCCTTTTCCCTTTTTTTATCTTCTTTATAGCCGTAACTGTCAGTTACATCTACATTTTCACTCTCTGTTTCATCCTTCCTAGATCGTTCCTTTCCCTTTTCCCTTTCACGATCTCTGTCTTTCTCTTTCCTTTCTTTCTCCTTCCTTTTCTCTTTCTCCTCTCTCTCTTTCTCTTTTTTGGCCTGCAAAGTCAGGAAAATGAATAAGTTCATTAAATCATAGTACAACCACTAAAACATCTTAATCAATACAGGAAAATCAGGTCTAAGGATGAGACTCAAGGGTTTACAGTGGGGATGGGTAACTTCCAAGTTTGACTCCCACCCCACATCCAAAAAGGAGGAAACCTATCATTTTCAAGTTCACGTCTATAGGTGGACTGAGGTGTTAGGATCGGATAGGAAGTTTCCCACCTATCAAAAGGGGGAAAAAAAGTTAAAGAAAAGAAAAGGCTCTCAGAAAATTTTAAGGTTCATGTCTCAGGGTGAGATTCAATAAATGCCTCAAGGATCAGATTATAAGAACATATTCCCACGGAAGAACCCTACCAATTCACAGATTTTTAAAATAGCCAATTTCACAAGTTTCATCCCTACATATTGATGAAAATGTAGTCTGCCTTGAGACTTAGGACTAAATGTATAATGGTTTTCTATTTCTTTTTGTATTTTTGTACAAGCATATATATTGTTAAAATAACAAAGGAGGAAAGGATCCTACACAAAAGGTAAAAGAAAATCAGGGGAAAAAAAGCCACTTGAAAAATTCCTGAATATGCTAGTAGTTATCCTAAGGTTATGTTTTGCTCCAAGAAAAAACTAAGGAAAGAAAAAAAGAGAAAAAAAAAAGAGGTTAAGGAAAATAACTTTCTCATGATTGGTTTTACCATGAAAAATACAAATATATGTATATATATATATATATATATATCAACTATAATTAATATTAATTAAAATTTTGTGCACTTTTAAATTATTTAATTTTTATATAGAAGAGTCAAAATTAGTGAAATGAATTTGAAGTAATATATAAAAAATTATTAACTTTAAATCTATTTTTTATTTTCCTCTGCTTTTTCTTTCCATCTATTTTTCCTCTTTATTTTCTTTCACTCACATTTTTCCTCTAATTTTCCAAGAACCAAACATAGCCTAAGTGTTTCAAAAATAAACCTTGATTGGCTAAGGATTTTCACTAGATTATCATTAAACCAACTAGCCAGCACCAAGTGGATAACTATAATCACTATAACCGTATTCAGCCAAATATTGTACATGCTTTCCTTTAGAAACATGCAAGCAAAGCAAAGACAGATCAACTAACACAAAAACTTCCCTTCAACCTTGAAAAAGCCTGTATAACCCAACCAAAATGCAGTACATATGCACTAAGTGCACGAACCAAAATTAAAAAAGGCGTTTCACTAATGCACACACAATGTGCATACTTTGTTGAACCTTCTATTTTATATATATATATATATAATTATTTCGCCTATCAACAAATAAAGGTGTTCACTCAGAGGGTGTTTGGTAAATCAACTTTGTAACTTAATAATTTAAGCATAATTCAACTCAAAATCATCTTAAGTCACTAAACCTTGAGTATTAAGTTTTATCAAACATCCTCTAACTTTTCAGTTGCATCACGCAACATGCATATTCCTCCACCAGTGAGCAGAATTACAAAACGCATGCACATTCATAGAACAAATTCCTACAACTCAATTGTCCTGCTGCAAGAATTCCAGGGAAGACTATTAAGACAAACACTTCAATGATATCAAAGAGTTTTCAAATTTTCTAGGGAAACAAAAAAAAGGCGTCTTCAAAATGGGCAATAGAAAGAACATCAAACTGAAAAAAACCAACACCTCTATCATTTGGCACCCCCATCATTTACCACCACACCTCCAAACCTAATCCAAGACTAATGGAGTGACAGGTCAACTAGGTCCTTTACCAACCAATCCTTCAACTCATACATTAGAGTGACAGACAACATTAAAGAGTCATTGAAGTGCAGTGCATTCTCAGAAGTACATATGGATACATTAATAACGAACTAATAAAATTTTAAATAGATCAATGAATACTCATCAGGCTCACTTCCTTGGCCACTTTTCCTAAATAGCCCTCGGAAAAAAATTTCATTACTTCAATGTTAGAAGAGCAAGAGATGAACAAACATTTTACCCAATACTAGAATAGACTGAAGTCGTGGAAGGATAGCATAATGTACAATATGAATGGAGTCAAACCAACATCTTAGTCTATTCTACAAGGAGTACTGCATGCACAGTTAATGCAGAGGTACCTAGACCAACTAACTAATCAAATCATTTAACATATTTGAACTAAAGTTCTCCTTCCTTATTGTCACAGTTCTCTTTACATTTCTCATCAACCAAAAGTCTTATATAAACTCCTTTTATAGGGAAAAAGAAGATAAGATACATAAGAAGGCAACTGACAGAAGGTCACACTGGCACAAAAGTATGCAGGAAGCACACATGGAGGACTAATAGACAAAAATACAAGGAAAACAAAACATGATAAGCACAAAATAGGCCTGAACTGCCCCCCATCTTACCTAACAAGATCCTTGGACCAAACAAATAGGGTTTTGAGGGTGAAAATCATTCAGAAACAACTATGAACATTCCAAAACGTGAAAATTCATTTCATTCTGAAGCATCAAAAAAAGAAAAAGGTGTCCCTCTTCTTGATCTTGCCAACATAGCTCTTGTGCCAATAGACCAAATGTCTTTGACTGAAGTAGACCACTATGCCCTACACATGCCTCTTTAGCTAGCTAAAAGCTCTATCTAAGGAAAGTATTACTCCAATACATTTGGTTATACATTAAAGCACTTCAAAGTACAAGAAATTTTGGGCTTAAAAGCTCATCTCAGTAAAATTAAATGCTTATGCAAAAGAGTTTATAGGAAAAGGTTTCAAAATTTAAACATTATATCAAATAGCAACCTCATCTTGCGCGAAATTTTTTTAGAGAATCACTTCCTTCGAAGCTACAACTGTGCCAAACAGGCCACAACAACCCATCGCAGTAAGACACCATCTTAAACTACAAAGTGTTGCATATTGTGAGGCAAGCCAGAATTATGTTCACCAAAGAAACTCATTGATTTTGAAGAAATATTAACTGAGAACACAGCATAATACGATTGAAAATTTGACATAATTTAAATACCTTTTCCTCCTCTCGCTTGCGTTCCTTTTCTTTGGCTTTCTCCTGTAAGTGTGCAATGTATTCCTCAAAGATTTCCCTCCCAAAGCTTTCTTCCCCAATTGATCTAATACAAATTCGCCAGGGAAAAATAATAAGATCTAGGAGAGTTGAAATAAGAATAATGAATTTCCAACAATCAGCAAGCAGACCTGTATTCTTGGCTTTCTTCAAAAAGTGGTTTGCAATCTTCCCAATTAGAAGACGCAGTTATCTCCTACAAGGTGGCATAAAAACAAGTCATATAGCATGGTCAAATCAATCTTTCCAGTGTCCAGCCAAGCACTGCAGAAAAAAGGATATTAGCATTCCACTTCATCAAAGCATGCAGTTCAGTACCTTTTTGGAGCGCAACAGATCATTGAAATCATCAGCAAGACGTTGACGTTTTTTAGCTTCTTTCTCTTCCTTCTCCTTTATTCTATCAAGTAGCTCCTCAAATACAAGCTGCAAACAATATCATCATCAAATTCATGAAGAATGTGTGTGTGTGTGCGCGCGCACGTGTGTTACAAGAATTAAAGTATAAATCAATATATAATCAATTTCATGAAAAGGTAAATAACAAGTGTTGTCACACTCCACGCATACATAAATGGAAAAAAAAAAGATAAAACCAGATGAATTTAACAAAATATGACATTTTAATGCATAAATTCATCATAAAACATATCATAAGATTAAATAAAAAATTAACTCTATTTTTAGTTTCAAGCTGCTGAGAGCTGACTTGAGTAGCCGGTAGTTGGGCGAGAGATGGGAAGCTCAATTCCAACCAAAAGAAAAAGTTATCTATAACAAAAACATAAATTTTTTCAAGTTTCAATTACTCACCTAATAAATCCTATCATGCCAAATGTTCTTTCTTATATGTCCTAACCATAGATAGACCCTCAAACCCACAGCCACAGCCACATTGACCCACACACACTTGTCTGCCTTTTGATTATACTTTGTATAAAAGATTTTGCACTTCGAAGGATTTCTCATTCTTCATTGTCCTTAGTATTTCAATGCTATTTCAATGCAACAAAATGGCTGTTTTTTATCAAGTAAATAAATAAATAGGTAAACAAATGTGTTTCGTGTAATTTTCAAAAATCTCAAGTTTCAAACTCATTGTCATCCCCATCCTATCAGCTTGATCACACTTCTTTATAAGATTGTAACAAAGGTTTTATCAGGGCACATCTGAAGGGTTCTCAATGAAACAATCTACAAATCGTTGGGATTCTTTATTGAGCAGAGAGAAATCTTAGATGCTGTTTTGGTTTCCAATGAAGTGGTGGATGAGAAAAGATATTCAGGAGAAGAACGAGTAGTTTTCAAAATAGATTTTGATAAGGCATATTATCATGTGGACTGGGGTTTTTTCGGTAATGTACTAGAGAGAATAATTTAGCACAAAATGGAGGTCTTGGATGAGAGGTTGCTAGTCTTTAGCAAGTTTTTCAATCCTAGGAAATGGGAATATCAAAGGATGGGTTAAGACAACCAGAGGTTTAAAACAAAAAGATACTCTTTCCCCTTTCCTTTTCACCATAGCCACTTATGTATTTAACTGGGATGAGCAAAGAATAGTGGTTTCCTAGAGGGCTTTATAGTGGGCAGGAATACGACTAGAGTATCTCTTTTTCAATTTGTAGATGACACCATTTTTTTCTCTAAAGCATCTAAGGAAGACTTGCAAAATCTCAAGTTAATCCTATTGGTATTTGGGCAAATTTTAGTGCTAAGGATTAATTTAGATAAGAGCACTATCTCTAGTATCAATACAAATTTGGATTGAGTCTCTAGTTTGGCTTCAATGCTCAACTGCAAAGTTTCAGATTGACCTTTATCTTATCTGCGTCTTTCTTTCAAAGGGATTGTTGGCAAGCAAATTTTGGGACCTAATGGTTAATAGAATCTTAAGGAGAGTGGATGGGTAGAAAAAAGCTTTTTTGTCTATGGGAGAAAGAATAACTTTAATTCAATCTTGTTTGTCCCACATCCCATACTATTTTTTATCTCTTTTGAAGGTTCCAATTAATAACTTCTAAGATTGAGAAACTGCAAAGGGATTTTCTTTGATCCCGACTGGGAGGGGTGAAAAAAGATCTAGTCAACTAGGACAAAGTGTATAGGCCAAAGCAGTCAAGAGGTTTAGGGTTTGAGAAGACTGTTCTACAGAATTGTTCTCCATTAGGGAAGTGGCTATGGAGGTTCCCTAAGGAAAGTTCTACCCTTTCGCATCAGGTTATTTTGAGTATTTATGAGACACATCCTAATGGATGAGATGCCAACATTTTAGTCAAATGGTCACATAGGTGTCCTTAGAAGGCTATTGCACAAGTCTTCTAGGATTTTTCTCCACATCTGTTTTGTGCAATAGGGATAAAATTCAGTTTTGGGAAGATTTGTAGTGGGTAAACCAACCTTTATGTTCACAATTTCCAGATCTTTATACAGCTATCACTTTAAAAAACCTCATCATCTCAACGATCCTTGGCAACTCTTCTTCTTCTTTGTCTTGGAACATCAACTTTCGCTGCAACCTCATGGATTTGGAAATCAAGAATCTTGAGAGACTTATACATTCACTCACCTTAATGCACTTATCTCCTTTTGTCCTAGATACAAGGGCTTAGTCTCTTTCCTTTTCAAGTTTATTCTCAGTAAAATCTTTCTTTTTGGCCTTGTCCAAGTTATCAATTCTAGATCCCTTCTTTCCGGCCAGTTCTATATGGAAATCAGAAGTCTCATCTAAGGTCAAGGCTTCCGCAAAGTTAGTGACACACAAGAAAGTAAACACCAATGCATGCTATAGTTGAGAAGACCTTACAAATCACTTAACCCTAATTGGTGCATCTTATGTATGGGACGTGGATAATCAATTGATCATTTTTTTCTACATTGCTCAATAACTCTAAGATTATGGCACAAGTTATATAGTACAGCCAGGATGGATCAGGTTCTGTCCACATGTTGTCCATATTTTTTAGAGGATTGGGGAGTTTCGCTAGAGACTAAACCCTTTGGCAAATCACTTGCCTCACTTAGCCTTGTATTGTATGGCGACAGAGAAATGGTAAGATTTTTTTAGGAGAAGTAGAGGATGGTAGAGACGTTGTGGGATCTACCTTACCTTCATTCCTTATGGGCTTCTTGTATTACTGCATTTAAAGGCACTCGTCTCAATATTATCCAATTTAATTGGTGTTTGGTTTGTAATTCAAAAGGTGTGAACACCAATAAGAAAAGCTTTGTTCGTTATTGATTTAAAGTCAAAATTGGACTAATTTTTATATAGTTTTCCATTTATAGTGAAGGAGTTTAGGTCATATCCTGATCAGATCTTGTACTTTGTGGGGAGGACCTTTCATCCTTCTCTTGATCTATTTATCAATATACAATCTATCTTTGCACAAAACCATATTAATATAAATTGTAAATCATTGCCTACTTTTATAAAGTAAGAGCTTTCCCCTTTTGGAGTAGTTGCATTATATAAAAAACAGGGAAAACAAAAGGAGCTGAAGTTCATGTTAAAAATACACCATTGCTAATAAAGGAATTTGAATCTAATTTTTCACTTCAATATGTGTTATACATGCCCATGTATAGTAATCTCTACTTCCTTTTGAACATGAAGAGAAGAGTGCTAAAGGAAGCAACCCCAAATCTTTTGTTAAACAAATATAAAGGAGTTACAGGCAAAAACATAACCTATAGATAAAAACCTACATTCCTCAATGGTCCACTTGCCCACAAGTGGCATTACTTGGAAAAAGCATGATTCAACCACAATTTTCAATGCAATCCCAAACAAGAGAAATAAACATACTCCTGTCAAAATTGGACTAGTTAAGGTGAAAAACCTTCATACCATTAATGTTGTAGCCTATTTGAACTCAGGCCTCACAAACTAAAAAGGGATTGAAAAGGTCAAGTCATAGAGTATTTCAGGTTAAGTTGATGGTAAAAGATTTTCAATTTGGACAATAACATGGTTTTACATGAAGTATTGTACATCATTATCTCCTTTAAACACAGAAAGGTTCCTGAAACAATGGACAACCTATTCAAATGAGACTCAGGTTTCATGGGAACATATTAAAAATAGGATCAGCAGCCAACCCATATATTTTCTCAGAACAAGCGAACATTCCTGAATCAGGGAATGCAGAACTAAAGTTTCATCAGAACATATATTTTAGACCAACCATGAAGCCATAAAGCACCAGAAGTTTGTTTTATAAGCTCAAGTTTTAGGCAAACCACTACAAACATTGAGAAGAAAGGACTGATGATCAATTCAAAAACAAATTACCTTTAAGTTCACATCTGAAATGTTTGGGGACCCAACGTCATCCAAAATAGCAGCCTTGAAGTCTCCAAATGTCCACGTTGACGCAATCGTAACCTTTATAGGACGTGCCAAAATAATATAAGCCAGTAATATACATATGTTATGGACTTACTGGTAGACAGAAAATGTGTATAACATCTTACTTTGCTTAACTTCATTGCATCCTTTATACGAGCTTTGTCTTCATGATACTGTCAAAGTAACCAAAAATAGAAGTAATAAGCCAATTACCATTTCATGCAAAAACAACCACACCAACACTTAAAGAAAGAGGCAAATGCAAACACAACTACAGAGCAACAAATATGGGTAGGATCCCGTATCCCTTCATTTTATCTCCACTTCAGAATTAATGCAAAATTTCAGTGAAAAAAATATGTGACAAACATTACACAACATTGCAGGGATCTTTTTGGTCAAATGATCGAGTGGAAGAAGGGGAGAGCAGGATAATGCACATAAAATTTTGACAAGATTAATGAATGCATTAATCAACTCATAAGTTATGAAAAAAATATGTGATTATAACTCAACCACTTTAATTTGCCCAGGATTTAATGGAAAATATAGCTCCAGGCTGAGATGAATTATGCCACAGAGTTAATGCAGCCAAACCAAAGAGGTATCGCTTACTTGAATTTAACTAAAGGATAATTGCAAGCATAAGCAATTGGACAGGCCAGTTCCAGATCAAAAGCACTTGGGAAAGCTAAAAAGGTTCTGATGATGAATTCACAATATTAGTTTAAAAACAACCTTGAAAATCCTGACACAAGGTAAACCAAGTTCAGGCCAAATTTCAGATGTCAGCGGATGTAAAAAGGAAACCCGGGGTGCAAAGTTGGTTGGGACAATCTTAGCAGAAAATCAGTGAAAAAATTGGCTGAGGATGGATATTGGATGTTGAGGGAAATTATCAGCAATTTACAATGATATTTTGCCCATTAAAAAAAAAAAAAAATTGATAAAAATATTCTTTTATTTTCATATTTATCACTTTAATTATTTTTATTTTAAAATTTGAATAGCAAACTACTAAAATATCAAAGAAATCAATAAAAATAAAAGTTTTAAAGAAAAATTAATTTGATAAGCTGAATTTAAATACAACTTTTAATCCCTTTAATAATATGTAAATAAACTAACAACAAAAAATTGTCAAACAAGACACTTTTAAATGAACTTTCAAATAAAATATTTTATATAAAATCTTATTTAAAAATTTGAATAATTTAATTTTTAATTCAAAATTTTATAAAAATGTTTCAATACAATTAATAATTTCATTGATAGGTATAATTTTTTTAAATAAATAAATATAAATATATTGAGAGGAATTTAAGATAAGTATGGTACAAAGTTTAGTACAAAGTTAGGTAAATACAGATTGATAAACAAGAATTGGAACACTTTTAATTAATTTAAAATCATTTACTTCAAATAAAGTAATTCAATAAAATAAATTTTTTATCTTCAAATTAATATTGAGTATCATATTTCTTATCAGCGCATATAATATTATTACCCAATGTCACAAATTTTATTATAAATATATTGTTTTCTTAAAAAGACTAACTTCAATATGTGTATTATTACTTGTTTTACTATTTCTTAAAATTCTTTCCAACACTATCATGGCTTTTGATCAATTTTCATCCCATTGAATTTTTTTCCTGAAATTCCCATTCAATACCTCTTTAAAATTCAACAATTGATATTCTGTGAATTTCCAATAATTTTGTCCTTGATTATTTCAACAACCAGGAAGTCAGGAGGATTATGACTTTGAGAAGATTACAATGGAAATAAGAGACCAAGCACACATTATTTAATGAAAAATATAAGGTAGTACCTGTTTCTCTAATTCTTCAGCAACATCCTCAAACAGATCTTTTGGGGTTGAACCAGAGGTGTTGGATGCAACAGCCAGATACGGTGACGAATCTTTAACCTAAAATTTAAATACAAAAAAGTTAAACAAGATAAAATACAAAGATTTTTGTATAGATAACTTTCTTTTTGGTACACAGAATCCTACCAGGAACCTCCTCATCCCTACCCCAAAACCTTGCCACCTGAGCCGAGCCTCAGGCCGTTCTAAGAACAATCCCTAGGTTTTTGCTAATATAAAAGGATAATAGGAGATTCAAATCCTAGACTTGTTCCAATCAATGCCTTGACCACCTAAGACAAGGCCCAGGGTCTAAGGTGCAATTCACATTAACTTCTTTTTTAGTTATCAGGAGGCCTTCACAGACTAAGACAAGGCATTGGAGCTAGGTACAAATTCCACATTAACCTCTTTTCTAATTACCAGCAGAATTTCCTTCAGGCTTATCACACAAAAAATTAATATAGATTAGCTACCTTCATGCAGTAATCCCGCCAGTGAGTTTTGGCTGTCAGAGTGCCAGCAGCAACATGCTCTTCCATCAGCTTCCGAAATTCATCTCGGTTCTTTCTCTCAGCACGCCTCAATTGTTCCTTAAATTGAAGTTAAAAAATAAAATAAGAACACAGATCAAAGCAGTTTAAGCAATAATAAAAAAATGGGTTCCAATAAGCACCTTCTGTATCTTCCTCTGTTCCTCTTCTTCTCTCTCTAGGTCACGAATATATTCCTGACACAACATCAAATATAAGCACAAAGTTTCAGTGAGCAGAAATAACCATAAGCGAGCACTTACCTGGAAAATCTCCAAGCGATCAATTTTTTCAAGTCGGGAGCATCTTTCATCATCCTCCAGGCGATCTTGAACTTTCCGCCACTGGCTGTTCACCTGCAGGCAAAAGAATTCATAGTTAAATGTTAAACAATAAAACAACCAAGGATTAAGTGAGACAAATTAAAGTTCATAATATGTACCTTAATAAAGTCACAAGATTCAAGAAATTGCCTGTACTCCATCCTATTCCGCTTCTGCTCCTCAAGCGCCTTTGTCCTTTCCTGCATTCAAATCCCATTACAAGAACAGTAAGAGTAGGCAAGGTATACAATCTAGAATGTTTTAATCTAGCCGTCCACTACACATGAGAACAGAAAAGAAAGCCTACAAATAAGAAAGAGAGGCATTTTGTTACAGAAAGAAAAATTAAAAATGAGAATATTCAAGAAACAAGGTTTCAAGCTGTACATAATGCTAGAGCATAAACAAAGTTGAGTATCATGTTTAAGCTATGATCCTAGTAATCTCACTAGGAAGGCTTTCCATAGATTTTTAGTAGTTTAAGGTCCAGTTTGGTTGTTTGAAAGTTTGAGGGAAAGTATTGAGGAAAATAAAATAGAGAGTAAAAATGGCAAGAAAGAAAAAGTAAAGGAAAATAAATATAGGTTTGAAGTTAATAGATTACTTTCAAATGCTCATCCAAATTCATTTCTCTTATTCTCTCGTATATAAACAATGAAGAATGTGAAAATACATGAGTTTGTAATGAAGTCTGATTCTATTTGATTTTTCATGGTAAACAGAACATCAGAGATTTTGGATTTCTTCCTACTTTTTTTCCTTTCTGCAGTACTTTCCATAATTCAAATAGAAGGTTAGAATTTTTTAAGGCCTAAATAGAAGCTTCCTTGTCAAAAAACTGGAATACAGAGGGATTAAATATATCAAAGAGCTTTGCTTGCTTTGTTTACTTGAGAAGGCCGAACAGACCTCAACCTCCCTCGAACCCCCCAGCAGGCAAAGCAAAAACGATGCAAGAGCATCTAAGGGTAAGTAATGCCAAGGGGCCTGCCAGTCTTAGACTTATTTTTACTTTTTAAAAAAAAAATTATCTGCTTTGTTCTTTTTTGGTAGGCAAAGAAATAAAATAATAAGGGGTTTTGTTTTCTTATGTTTAATTTTATCTTTTATGTTAGGGTCATGATCTTTTCAAGTGATCATATTATATCGCGGTTCACATGACTTTATGAAGCAGTCTGAAGGAATAGAAGAATAAGGTTTTTAGAGAGGGCCGAGACTGACTGTTGAGTTGCTTGCCCCAAGAGATCTTGTTAGGCATCTTATTAGGTTCATGAACACTAGAGACACATCATATTATGTCAACTTAAATGAGAGTAATCTCTGGCTATTTTCTGTTACAAAGTTGCTACAGACTCTTTTATGAGGTTTTGGATTGTATGTATTGCAGCAGATGCAAAGCAGATCAGATTCCTTCCGACAATGATCCCCAGCCCTGCAACAGGAGGAAAAAAATGGAAGGAGGGAACAGCTTTTCTCTACAGTTGATGCATCCTATGGGCCTCATAAGAGGATACTTAGCCCTCATATTGAAAACTTTTATCCCACTGCCTATTATTTTGTTAAGCAAATATGACAATTTTATAGATTGGGAGGACAAGTGTAAGAATCAACTCTGCCTTCCAATTCCATCAAGGTCCTCAGCAGTAAAGTATATGAAGTCGCACATTATGGTTTATAGAATGGATTTACTTGCAGTTTTTATGCTTAAAATAGGAAAAAAGGCAAGTTAGCATGAATTGTTCACACTAGAAGGGTGGATTATAATTCTCACCCCACTCTTTTTTCACAAGCAAGCAAAGGAAATATCATAAATATTAAAAATAAAAAAATAAAAAATAAGCTATACACCAAGGTGCATAGAATGTGTACAATTAGTACCAAAAGGCATTGCCAAAAAAAAAAGAGAGAACATTAAAATAACTACTCCCTCTTTCAGCTAGATCTCACCTAATCTACGAAATCACTTTAATTGAGCTTTCTTTTATGTACATGCTAACCCATAACACTAGATTCCAATGGAAAGAGCATTTTAGTGCTTGAACCAGCTTCCTCAATTTCAAACACTCTTCGATTCTTTTGTTTACAAATTGTCCAAAAAATGCATTGGCAAACAGCTCTCCAAACCTTTTTTTCTTTTTCTCCGCACAAAATAATCATGTCAACTTAAAAGAGTCTCCTCAACAATAGAGGAAGGACCCACACAATGTCAAACAATGAGAATAAAAGTTGTCACAGTGCCCTTACTTTGGCACACTGTACAAGAATGCGATCTATTGATTGCTCTTCCTTCTTGCAAAAGAAACATTCATGAATGACCACCCTCTCTCCTGAAGTTGATCCAAAGTTGATACCTTAGCTAGCTCCAACACGGAATATAAAGATTTGACAGAGAAGACCTTTTTCCTAGAATTCATATCCAAAGTTGATACCTTACTTTAGCTAGCTCGAGAACAGAATATAAAGATTTAATAGAGAAGACCTCATTCCTAGAATTCATCCATAGCACTCCATCCTTTTCTTCCGTCTTCAAGAATCTTTTCTTTTTTTTTTCGATAAGTAAACACATATATTAGCAAAAGGAGTATACAAGGCAACGAGGTTCAAGAACCTTTTCTTTGTAGCATTGAGAAAAAGGTCTCCACATTATCTAGCTCCCAATCATTCATGTGTTTAGCAAAGCGAGGATTCCAATGGCTCACCTTACCTAGATCATCCCAAACGTCTTTTGATGATGCTAAGACATAAAAGTAAGGGAAAGATGCACACAATGGATTATCGGTGCACCAACTATTCTTCCAAAACTTCATCTTCCCCCTATTTTCGACCTCAAAGGATACTCTACTGCCAACCAGATCTCATCCCTTTATGATGTTTTTCCACACCCCAACCTCATACAATTCCCTCATTTTGCAAGAACACCAACCCCCTTTATCCTCTCCAAACTTTCCTCAAATGGCCTTGTTTCAAAAGACTACTCCTTCCGAAGCATATCTCTAACACCATTTTCCAAAGAGAGCCTAACTAAGTGAAGAAAGGCATATGATTCATAAGCCTTCTTCTCTTTTCCCCCTACAAACAATCGGTCATTTCACTAAATGCATTTCTTCTCTAAAACCCCACCTCCCTCAAGGAAGTCTCTGTGAATTTTCTCAAGCCCTAATCTTACCTTTCTTGGCAAATTGAACAAGGACATGAAATAAATAGGTAAACTGGACAAGGTACTTCAAATTAGTCCCCCCCTTTCAAAATATATTCCCCTCTCCACAACAATAGTTTTTTGTGGAATCTTTCTTGCGCATAATGTCAAACTAGTTACAGCCTAAATGGGGCCCCCCAAGGGATGGCCCAAGTAGTTGAAAGTGCTCCTAACCCTACATCCCAATCCTAGAGCAAAATCCTCCACAATGACCACCCTCCTTATTGGGATAAATTCAACTTTCCTCAAGGTTCATTTTCAGTTAGGGAGAGAGAGACCCCTTGTATTAAACCTTTAGAGCTTTGAAAAAAACTGGGTGAAAACCCCAATTAACATGGTCATACACCTTCTCAATTAAAAGGTCACAAATTATACTACATGACTCTACCTTCTCTCTACAAAAGTATTCTAGAACTCAAAAACTACCTTTAGCCACCCTCCTTATTGGGATAAATTTAACTTTGTTCTAGGTTAACTTTCAACTAGGGAAGGAGAAAGACCCCTTGCATTAAGCCTCTATAGTTTTGAAAAAAAATCCATAGTAGAAAACCCCAATTGAAATGTTAATACACCTCCCCAATGTCAAGGTCACAAATTATACAACACGAATATGCCTTCCCTCCACAAAAGTTTTTTTTTTTATTGGAACCTCCACAAAAGTATTCTAGAACTCAAAAATCATCTTTTCCCCTCACGTTCAACTTATTTTCCAACACCTTACCTAGGAGCTTATACAAACCACCTACTAGATTAAATGGTATAAAGTCTTGTAGATCATTAGCACCCTTTTTTTTACTTTAATACCATAAATGTAGCACTCAACCTTTATTTTTACCTTTTCCTAATTATAGAGCTCCCTAAAAAGCCCCAACACTTTATATTTCACAAAGTCCCTACTAAACCACCAAAAAGTCATAGGAAAACCATCTAGGCCTAGAGCCTTATCCCCCCTTCAAGTCCGATAAAGCCTTGAACACCTCCTCCTCAATGAAAGGCACCAACTATACTCTAGCCAGCTCCTAGCCTTTCTTGCCATTCTCACTCCCTTTTTCTTGTCTTATAATTCACAAACAATTCCAACATTCTTAGCTCCCTTTCAAATAACAGTTTTTCTTCTTCCTCTTATGACTAATCTAGACCTTTAGCTCCTTTCTATCCTTCATCTTTTTAAGGAGAGCCAAAATTTCCAATTCAAGCCCCTCTGCTGGCAAGCCCAGAAAATTGTTGAAAGCCACCGGATTGTTGTTTGGTAAAAAATTAGAGGGTGCTAAACCCGACAAGCTTGTATTGCCACATCCTGTACACCAACACCAGCCACTCCTACTCTTATCCCTCTCCTTGCTTGCATATTTTGCTCAACTGCTTCCCTTCTTCATCCTCATCCTTCCAGAAAACGTGACAAACCAAACCCAATCTTATCCAACTAAAGAAGACTATGCCCCTCTCAAGAATTTTTCCAACCAGCTAGGCTTTAACCTCCTCAACCCAGATTTTGAACGATTCTGATTTCACTCCAAACCAACACTTCCTTCCCCTGATAGGCTTTTGCATTCTCAAACCCAATTCTACTTATTCTCAAATGCCATGAAACTTTCTATAACAACCCCTCCATCAAGTTCCCATTTAATTACAGAATTGTTTAAATTATTCTGCATCAATGCAGTGAATTATTCCAGGAATTGATGAGTAGGACAAAGGGTTACAAAAAAGCCAATATTCTTGTACCATTTGTGTGGATTAAAACATACTGCCTAAAGTGAGAAGTTTTTTGTTTTAATCTTGTGCACATACATACTATTTGTGAAAAGCAATAAACTATAATTATGGATTTCTCATTTACATCTAGAAACCTATATGCCTGCAAGTGCATGCAAGAATAGCTGAAATAACAAAACTTTACCTTTTTCTGAAGTTCCATTACGAAGTTTTCAAAAAGATCCTCACGATCCCTAGACCGTTCAACAGCCTTGAACCGTTCATCATCTTGAAACATATCTACAGCTTTGCTGATTACCCAAAAAGGTTTAGTTGAAGCATCAAAAATATTTCGCCCATAATATGGAATTTTAAACAACAGCAATCAGGAAATATACTAAAACACCAGAAGCTTTACAACATAGATAAAGATCAGAACCTCCATTTTATGGATGATGTGAGTTCCTTGCACTCCTGAAAAGAGATACAAGCACAAATAAACACCCCAATAATCAAAGATAACCATCAAAAAATAAAATTTCATTTTAAGAGCCATAAGCAACATACTTCCAGCATTGTTGTAAACTCTTCCCGGGCTTTTTTCTGCCTCATGCGCCTCTCCTCAGCCTCAATTTTTTTCCTTTGACCCAAGTACTAAATTATAATAAATATGATATGTTAAATATCAGAAAGATATCCCTCTTCTTGCTAATTAAATAGCAGCAACCACAAGTGAAATTTTTATGCCAAGAATTGTACTGATTGAACTACATTAATGTGTGCCAAAAACATCAGTACAAAAAATCATTTACGTGACATTTCATTTAATGCTTACTTCATTAAATGCTTGCTTCCGCTCACCAAGTGTTTTCAGGGCACCATATCTCTTGTCATTAATTATCGCTTTCATTGCCTGATATCACATTTCAATATCATGGACAAGCACTTGAGGAAAGCCAGATAGTAAAAATAAATAAATACATAAATATAATATTATATATATATATAATATATATATATATATATAACATAATTACCTGATCCCAAGTCCAGTCAGACTCAACATTTGCAGATTCCAAGAGCGCTTTGAATGCATTTTTTGCCTCCTAAATCGAGAACATAAGGCAATGAAGATGACAATCATGATTTAGTGTTTCTCCGTACAAGGTAAATAACTTGAACAACATATTGAGGCCTTACCAGCTTAGTAGCGTATACCAAAGGTTCATCGTCAAGTGTTTTCTCCTCTAGCGGAGTCACATTAATTTTTCCTGCAACTGCCACTCCTTTTTTTGCCTCCTGTGAATCATACCACAACAACAAAACATCCAAAGCATAATAAGTATTTATTATTACTTGGCTGACTCCTTAACTAAAACTTGCATCGAAGTAGTGCAAAATGAGCCAGCCAAAAAGCTCAAATGCTCATCTCTTAAGCCTAAGACAAACTGGGTAACACTTGGTACCAGATTTTTTTACTACAAAACATCATTCTAAACTCCTTTCACTGCTCGCCAGAGGAAAAAGAATTTCATACTCTGTTTTACTCCGTGGCAACCAAACAGTTTCTAAGTCAATGTCATATAGCTTGCCCAATTTTTGAGTTGTAAAACAACACAACCAAGTAATTAGGCATACCTCTATATCCTGCATAGAAGCTCCATTTGTAGCATCAGCTGATAGATTCTCGAAGCTAGTCCTGCAATTTTTCAGTACATATAATGAAGCATTCAGAAGCCATCATGTCTGTAACTGATAACTACATCAGGAAAAAAAAAAAAAAGACCTGGTGCACCTAAAGTATTCCATACATTGATGTGGCGTTAGGATTGATGAAAGCAGCAGCAACCCCAGTACTTCCAGAAACAGCAGCAGGTAAAGGAGTTCCCATAGAAGGCTGAACTCCAACTGCACTTGTTGTTACAGCAGATTGTGCAATTGGAATGGCTGATGTTCCAGAAACCACCACAGGAGGAGGGTTAACAACTGCAACAACAGGTGTAACTGGAACTGGGCTTGAAGTCATTCCAGATATTGTCGAAGAAGTGGTAGAGCTAACCGAAACTGATGCAGTAGATGGTGTTTCGGCCAAGGAGACAGCAACAACAGCAGGTTCATTGGAAGTTGTACCCATTTCAGATTGAGTTTCCTGGCTAACTGATTTTTCAGCCTGTTCTCGAGCCAACTGAAAGCAAGTAATTAAAAGTGAGAATAGATACACAAGTGGGGAGAAATATTGAGTCACAATTCAAGCTGTGAAACCTTCAATTCTTCAGGCATTGTCCATTTAGATTGCTTTGTAACCTTGTTGTAATAATATCTGGCAAAAGTCATCTCCAAGTTATATAGCAACTATGAAAAACTGATATAGTAGAAAGAGATCACAGCAGCATTATAGTTTAAGTACACAAATTAAAAACTAAAAGAAATATGAGAATTATAACGCACTTCCTTCCTTCTGGAGTTGTGAATTCCTTCCAAACAGTTGACGCATCAGCCCTCTGTTACAGTGAAAAATTTATTAGGCAAGGAGGAGAAGCAAAAGATAAATTCTTTAAAGAATAATACAGATAAAACTCAAAAATAAAAAATAAAAAACAAATAAATAAATAAATGCGAGTCAGTTATGCAGAGCATTTTTACAAGAAACTAAGGAAATAGATGCTATACACCAATGCAATAAATAAAAAATCAGCCTATAAAAAAATGCAATAAAAAAATCAGAAACATGTTTAGATAAAACAAAAGTGAGAATTTTGAAGAACAATACCTGTATGCTTATTCATTTAAAAGTACACATGCATACACAATAATAGAGTAAGGAATCAGCCATAAAGACAGAGCATCATGAAATAATAAAATGATTTTAATATACACATATAAAATAAAAAATAAAAACATTTACGTTCATCAGAATAGCATTAGATCAAAACACAACTGACTGGAGCCACAATGGTCCCAATCTGGAAGAAGAAGAAAAAAAAACAATAAGAATTTCAATTAGAACATTAAAGAGGTTGCCAAAAAAAAGAAACAGCCATTTAAAGCAGTTTCACCTTGTTCTGAATCCTGATGACTCCCACCCATATCCAAAGGTCAGACCACAGTTTCAGAAGCAAAACAACAAAAAACACACACACACACACACACACAAGCCTCAAAAAGGTAGGCATATCTTGTGCTTCCCGATCTACAAAAGGAAGTACAACACATGACATTGAGGATAATGAAGGATACCAAGGGCTTTAAGCAAGAAGGGTAAGGTTTTCTACTAAGGATTTAATATGAACCATTTCACAGTACAAAAAGGTGAATTCAGTAAACTCCCACTATGTTGGTAATGTTCCATGATTTCATCAAGTATCAACTAGTTTCATATATACCAAGAGATGCATTCCATTTTGAAGAGAAAAGAAGCATTTTGATAGTTAAAGAGTCACAAAGATGAGTTTTCCCTCATCCACTAATTAGGCGTACCGACAAACCGAGAATTCTGCTTTTCATTTCAGTACAAGCAGAGAACCTAGTAACACTCATCCCATGACTGACATAAATGCTACGTAACCACTGCTATAAAAAGTTTTGAATCTCCTAGCAAGAGCTCCAGGCAGTAGATGCAATGCCTGCCCTTGTTACACGTGTTCACCTTGTGCAAGAAGGCCAAAGCTATCATATCATCCAATCTGAAACTGGTCCTTTTTACATGTGATTGAACCATCCACTTGAATATTCTCTATTTTATTGACCGTTGGAACCCTACAACATTCTGATGTCTAACTCAGCCCTTTGAAATTTGGACAATCATAATCTCTCTTAAACTCCTCATCTCAGCAAATGCTTACATGTTGTTTATTGACTGTCCACCACTTTATTCAATGAATCATACGTGTGACAAATTGAAATCAGATGGCAAAATCAATATATTGCAAATTCAAGGGGCAAGTTAAGAACCACGTAAAAAAAATTATTTTTAATAGGCAAAAAAACCAAGAAAAACAGAACTGAAAAAGAATGTCCATTAGTAAAACGGGAGAACCATCATCAAGAATGAGGGGAAAAAATAGTGAAAAACTACATGTGTTCTCAATTCTATCAAAAAACAGATCTTTCATGCTAGAAATCCTAAATAAGGAGTCCAAAGTGAATTTAACATTGTTCAACACGATCAGTTACAGAATCACTGCATGACAACCCATATTGGTGCTAACTACATGTGTGTTTAATTCTATCAAAAAACAGAACTTTCATGTTAAAAACCTAAAAAAGGAGTCCAAAGTGAATCTAACATAGTTCAACATGATCGGTTACAGAATCACTGAATGACAACCTATATTAGGTAGCACCAATAGATTAACAGCAACTACAATCAAATAAGCTCATATCACATATGGAATGTCTTCTAATATATGAATAAATTCTCAGACCATAGAAAAACTAACATATATAATGGTTGAATAAAAAAATAAGCAATCAGTAAATAATTTAACAGGCTATAAAATGGAATACTGAAGCACCAACTAATTTTTAACAAGCTACCAAGTTATGACAATTTCCTTATCTTGTACACCCAAAAAACAAAGCACACACACAAATGAGCTTATTGAAGGACACTACTTAAAAAATGTTCATGACCAAAAAAATTGCCAAGTTAGCATTTCAAAATTATAAACAAATGAAGCAAGGACTCAGAGCTAATAAAGAATAAACTTGAAGAGAAATAACAAGAACAAAGGTGTCCAGATTTATTTTGGTTTATTGTTGTATTTGTGTGTATTGTGCACATGTGCAGGAGGGTGATTATTTAAGTAAAAGACCAAAGAGAAGCAGAGAACGCGTTTGCCACCCAGAAAAACACAAAAAACTACGATATAAATCCTCTACATTATCCAAGGCAAGTAAAATAGCAAATTTCACCAAGAAAACCAATTACCCAATTGCCATGCCAATAAGATACATCATCGTATAAAATTTTGGCAAGAGTTGGTCAATCACCACTGCTCCAACCATGCCATGGTACACTAACATGATAGGTATATACCCTAATATATACAAACAAATAAGATAGTTGCATCAATTTTAGTGAGTACACTTCAGTACCAATGTCACATGAGAACTCCTTTATAAAGAAACAAACACAAGTCCATAGAATAACAAAACGAGCAATCAAAAAATCAGAACAGCAACAGATCACCAGATACTAATTTATAATGAATCACTAACTACAACACTTTCACAGTGGTATATTACATCCCTGCAGCTTCTTTTTCTTTCTGACAAAGAAAGCACAACAAGGATGATGATAAAGCTAATAAGACTGTGGTTGAAGGGAAAACTCCAGAATAACAGAAGCATCAATTTTAGTGATTAGAACATGTGTCACACGAGAACTCTATTACAAAGGAAACAAAAACATGCCCATAGAAAAAGGAAATCAGCAATAAATAAAATCTGAACAGCAACAGATCACCATTTACTACATTACTTTGCAAATCACTAACTACAACATTTGCACAATGGTACATAGCAAGCAACATTCACCTCGTACCTCCAAAAATGTGTAGTAAAACATGTACCTGTGCAACCCTTTGGAAAGCATAGACATCAAGCAAAGTCATATACCAGAAACAAAGGTATACAACAGTAACATTATTTCATTAAAGAAGAAGAAGGAAAGAAAGAGAGAGAAGAAAGTCAAATCCATAACCATGGAATCAGATGTGGTGATTAGCAGAAGGAAATGTGCAAATAACAATGAATGCCAATACTATAAGATATGAGCTTTCCACAGAATGATGATCATTAGCATGCGGTGATTAGTGGAAGGAAATATGCAAATAACAATAAATATCAAAACTATAGATATGAGTTTTTCATATAAATGATCATATTCACTGCTTCAACCGTATTCTCCGAACCGAACATAAATTAATTTTAGCACACTTAAGTGAAAGTAACTCCAGATCATGTTACAGAGAAGGGACTGAAAAACATCAATGAAAAACATTTGCACAGCATACCACTGTATGTTACTATTATAATACTGCCCATCTTGCCAATTAATCATGACCAAATATTTCAAATGTAAAATTGCAGAAGCAAATAGAGAGTCATGGGCACACGAGGAGACAAAAAATAAATAAATAAACAGTACAAGTATCTAAATTTTAAAAAAGAAAAAAAGGGCATAATAAAAGCAAATCACAGTAGCAAAAACCTAACACCATAAAAGAAATAGGAGTCATTTTCTCATCCTAAAAGCTCCACTAAACCAAAGAATGAAAAAACACAAAGCAACCATTACTAATCGGCATAGATTAACTGTTTCAAACCACCATTTCCACATGAAAAATGCCCCTACATGATTAAATAAAATAAAATAGCAAATTGTTGCCTGCCTTGAGAAAGTGAAACCTCGCCTTCAAAGTGAGCATATAGAGCAGTCGTTATATTCTCCTGACTTGCCATGACATCTACAAACCAGGGGAAGAACATGCAAACAAAAGGAGAATTTGCATAAAATGATTTTGTAAGCATGGCTACAATTCAATTTTTATTTTTTTTTTCATCATCCATAAAAGGGACCACAGATCATACAAATTCCAAAACAATTCAAAGGGGCATGCTTCACAAGAAACAGAAGGATGTTAAACTTCTAAGAGACACCAAACAGTAATATAACTCACCTCAATTGGAGTCATTAATTCCAAAGGCTTTTCCCAACTAGAAAGTCTTGTCTTCTTGTTGTAGTAATATCTGAAAAATAAATATACATGCATACACATATCAGTAAAAAAAACATTTTACAAAATACAGAAATAGCATAAATGACAGCAAGATGACAGGATAAAAAAAATTAGGAATTACTATTCAAAAACAGCAAAGCTTTGTGGTCGGTAAAAGCCCATCAATGAATGATATCATATTTTAACAATACCACAGCATAGAAGCAATAATAATAAGTCAGCTACAACAAGAATTACCTTCTTCCATCAGCTGATGTGTGCTCTTGCCAATCAGATGAGGATTGATGAGTTGGGTTAGGAACATTTCCCGCCTGAGATTCAGACAAGCAAAAAGAAAATAATAAAGCTAATAGTAACTAAAATCTCATGCAAATAATGCCTGACTGCCTGTAACAAGAAAAAATCCAAGACCTCCCACAAGGTTTTTAGGTTCATTTTTTACTTCCCTTAGGTTTCTTACTTTGTTAGTGACACCCATAGTTTTCAACAACTTATAATAAATGATATGGTATTATTTTCAGGCAAAATGACATGTATCACCAATATGTATCATATCTTAAGCATGTCTAACAAAACATATGACACAACAAAAAGCATACTCTAAAGATATGTTTGACTGCCAATAGTTTATAAAAGAAATCAACTTTGAATTATTGCCTTAAAAATATTATTATATTGTTCAAAGGCATTGTAAGGTTTAAAAGGTTCTCCAAATCCAGATATTGTGATGCTTCAGGAAACAAAGAGAGAAATTTGGGATAGGAGGTTTGTGGGTAGTGTCTGGAAAGGAATAAGCAAAGAGTGGGTTGTTCTTCCTGCTTGTGGGGCTTCAGGGGGGATTGTGATTATGTGGGATTCTAATAAGTTAAAGTGTACAGAGAAGGTGTTAGGGTCTTTCTCTGTAACTGTGAAGTTGAATTCTAATGAAGAAGGTTCTTTTTGGTTAACTTTATGGTCCGCATAAGCCTTTGTGGAGGAAGGATTTTTGGATGGAGCTACAAGACCTGTATGGTCTAACTTTCCCAATGTGGTGTGTAAGAGGGGGCTTTAATGTAATAAGGAGGATCTCCGAGAAATTGGGTGTTTCTAGGTTAACACCAAACATGAGGTGTTTTGACGAGTTTATAAGGGAGAGTGGTTTGTTTGATCCCCCTCTTAGAAATGTGGCTTTTACTTGGTCAAGCATTCAAGATGTTCCTATTTGCAAGAGGTTGGATAGATTTTTGTTTCCATCTGAGTGGGACCTTTTCTTCTCTCAAAGTCTTCAAGAGGCACTTCCTAGATGGAACTCAGATCATAGCCCAATTTGTTTGGAAACTAATCCTTTAAAGTGGGGTCCAACTCCTTTCAAGTTTGAGAATATGTGGTTGCTCTATCCTGAGTTTAAGGACAATTTTAGTGCTCAGTGGCAAGAGTGTTCGGTTGAAGGTTGGGAAGGTCACAAGTTCAGAGGAAATTCAAATTTGTTAAATCAAAGTTGAAAGATTGGAATAAAATGGCTTTTGGAGATTTAAGAGAGAGGAAAATTTTCATTCTTTCGGACTTGTAGAATTGATCTAATTGAACAAGAAGGGAACTTGAATCATGATCTGTAATTAGAAAGAACCTTAAGAAGAAGGGAGCTAGAGGATTTGTTGTTAAAGGGAAGAGGTTCATTGGAGACAAAAATCTAGGGTCAAGTGGATGAAAGAAAGAGATTGCAATTCTAAGTTCTTTCATAGAGTGGCCAATGGAAGGTAAAGCAGGAAGTTCATTAAGTCTTTGGTCTCTGGGAGGGTGACTTTAAGCAACATTGAAATTATTTCAGAAGAGATTGTAAATTTCTTTGGGAAACTCTATTCCAAATCCAAATGTGCTTCTTGGAGGGTTGAAGGTTTAGATTGGGTCCCTATTTATGGAGAAAGTGCGGTTTGGCTAGACAAGCCCTTTTCTAAAGAGGAGGTACACTTGGGAGTCTTCCAATTGAATAAGGAAAAAGCCCCTGATCCAAATGGGTTCACTATTGCAGTGTATCAAGAGTGTTGGGATGTGATCAAAGAGGACCTAATGAGGGTGTTTCTAGAGTTCCACACTAATGGATAATAAATCAAAGTACAACTGCTACCTTCATTGCTTTGATGCCCAAGAAAAGTCAAACCTTTAAAATATTAGATTTTAGACCTATTAGCTTGGTTACAAGTTTATATAAGATAATTGCTAAGGTCTTATCAGGCCGTTTACGCAAAGTCCTTCATGAAATAATCTTTGGCTCTCAAGGAGCCTTTGTTGAAAGGAGACAAATTTTGGATGTTGTCTTGATAGCCAATGAAGTGGTGGATGAGAAAAGAAGGTCGGGAGAGGAAGGAGTGGTTTTCAAAATCGATTTTGAGAAGGCCTATGATCATGTGGATTGGAGCTTTTTAAACCATGTGCTAGAAAGGAAGGGGCTCATCCCAAAATGGAGATCTTGGATGAGGGTTTGTTTGTCTTCAATAAGTTTTGCAATCCTAGTTAATGGAAATGCAAAGGGTTAGGTTAAGGCCACTAGAGGTTTGAGACAAGGAGACCCATTTTCTCATTTTCTTTTTACCTTAGTAGCAGATGTTCTAAGCAAGATGATGATCAAAGTAGAGGAAGTTGGGTTAACTGAGTGCTTCATTGTGGGAAAGGATAGGACTAGAGTGTCTTTACTATAGTTTGCAGATGACACCATTTTTTTCTCTAAAGCCTCTCCGGAACATCTTCAAAACCTCAAGCTAATTCTTTTGGTTTTTGGGCAAGTATCAGGATTAAAAATCAATTCAAAAAAAACATCATTTCAGGTATTAATACAAGGCAAGACTTGTTGTCTAGTTTGGCTTCGATCCTACAGAATGTCAAAGTGGCCTTTGTCTTATTTAGGTCTTCCATTAGGAGAGAACCTAAAGACAATAGGCTTTTGGGATCCAGTGGTTGAGAGAATATCAAGGAGGTTGGATGGATGGAAAAAGGTTTTTTTGTCTCTAGGGGAGAGGATTACTTTAATTCAGTCAAGTCTGTCTCACATTTCAAACTACTTTCTCTCTCTTTTCAAAATCCCAATATCAATAGTCTCAAAGATTGAGAAACTGCAAAGGGGTTTTCTTTGCTCTGGGGCAAGGGAAGGGAAGAAAGATCATCTTATCAGATGGGATGTTGTTTGTCGGCCAAAGAAGTTGAGAGATTTGGGTTTCGGGAAGACTTCCTTGGGAAATGGAGGTTCCCTAAAGAAAGGAGTGGTCTTTGGCATAAGGTTATTGCAAGTATTTATGGGACACATTCTAATGGATGGGACGCCAACATGGTGGTTAGATGGTCACACAGATGTCCTTGGAAGGCTATTATTCAAGTTTTCCAGGATTTCTCCCTTTTTATCCGCCTAGTGGTGGGGAATGAGGAGAGAATCTGTTTTTGGGAAGATCTATGATGGGGTAACCAAACTTTGTGCTCTCAATTCCCTGGTCTTTAGAGAGTTATTTCTATAAAAAAAAACCTCACCGTCTCAGTTATCCTTGGCAATTCCTATCCACTCTCTTGGAATTTTAATTTTCGTTGTAATCTTACTGATACAGAAATTGAACTCGTTCAAAGAATCATATCCTTCCTTAGTTCAATGCATTTCTCTCCTTCTGTGGCAGATTCAAGAGCTTGTTCTTTGTCCTCATCAGGCTTGTTTTTTGTTAAATCTTTTTTCTTGGCCTTATCAAATTTCTCAAATCCTATTTTGTTCCTTCCGACCAAGTTTTTGTAGAGTTCAAAAGCCCCTTCGAAGGTTAAGGCCCCTGCTTGGTTAGTAGTACATGGGAAGGTAAATACCAATAACAAGTTGCAATTGAGAAAACCCTACAAATCCCTTTGTCCTCAGTGGTGCATTCTATGCAAGGGAAATGGAGAATCGATCGACCACCTTTTTCTTCATTGTCCTTTAACTATTGGGCTTTGGCACAAGCTCTTCAATCTAGTAGGGTTGGCTTGGGTTCCACCAAGGAGTATTGTGAACATGATGATTATTGCATTTAAAGGTTTGGGGAATTCAATTAGAAGCAAGACACTTTGACAAATCGTTTGCCTCACTTTGTTGTGGATGGTGTGATAAGAGAGAAACGCTACGATTTTTTAGGAAAAGGGGAGATCGAAAGAGATGTTATGGGATTTACTTCATTTAGAGGAGTTCCTCTTAGTGTTTTAAAACTCAATTGGACTACGGTTTGTAATTCAAAAGCTTGAGATAGTTGGGGGTTTTCTTTGTATATAGTTTTATAAAGTTGGGTGTTTTCTCTTTTGATCAGTTTCTATTTTTGTGGGAAGGACTTCTCATCCTTCTCTTGTATCTTTTCTTATATTGATACATTTTTCTCCGTTTCTGATATAAAAAAAAAGGAAATAGGTAAAAAGAAAAGGAAAAATGAATATATAGGGAAACATTGTGAACATGTTGAAGAGAAAAGATAATGAATTGAAGCTCTGGTGTAATTCCCTCTCCGATGAATATTGAAGTAATACTGTAATGAACATATATATTATTCAAAGAACAACATTTCTCATTGTTCAATGCAAGTATACAGTTGTAGTTATGTAGTATCATAGTTTCTTATTAACGTATCATTAGGGAACTTATAGAAACTTGGAACTTTTGGCATAATAATATTTTGAGGCCACGAGTTGGAGTTTAAAACATAAACTTGCATCCAAAAGTTTAGAATATTTTATGGACCCATCACTAATTAGTAAATTATAATGTCATATTCCATTCAGTTGATTTCTTTAGGAACTTTAGCATGTGGAGGAAGGTAATCAAAATCGTGCAGTAGGATTTCAACAATAGAATCAATTTTAGGGGGGCAATGGTCTTTCCTACGTTGTTTTCCATAGCCACTACCAAAGATGCATGAATAGTTAATGTGTGAGATCAAGAAGGGGAAAGGGGTTGTTCGAACCCTCGTTTCTCAAGACAAAACCATGATTGGGAAGATAGGTAGAATGAAGACTTTTTTGGGAGATTGTAATTGCAAACAATTTGCAAGGATATAGTGGATAAAATAATTTGGTCAAACTCAAAGTGTGGTATTTTTTTAATTAAATCTCTCTACTTTTCTTTGTCTAATGGAAGAAGAGATGCTTCAACTTCACAAATTGTTTGGAAGCATAAGGTTCCATCGAGGGGAATCTAGTAAGAGTTTTGTTTTAAGTTGGGAAGATGGAAAAAGGAAGTTTAGGCTCAAACAACGTTCAAATGAAGCAAAAACGTTCATCCTTACTTTGTTGTTGATATGAAAGCAAGGAGGTATCGTTTAGTGTTCCCTGAAGGTAAAGGTATTTTAAGGGTTAGGCCACCTTAGTTGAGAAGCTCAATTCTCTAGGTGTAGTTACCCTTACTGATTCCAAGATTTCCTTTGGATCGATCGTCGTTAAGGTGGAAAGCAGTAGCAAAGTTCCTATGGAGAAAGCAAAAGGGTCCTTTGTTAATGTTTTGAAAGCGAAAGCAAGAAGGTTAGGTGAGGTAGTTTGGCTCCAGTTGAGGGGAAGGGATTTGCTAAGTACGAAGGAGCAATTGGATCGGTGTTTGGTTGGGAAGTGGGGAAAGCCTTCAATATCAGTTCTACATTTGTTGTTGTTAAGGAGTTGGGGGAGATTCCATTGGAACCTAAAAGGGGGAGTGAAGATTGCAAAGTTAGGAGGTGCATTCCTTTTCTTTGAGTTTGAGGACAAAGCAGAGGCAAACAGGGTGTTGAAAAGAGGGTTTCAATGTTTTAAGGAGAAACTTCTGCACTTGGAGAGGTGAGGCATAGAAGTGGGGTGTTTCCAAAAAGGTGAACTCACTAAGGAAGTCTGGGTGAGGATAATGGGTCTCCTGCTTCATTTTTGGAGTCGGGAGGTGTTCAAAAAGATCGAGACAACTATGGGGGTTTATCGCAGTGGATGAAGAAACTTTGTTTTTTCAAAATTTCAATGGGCTAGGATCTTGGAGATTCCAGAAGGTTTAGTGGTCAGGTTCTCTACAAGTGATGGTTGGTTCATTTTGTTTTGTTGTATGACTATGGTGGGAAGCTCCACCAAAGGTGTCAGAAATGGTCCCATTGTTTAGGAGTGGTAGGGGAGAGGCATTGGAGGTTAGGGATGATGGAGGGGTGACACACGAGCGGGCGGTAGGGTGAAACAACTGCAGCCAGATTTGCAGTGTGCAATGGCTGCCATGTCGTGTGGAGGTGGAGAATTTTTGTGAAGAAAGGATGTTGACACTAATAATTCTGATTCTACGTTTGTGGGAAGGTCAAAGAAAGAAGGTGGAAGAGGAAGTGTGGCTAGAGTTTTGAGTGGAACAGAAGCCTAGGGGTTTACAGGCCTTGGGAGAAAGGCGGGTAGGCCTTTAGCCCAAGGGGGTTTTGGTTTGGGACGCGTTTTGGAGGAACAAGAGGTAAGGAGGCCTAGTTCGTTTGTTGAAGTGGATCAAGCCAACGGTGTCTTAAAAGATCCATGGGTGTGGGCCAGTCCAACAAAGATGGGAGTATAAAAGAGGCTAGGGCTTTTGGAGAGTCTAGATTCATAGAGGAGTGGAGGACTGACAAAGAATGATTTGATGGCTCTAGGTTTAGCAACAAGAAGGGAACTCAGTTGTCGATGATACGATGTTCATATCTCACTGACGAAGCACTTTTGCAAGAGACTTCCAGGTACCCAACTCCTTATTCATTTTTCCTTTTGGGGAAGCAAGATCATTCTTCTTTTTCTTCTCTCTCTAGATTGGAAAAGGCACTTGTTACCACTAGTGGTGCGTCTTATGTTGGTTGTGGGACAGACAAGGCAGGAAGGGAGGCAACGCTAGATCCGTTAAGGGTGATTTTGGCGAATGGAGAGGGAAATGGAAGGCTCTTGTTCTTTGGGTATGGATTTGGGGGCTATTGAGGAGGTAACGGGAGCCTTGTTAGAAAAGGATTTGTGGGGCGAACTAGTGGAGGGAGTGGGAATAGACTCTACTGTGTTGGTCTTCTAGTTGTTTAGCTAAGTTTATCCATCGCTTAGGAATGCCAACGAAGGGGTTGGATGGGGAGATTTTGACCTTGCTCAAAAGGATGGAAGAGAGGAAATATCAAAAGGGGAAGATGGTTGGTAGAAGAAAGAAATATCAGAGTCCTCAAGGTTTGAAACAAAATTGAAAAAGTCGGATTGTCCTATGAACTACCTTGGAGTAGGAGGAGAAGAAAGAGGAGGGGAGGGGGGAGGGGGGAGGGGGGCAACGCATCCAATTCTAGATGAAGGATTGAATATTATCCTAGAATGTAAGAGGGACCAATGACAAAGACAAAAGGAAGGTGATAAAGGCCTTGATTAAGAAGTATAAGATGGATCCGGTTTGCTCACAAGAAACCAAGATCTAAAGAGATGTCAAGTGAGCTAGTGCGCAATCTAAGGGTGGGGAGATTCTTAGAGTGGGGTGTTGTGGACTCAAGGGGAGATGTTGGAGGAATTGGGGTGTTTTAGGATAATAGGGTATTGCAATTGGTTGGCATGGAAGTGGGCAAGTTCTCCATCTCGTGTCAATTTAAGAATCACGAGGATGATTGCAGTTGGATTTTTACAGGGGTTTATGGCTCAACCTAGAGGAGAGAAAGAGATTGCTTTTAAGGTGAATTGGGGGTTATAAAGGGGCTTTGGAGTGACCCCTGGTGTGTTACAGGGATTTTAACATGATTAGATATCATGGACAGTGCAATAAAAGAGCGAGATTGAATTCATCAATGAAAATGTTCTCTAAGGTAATTGAGGACTTAAAGTTGAAAGATTTGTCGTTGGTGCAGGGGCCCCTTAACTTGGAGGTGGTTTAAATAATCAATCCATGTCAAGGCTTGATCGTTTTGCAGTATGTTCTCCCTAGACCTGTGTCTGACCATTTCCCCTTACTTCTAGATGGGGGAGGACCGAGGAGAGGCCCATTTCCTTTTATATTTGAAAGTATGTGGCTGAAGGAGGAGTGCTTCAAGGACCTTCTAAAAATGTAGTGGGAGGGGTACAATTTTAGCAGGTCCTCAAGTTTCATTCTGGCTGCAAAATTGAAGGCCTTAAAGTTAAATCTTAAGGAGTGGAACAGAGAAGTTTTTGGCAAAACTAAAGACAGGAAGGCTATGGCTTTGAATCAAGTCGTCCATTAGGATACAAAGGAAAAAACGAATACCCTACCCTTGGAGGAGGTGGAAGCAAGAAAGCAAGCTAGGGAAGATTAAAAAAATGAGTTTTATCATAAGAGATTTCATGGTAGCAAAAATTTAGGGAAGTGTGGCTGAAGGAAGGGGATAGAAATACCAATTACTTTCATAAGATGGCTAATACCCATAGAAGGAAGAATTATGTGTACAAAATTAAGATTAATGGTTCTTAGCACTCTGAGGAAAATGTTGTCAAGGAAGGAGTAGTTAAAGCCTTTCAGTATCTGTTTTTTAATCTAGGGGACTAGAACCCTAGGTTAAATGAGCTACTGTTTGAGAGCTTAGAGGCTCGTGATGTTTTTAAGATTAGAGGAGCCCTTCTCTTAGGAGGAGGTTTTTGGTGCACTATCGAGTTTCAATGGGGATAAAGCATTAGAGTTGGATGGGTTTTCTATGACCTTTTTGCAATTCTCTTAGGATTTTGTGAAGGATGAGGTGATGAGCTTTTTCAAGGATTTCCATGAGCATGGCAATTTTGTTAAAAGCTAGAATGCAACCTTTTTAGTTTTAATTCCAACAAAATGGGGTGTTGAATACTTAAGGATCTTTAGGCCAATTAGTTTGGTGGGTGGGTTGTACAAGAGGCTAGCCAAAGGTGTTAGCCAATAGATTAAGAAAGGTGGTAGGAAAAGTGGTGTCTAAGGCCCAAGAGGCGTTTGTGGAGGGAAGACAAATTCTAGATTTAGTGTTTATTGCTAATTAAGCCATTGATTCAATATTGAAAAATAATGAGTGCAGTATTTTGTGCAAAGTTGACATAGAGAAGACCTATGATCATGTGGACTGGTATTTCCTCCTTGCGATTATGCAAAAAAAATCAGATTTTGGGAGAAATGGATTGGGTGGATCAAGTGGAGCATCTCCACAATAAGTTTCTCTATTTTGGTCAATGGTACTCTATAGGCTTTTCTTAAAGCTCAAGAAGCTTAAGGGAGAGGGATCCTCTCTCGCCCAATTAATACGTGATTGCAATTGAGGCGTTCTGTTGCCTCTTGGAGAGGGCAGTGGATGGAGGGGTTTTCTTGGGTAGTGAGGTGAAGTGAAGGGAACGAGTGGAGAAAGGGTTTAGATTTCCTATTTGTTGGTTTGTCGATGACACCATGGTGTTCTGCCAAGCCTCCCAAGATCAAATGACCTATCTTTTTTCTTTTTTCTTTTTTTCTTTTTTATAAGTAAAGGATCAAATGACCTATCTTTGTTGATTGCTTAAGTGGTTTGAGGCCATTTTGGAGTTGAGAATAAATTTAGATAAAAGTGAATTAATTCACATCGAAAGGGTGGAAAATATTGATGACTTTGCTTATGAGTTTGGTTGTAAGGTGGGTAGTCTCCCGTTCACTTACTTGGGCCTACCTTTGGATGCACTGTTTAAATCAATAGCAATTTGGGATGGTGTGGAAGAGTAGTTCCATAGAAGGTTGGTTATGTGGAAGAGACAATACATTTTAAAAGAAACCCAAACTTGGAGTACTTTGTCTACCTTACCCATTTATTTTATGTCTTTGTTATGCATACCAAGGTCAGTTAGATTGACACTAGACCAGATTCAAAGGGATTTTCTTTAGGGAGGTAGGGCTTTGGAACGGAAACCACATCTAGTAAAATGAGCGATTGTTTGCTTAGATAAGAAGAAAGGGGATCTGGGAGCTAAGTGTCTTTCAACTCTTAGTAAGGCTCTCCTTTGCAAATGGAATTAAGGATTTGCGAATAAGAAAGAGGTCTTTTAGAATCAAGTAATCGGAGGAAAATATGGGGAAGAAAGGGTTGGTGCTCTCGAGATGTGAGAAAGGTATATGGTGTTGGATTGTGGAAAGTGATAAGGATTAGGACGTTGCAAATGATGGGATCTCTTTTTTAGTGGCTAATCGACGGAAGGTGAGATTCTGGAACAATAAGTGATGTGGGGATTCTCCTTTGTGTGTGTCCTTCTCATCCTTGTTTGTTTTAGCTGACTCAAATGAGGCACAAGTGGAGGATATTTAGGATTCCTCGACAAAAGGGAGGAAGGGAGGAAGGGGGGAAGGAGGGATGGAATCCTTGTTTCCATAGACCCTTTAATAATTGAGAGGTGGGTGCGGTTGCATGGGAAAAGAGTGTGGGAATGTGGAAGACACGATACTTTGGACCGAAACAAAGAGTGGCAAGTTTTCTATCAAATCTCTTTACAATGCCTTACAATCGTGCAGCTCCATTTCTTTCTCTTCAAGAAGCATTTGGAACTCCTGGGTGTAGCCTAAGATTAGCTTTTTTGCTTGGGAGGTAACGTGGGGTAAAGCTTTTAACCTTAGATCTAGTTCAAAAAAGAGGATGAGCCCTAGCAAATAGATGTTTTATGTGCCATGAGAATGAAGAGACCATAGATCACCTTCTTATTCACTATGTCAAAATAAAGGTTTTATGGGAGCTGCTCTTTTCTTTAACCCGGTCTCTTGGGTGCTTCCTTCGTCGATCAAAGATACTCTACTCGGTTGGCATGGTTCTTTTGTGGGCAAAAAACATAAGAAGGTTTGGAGAACAGCTCCCTTACACATCTTTTGAATAGTGTGGAATGCAAAGAATAGAATGGCCTTCAATGATGACATGTTTTCGATCTAGAGACTAAAAAGTTCTTGTGTTCACTCCCTTTGGCTAAAGACAAAGTTGTTTATAGATAATTATCCTCTAACCTTAGTTTTGTTGATTGGTTGGGCTCTTGTTGAGGTTGTTTAAGCCCCTTCTGTTTGGTTATTCCTTTTCCTCTTTTTATCATTTTGGCGAGGGGTGTATAGGTATTATATACCTTGAGTCGCTCTTTTGGCGTCTCTTATTAATATATCTTTTTCTATATCTATCAAAAATAAGGTTCCATCAAGAGTTGGCTTTTTTCTTCGGAAGCCATTTAAGTATGGATATTGACATTAGATCAACTCAAAACAAGAGGACAAAATATGTCGAATAGATGCTATATGAGTAAAGGAGAAGAAAGAAAATATTGATCACGTCCTCCTTCACCGCTTGAAAGTAGTCATTTGTGGCCAAATGATTTACACTCTCTTTGAAATAGAGTAGATAATTCGCTCATCAATATGGAATGCCCCCTTGAGCTAGCATGGACCCCAAAAGAAGAAGAAAGTTTGAAGAGTTGCTCCCCTCTGTCTAAAACCATAGCAAAGGAGAAAAATGAAAGAGCAATAGGGATGGTTGCATAAATTCAAGCTCACCACTAAAATCTCCAGAAGTAACACATGCACCTGTTTGACTCAAATTGCACCATCACAAAATACGTAACACTTGAGCAGATTCTAGAGGAGTTCTTTCACATAAGACTTGAATTTCATGAGAAAAGAAAGTTAGTTCTATTGGACAATCTTGAAATGAAGCTGTTGAAACTAGAAAACAAATTTAGGTTTTATGTTTGTGGTTGTAAAAGGAGAGAACATTATTCTCAGCAACAGAAAAACAGTTGATTTTTTCCATGAGTTGCATCAGAAAGGTTTCACTCCTTTCCCAAAGAAATCCAAGAGTCAAAATTGATGTTGCAGGAGTTACTGATAGTACAGAAGAAGCTCAAGAAAACTCAGAGGTTGTCAGCAAAGGAGAAGTATGGGTTACTAATTATGAGTACCTACTATCCATGGCAATTGGAACTTTGACACTTGACAAGGTTCAGGAGAGGTGTGCTGAATTTACGAAAATATAATGGCATGAATGGATGCAAAGAAGGGTAAATTTTTAGTCAAATCCTTCTACACTCTCTCAAGGCAAGAAACATTTCCAATGGGAGCTATTTGAAATTTGATGACTCTAGCAAAAGTGGAGATTTTTGCTTAGAAAGCTTCTTGGGAAAGGTTTTGACTTCGGCCCTACTGCAAAGGTAAGGATACCCTTGGTGAACCAATCTTTTCTTTGTAAAGAAGATGAAGAGTTAGTTAATCCCATCCTTCTGCATTGTATCAGAGCTAGGGTCTTTTTTTTTCCTTTTTTTTATAAGTATCAGAGCTAGGGTCTTATGAAATTTGGTGTTTTCCCTGTTCAAGGTTGCAAGAATGATGCCACATTCAGTAAAAGAAACCCTCTTAGGGCAGCATGCTTCTTTTGTAGGGGGGGAAAAAGTTTGGAGGGTTATCCTGTTGCACGTGTTTAGGTCTTTATGAAAGGGGAACCGGAAATCATTCGAAAGCAAAGCAATGCCATATCAAACACTTAAATCCACGTTTTTTGTAATATTGTGCTGTGGGTGAAGAGGTACATGGATGGAGGTCCATGATGGATTTTATAGATTAATTAGAGTCTTCATGAAGGGACTTAATGTTTTTTATGTCTCCTCCCTTCTTACTTCACCTCTTGATGTCCTTTATATACATCCTATGTACTTTGATATGCTTTTTGTTAGGCACTATTAATATGGTTTTTGTTTGCCTATTAAAAATAAATAAATAAAATAGAAGCAAAGTCAGTGCTAAGGCTTTCACATGTAAAATGTTATCATTAACATGATCTTTGTAGAAAAATTCTACAATAATTGCACTTTTGGTACAGTCATAACGTTTTTTTTTTTTTTTTGTTAACGTTTTTTGACAGACAGACAAATATATATATTAACATCGCAAATCAAAAAGGGTGCATTAAGGCTCACAGGAAAGATACAAGGAGCACCAAACAACAATTGAAAAAAAAGCTTCCTTCTTATTATCTAGAACCCAAACAATCAACTAAATTTAAAATAGACATTGAATTCACATCAATGGGCCTTTCAGTAAATCATAATTTGGATGGTTTCATGCTTGAAAACCAAGCACAATAGCAAGTAAACTCCTTCTGAAGAAAGTATTCCAACCTTATCAGTTTCCCACATAATAACTTAAGGGGTTGTAGTGATAGAATCTATTGTTTTTTGGCTAGCCTTGTTCTATGAGAAGTCTTTATGGCCAACCAAGGGTGTCTTAGATCATTAAACAAACAGTTTAATCATGCAACAATGTGCCATCTTATAAAATAGTGCTAGTAGAGAAATTTTAGGACTTATTGCATGAATAGAAGACTTTTGTCTAGAGATGATTCAGATCAAAATCAACAAAGGAGCACAACTAGAAGATAGAATTGTAGGAAATACGAAGAAAATGCTTACTGGAATGTCAGCAGTAACAGAAGGCTGTTGGCCAGCCTGATGAACCGGTGTAACTAGGGCACCACTCTGACTTCCAGATGACAACCAAGGCTGTCCCCCAACAGGTGCATGCATTTGAGATATTGGTTGAAACTGCGCTGATGCATTAATAGTACTTTGTGGCTGGCCAAAAGAAGCTGGTGCAAACTGAAACACAGAATCAGGAAAACAAGTACCATAAGTAATGAAGGTACACCAAAATCAAGGTATGAAAACAATTTAATATTTGTAAGATCGTACAGTATACGATGATGAGAAAGGCATTCCTGGGCCAGCCAGACCAGGCATATGACTATTTAAAGGGGGAGCAGTTTGATTAGGCTGCGGCGAGCTGGAAGTAAGAGGTCTGTTTTGCTGAATGTATGGCATGGGAATTGGCTGTGATGAAGGTGCCATGGGACCAGGCTGGTTTGGCCTAGGTGGTAACTGCTGCATAGCTTGAGAAAACTGCGGCGGCTGATTTTGACCAGAAGGCCCTCCCATATTTGGTGAAGAAATATTTTGTCCAATTGGCCGAAATTGTTGAGAAGCTGCTGGAATGAACGGATGTCCTTGTTGTCCCGGAACCGCAGGTCGAAACTGTAGCAAATAGATTTGCATATAATGCACTTGTTAAAGCCACATGAAAGAACAGATGAAAAGAGTTACCATACTATACAAAGGGAAAGAAATTTACCTGCATAGATAATGGTGGACCAAAATTTTGAGGCCCCAAGGATCCAACTGCAGGAGGCCGAAGTGGCTTTTCCAAACAGAGGGGGAAGGAGAGAAGCAAAAAGAAACAGAGAGAGAAAGAGAAAGAGAGAGAGACGGTGATTCAGAGCCAGGAAAGAAAAACAGCAAAATGATTTAAACAGAAGAAAATATCAAGTACAACAAAAATAGGAAAAAACTGATCCAATTGACTAAAAACTCAAGCCAAAAGTGAAGTGCTATTTCCATATTCTAAGCAATTCAGCTTAAAAATGGCTCTCACTGAATCAGACCTTGTCAAGAACAATATAATAAAAATTGATTAGTTATCTCAACACTTGGTGAGGTTTTAATTTAATAAAACCTTGACCGGATTTAGCTTATTCAAGATGTGAATCCCCTGGGATGATTCAACTTTGATACAACTAATTGATAAACATGGGTCAATAATAATACAGTTTAAATATCATACATCGGCGGAACTTGTTTCAAGTTGAGCCAAGTTGAAGTCTTGCCACTCAATCTAAGATAAATGATAGAATCAGATTGGAAGTACCTGTGCCCCAGAAGATTGAGGATTATTGGCCATTCCAGCACATAGGCAAGCCTCTTCAAAAAGCTGCAAAAACAAGAATGTCACTAGAATACCATCCAATCAAAGAATGTTGTGGTACAAGGCTTTGAAAATTGATTAAGGATCAGGAAAATTGCTAGTGCAGATGCATAAATGAGAGAGAACACTAGCATCCAACCATGCCCAAACTATGTAAGTTAGCTTAATTGGATGAGTGACTCATCACCTACATAGCATGAACAAACACAAAATTTTGCATCTTCCATGCATTGTTATCAAACAGACAACCAAATAAAACTACTGTCTTACTAAGAAACATCAAGTCAAAAATACTTTTTTTTTTATAAGTAAAAGCAATTGTATTAAAAAGAAAAGAGTATACACAATGTATATAAAAGCAACCAAAAAGCAAAAAGACACAAATACACAAAAACATACAACCGCACCCTACGAAGTTTCTAACCAATCCACAAAATCAAGCATTGACATAGAGTCATCCCCAATGTACAATCTAACCCAATCCCAAAATAGATACAAAAAAAAAACTTTTTAAAAGAATGATCTAAACTTTCACAAATCTCAAAGGCTCTCCCTCCAAATGGTTCAAAAAAGGCATAAAGGAACAACCTTCCAAGCTTTTTTTCTTTTTCTACCAACAAAAGAGCCTTCCTAACTCAAGAGCAACCCTCTCACCTAAGAGTGCATCACCCACTGCATACCAAATAAAACAAAAAATCAGCTGCCACAAAATACGAGCTTTCAGACAATGAAAAAGAATATGATCACTTGTTTCTTCTTCTTTATACATGTAATATCTATTAAGCATCTTCCAATCCCTCTTTTTGAGCTGATCCTAAGTCAAAATATTGGCCCAAGTTGCCTCCCAAGCAAAGAAACTAACTCTAACAGGAGCCCAAGAGTTCCAAACTATACAATGAGGGAAATGATTTGCTCTCTTACTAGCCAAGGAGGAGTAGAATGACTTAACTAAAAAAACACCACTCTTTGTGTCCATCCACTCCACTATGTCCTCAAAATCCGTAAAAAGGGAATGATCATGCAGACTCCCAAATAAGTTGTCTACTTCCTCCAACTCCCATCACTCAACTGTCTAATAAACCTAGGATTCCAACTACCACCATCCCAAACATCAACCATCTGAGCATCTTTAGAGGAAGCTATAGAAAAAAGATTCAGGAAAGCATCCCTCAACTGCAAATCCCCACACCATACATGAAAGGTTTCTTCCTTTTTTCCCTTAACACTCCATAATGTTCTAACAAAGGAAGAATGTACATATATACTAGTGAAACACATGAATTGCGTCTGCTATTTGAATATGCTGGCTATATTTGTTGTTTCGGCATGCTACACATCTAAAAAATACAATGCAAAACAGCATATATGTGATACCACCTCCCAATAGAGCTTCACTGGATAAAACATCTCACAACCACTGTTCCTTAGGTACCAAATTCATACCTGTCTCCCCATCTCCCAATCATTTATGGAAATTCAATCTGTATTTGACACAATATAAAATATGTCCTCATTTATTTCCCCTCATAAGAAATGCCTTAGCTTCTTATTAGTTATTACCATACCAAGAAACTGGCTACAGCAATTCACAAGGATATGGATTTAACCAGAAGCTATTTCCAAAGATCCTTATTCTGGGATATACCATGCCCTACACAAGAGGATCATAGAAGTTAACACTCTGTATTAGAGTAATACACTTCTATAATCTCTGTTGTCTTGCCCTTGAGGCCTGGTTCAAGTGGCAAAGGGTAGGGATGGGTTTATAGGAGGTTCCAGGTTCAAGTCCCAATGAGGACAAAAAAAGGAAAAAAAAAAATACCTAAATCAATGCCAAACTGATACTACATATGTTTAAGCATTAACTAGAGACTCTCTCAAAATAACTATTGCCAAGCCATTTAACCCCAAAATGAAATCATTACCACACCCTATATGAAAAATAAATAAATTCACTTTGCAAGAAATTGGATAGACCACTAGTAAGATTGAGTTCAACTTAAATCCAAGAAAGGACCCATCCACGAAAGGACCCCATCGACGATTTTGTGAACACGTCACAAACACCCATTGACCAGAAAATACAAATCTTCTTTTGCTTAATTTAAAATGTGATTATAGAAATAATACATTGCAACCCAACTTCAACCCTTTTCGAATTTAGACTTCCAGGAAAAAGTTATTAGACTCTAAACAGAATTAATTAGTTTATAAGCTTTTGTAAAATCATAAGACAAAATAATCCATTCAGGACTACACGATTCTAAACAATAACATGATAAAGACTCTGGCCATTCTGAGAATGAAGGTTCTTTAAATTTGTAACTACAATCGGATCCCACTGAGAACGAAAAACAGAACCCTAGAAATTCTAACATTCGCCTCCGGATAAAACTCTGCTTGCTCCATGTGGAGAATCAATTCAAGAAACGGATAAACTTCATGCACTAACAACGGCATATCTCGCACGCCGAGCTCTCCATTGGAGGAGCAGAGAACCGTAACAACAGAAATTGGCGTGCGTGCGAGTGTGTCTCCACGCAACCAATTCCACCAATACTTCCAAAACAAAATCAAGATTTTCGAACCGAAAATCCAAATCAAATCCAATTCTAGGGTTTCTACACAACGAATTAGGGCTCGATACGGATAGCAAGAAACATGCGCAGCGGGCTTACCTGAAAGAAGATCGGAGCAAAGATGATTCAGGCAGAGCGCAGCGGCGAGTCGGTGAGAAGGAGAGCTAGAGGTGTATAAACCCTAAGGACCCAGTTGCATCCGAGTCGCAACTATTAAGCATGGGTTTGCACAAGGAGACTTGCACACGCGCACTGCATTCTAGTCCGGGCCCACCACCTCTATATACCCATATAATTTGTGTTAAAAGACCTTAAAAGCTGTTTGTTTTTTTTTTTACCTTTTTTTTATTTTAATTTGATGGTAAAGTTTTCTCTTTGTTTCGTTTTCTAGAAGGTGAAGCTGTTTTGGATGAAGCCTTGATCATCCTAATTCCTATATTATATTTAATTTTTAATTTTATTTTTTTTACATTTATATTTATATTGATCATAAAAAGTGAATAAAGTGATGGCTTACTACACTATTAAAATATATTTCTTACTTAAATTCATTATTTATTAATTTAAGATGGAATAAAATAATAATTTATCTTATATAACCATTATTATAAACAAATAAAATTATATTTAGAATTTATTATTTTTACATAATTTTATAGTTTTATTTTAAAGCCAGTTTAATAGTATGGACCATCAATATGTTTGTTTAAGTGGTGTTTGTTTTTTTTTTGCTTTTTATTTAAAGCAATTTGTTTTCAAATTTTAGGTCGTTTGTTTTTCTACTTTTTCATTATTTATTGTAAGCTTTTTGTTAAATAAAAAAAATCAATATGTTATTTTTTCTAAATAGAAAAAATAACATTTTGATTTTTTTTACTTTTTAATACTTAATAGAAATAAAATACTAAAAAAATAAACAACCTAATATTTAACACTATTAAGCATTAAAGTTCTATTTAGAATTAAGTAAAAAAACAAATACCACCTAAGTCAATGAAAATAATATTACATGTTGTTTAACATTATGGATCCTATATTTGAATTCAATATGATTTCTAATAATACGGTAGATAAAAAAGGTTTGAGGAAACACGTGTGGTGTTTTGGCCTAACTTCTACCTTTATGTGATAATTCAACAATATTGGTGTCATTTTTTAAAGGAATAGACAAATTTAGTTGATATTTTCACAATGTTTTGAGTAACCATATTATCATATAACACATGTTATTCAATTATCAATTTATTTATCTTGGGAAGTTTCTCTGTTACTAGTTGAAGGCACTTGTCAATAAGACAAGAAACTTAAACTTCTTCATTTCAATCCATCAATGTCTTTTAGTGGTTGGTTGTCATCTTAGGATTTTAGATAACTAAAATTCAAAAAAAAAAAAATGTTTTCTATACCTTAGAAGTTTTTGAGATTTAAAGTAATATGAGTTATTAAAGAGCAATGTGACCGTAAATCTCTATTGTAATTAAAATATTAAAGTCTAAATATGTGATAACTATAATAATAAAAATAAAAAATAGAGATCAAGTTATTATGACTTTGTAGTATTTTAGGTTGTCGTCTTCTACAATCAATTCTAATGTGTTCAATCATTTATAAAAAAAAAAAAATATTTGTTTGCTAAAAACTAATGAAACTCCAATTTATATAAATAAGAATAAAATATGGATAAATTTTTCCTAACATATTTAATGAAATGAATAAGACAAAAGAAAAATGTCCCAAAGAGTTTAAAAACACAATGTCAAATCTTTAAAAAGATAGCATTGTAAAAGTTAAGGTCTATAATCAAAGTCAATTTGGTATCAAATTGAATTTTAGAACCAATATTGTATCTGAAACTTAAATTTTATTTTTGAATATAGATATCTTAAACCAATTAAATATGATAGTTAGTTTTAGTTTTCAATGTTATTCAATTAAAAACTTATATCCATCTTGTAGATTTAACTATTGAAATTATTGGCAATATGATCAAATTAAGGTAGCTAGTGATCAAGGTCTTCCCAATAATTACGGACTTTTCTCAATAGTACGCTAATTTAAAAAAATTATTCTTAAATTATTGTAGTAGAAGAAGTGATTACAAATATATAGTAGTTTTTGCCACCTAGGAGAGAGGATGAACGGATAATTTTTTTTTTTAACCAAAATCGTATTTTCAAAAGACGATTTTATTTCCATTTAAAAAAAAAATTCAAAAGGGAAATCCGATTTCCCATTAAAAAAAAATAATATTTTTTTAATATTTATTACAAAAAAAAAAAAAAAAACCCCAAAGGAAATCGTCTCTTCAAGAGACGAGTTCCCATGAAAAAAAATAATATATATTTTTTTTAAATCTCAAATTAAAAAAAAAAATCCTCAACGGAATTCTCATGAAAAAAAATTAATATATTTTTTTTAAATCCCAAATTATAAATAAATAAATAAAAAATCATCAAGGGAACTCGTTTCTTGAAGAGACGAGTCCCCATGAAAAAAAATTAATATATTTTTTTTAAAAAATCCCAAAAAAAAAAAAAAAATCCTCAAGGGAACTCGTCTCTTGAAGAGACGAGTTCCCATGAAAAAAAAATATTGTTTTTTTAAAAATATATATTTTCTTTAAAAAAAATCCCAAAAAAAAAAAAAAAAAAAATCTTCAAGAAGAGACGAGTTCACATGAAAAAAAATTAAAATTTCTTTTTTAAAAAATCCTCAAGGGAACTCGTTTTTTCAAGAGATGAGTTCCCATGAAAAAAATTAATATATATTTTTTTTAAATCCCAAATTATAAATAAATAAATAAAATCCTTAAGGGAACTCGTCTCTTCAAAAGATGAAGAGACGATTTCCCATTAAAAAAAATCCCAAATTATAAAAAAAAAATTTGGGAAATCGTCTTTTGAAGAGACGATTTTCCTTGAGGATTTTTTTTTATATATATTTATAATTTGGGATTTTTAAAAAAAATATATATTAATTTTTTTTAATGGGAACCTTGGAGGATTTTTTTTTTTTTTTTTTATAATTTGGGATTTTTTTTATAAAAAAAATATTAATTTTTTTTTCATGAAAGTTTCCTTGAGGATTTTTTATTTTATTTTATTTATTTATTTATTTATTTTTATTTTTTAATTTGGGAATCATGGGAACTCGTCTCTTAAAGAGACGATTTCCTTGGGGATTTTTTTAAAATTTGTAATAAATATTAAAAAAATATTAATTTTTTTTTAATGAGAAATCGTCTCTTCAAAAGACGATTTCCCTTTTGAATTTTTATTTATTTCTAAATGGAAATAAAATCGTCTTTTGAAAAGACGATTTTGGTTTAAAAAAAAATTTATCCATTCACCCTCTCTCTTAGGTGACAAAAACTACCATATATTTGTAATAACTTTTTGTACTATAATAATTTAAGAATAATTTTTTTAAATGACCATACTATTGAGAAAAGTCTCAATAATTACTAGTATCTTGGTAAGAATGCTTTGTAGGGGTAGCTGGTACAAAGAATCTATTCTTACCAATTCAAAATTGAAAACATAATCAAGCCATTTAATATATTATTGTTTCTTATCACTTCTTTTTCAGATTCTTCATTTTCATGTTATTATTTGGGAATCATAAAATTAGTTAAACATGGTGAATGATTTTTCCTCACAATACATGTTTGGTTTCTAGAAAAATACAATGGAAAAAAATATAAAATAAAATAAAACTCATTATTTTTAAAATCGGATCAGACCTACCATTCACAAAGGGGTAGGAAACCACTATGGTGGACAACCCTTTTTATATAAAATAATGTAATGTTTATATATTAATGCCCTTTTCAAAATTTTATCATATAAAATATTTAAACAAATAAAATGTTTAATTATTTACATAAAAGATTATTTTTATAATAATTATTAATAATATGTGTGAAAATAATATAATTAATCAATATAATGATTTTTAAATTTTAAAACAAGAAAATACATACATAACTTAAACATTATAATTTTTTCGTCTAAAATATATTCTCGTATTTAAATTTTTACATATTTTATTTAATATATTAATATTTATCTTTATAATTTAATCTGACATATCAACTTTTTAAAAAAAATATTATTAAAAATTATAATTATATATTTTTAATTTTTTTTAGAAGTAATTTAAATTTTAATAAAATATAAATTATATATTTATGACATCATCGGTTCAACTACGATTCAACCACCGGTCTAACCATTGAAGCATGAATCGAGAACATTTTTTTATTCAATAATTGATCTAATACTAAAAACATTGATAAAACCTAAGACAGTATTAAGAAATTTCAAGATGAGAGATCATTTCACCTCTATATTCCATATATTTCAAAACCTACAAAGAATTGAGTTTAAATAGTATAAACTAAACCTAGACACATGCCATAGCCTCGTTGGCCAAAAATATCTAAAAATAATTAAAGATATCTCAAAAAAATTATAAAATTCTTGAATCCTAAGCTCGTTGGACTCTTTTTAGGGCTTAAGAGGCCCAAAAATTGAAGGGAAGCTTGGAAGGCCTTGGTTTGTACTTGGGAAGCTTAGTCAAAATTTAGATGTTGTGTTTGGATTTTTTTTCTCTCAACTTTTGCCATTCAAAGCTCAATTTGAATTCAAGTTTTTATCCATTTTGTACAATTGTTTTCAAATGGTCATATCTCTTTCATTTCAATACTAGTTTGTATGTCATTTGAAGCAATGAACTCTTGACTTCTTAAGTTTCGAAACAGTATTACTACTTACCCTAAAAAGATTTGAAGAAATAACACATAATTTAGTACAAAGTCAAGTATGTTGTAATTGCTTTTGTTTAAACCGAATCTTTATTTGAACTTGGAAACATAATCTCAAAACTTCTTCCTTGTAGTTACTTGCTCTCTAACTCTATTCACAACATTCATCCTACTAGCATTTACCACCCATGACTTGCTTATTTTGCCCTTGTTTGGACTATTCATGATTCACAAGTCTGAAGTCTATAATTTATACCTATTTGACTCATTTCACTTCATTGGTTGAAGATAATTTTTACACTTAATAATATTATTTTCATCTCTTAAACATGAAATTAAGTTAAAAATAAAAGTTAGATCTATAACCGAGGTCTTAGATTCAATTTAACTTAAGTCGTATAATTTTATATCATATAAATTATAGTCATTATGTGTTATTAGAGTACATATTTGAGTTATAATCATAATGTCATGGAAGCTTAATTTATCACTTCTATTTATAAGGAACATCTTTCTTCATGACTAGGTTTTCTAGTGTTGCAACAAAAATTTTTACCTCTTCACTTGGAAGCCTGTTTTATAATCCCCCATTAGTCCAATACATCAAACATGTACGTGAAACTCAAAAGGTGACACGTGACCAAAATTAGAAAAACTATAAAATTAAGTGTTCAAAATAAAATAATTAAAGTTAAAAAGGAATTAAATAAATATTTTATTATTATTTTATAAACAAAATAAACAAATCTTTCATTTAAAGTCATAAGAGAATCAAAAATAAATATTCTCTTAGTTGACAAATTTTGTAAAAAATGAAACAAGTTGTTAAAATCAAGGAACTAAATTCATTGAATTAAACAACCAAATTTTAGGAATTTCATATTTAATTTCATCACTTCACATATAAATAATGACTATTTTCTTTAATGAAGAGGATAGAAAAAAATAATTATACGAGAAAAATGATTTTACAAAGAGAAAAAAGTTTCACAAAATTTCTCTTGTTAGATTTTTAATTAATCTTTAAAATCAAGAAAATACTTTCATATTCGTTTTTTGAATTGTGATCAAAGTGAATAAATATATATATATTTTTTTTGTGAATAATATTATCAGTGACTTTGGACCTCACAATTATTTCAACATAAAATTTAATTGGCATATATTTTTCTTATAATTTTATTTATTTTATAGGACTTTACCAAATTTGTACATACAAAAAAAAAAAAAAAAACAAACTAATAGGTGAAAACAAGGTCTTAATCCTACATGGAAATGTGAATAGTGTTGGGAAATTTTGACATGATTATCAAATATGAAATTGGGATATTTTGAATAGTACAAAAGGCGAATTGTATCTCCTTTCAACTTGGAATGAAACCTATACATATCTTAAAGAGTATTTGTTGGCGTCAAGCCAACTGGAGTCAAATCCGTCTAATTTTGTTGAAGTCAAAAGGACTTCTTCCCTACTTCAGGCTTTTTGAGGAGTTTGTTCAGTTGCACTAGAGCCAGACGAGCTTCTTTCCTGCATAAAAGGATGTCCAAACGAGTGGTCCGGGCACGTCCCTCCGAAACTTAAGTCAGACAAGAGTAACTTTAATTATTTTGTGGGAGATAATGGGCATCTGTGCGCGAGTACCTTATTCGTGCTTTTTGAGAGATTTATATAGAGCTGATAGCACCGCCATTGTAGTGCTGACTATGCATTCTAACCTTCCCTGTAATAATGATTGTCCTTGGGGTGACTGGGCAATCATCTCAGATAAGGGCAGTTAGTAGGTGTCATATGTTGACGTGCCAAGATCTCGGACTGTGCAGTTGTATGTTCATTTAGCCTGTTAACGTATGAGATTGTGTGCAACAATTAATTGACATTGACTTTTAGACGTAAATGGAGTCTCGTCCACTACTCGGATGTCAGGTGTCTAGGTCAGCGTTTAAATGTTAGGCGTGATTGATCATGCATACCAGAAGCGTCTAGACTACCAATTTCGTATGACCTTTTGGAAGAAGGGGACCCTCTCACTTCTAATGTGAAACTTATCTTAGTCTAGACGGAATGATCCCAGACGAACTATATACTTATCCTAGACAGCCAAGGAGTTTTGAGCTTAAAAGGGATACATGGAGGAGAACCCCCCACAGTATCGAAGTTATAACTTACAAGGCATTGCCACGGAAGAGTAAAAAGATAGTGGAATTTAAGGAGCAACTAAGAAGAAAAGGGAGATCAATGATTACTTGCTTTGGAATAGCAACATGAGCCTCTTGTGGATTGGTTCGTGGTGATCAAAGCTTAATGATACTACCGTGGATAACTTCTTCTTGCACCTACCTGTTGCCTTTTGGAATACCAAAGGCCATATGACACAATTCAAGAATCTGAATGGCTTAGGAGTGAATGTTATAAATTTTGAAATGCCTCAAAAATGCACCTTTTTAGGCAATCCAGCGTATCAGACCACTGAAGCATAGCCACAAAAGGTTGTTTTTCAAAAAAATTACCAATTTAATTTTTCAGCCACGTGAACTTCCTTTCTTTTTCTTTTTTCTTTTCCTAATATTTTAATGAGTTTTCTTTTTTTAATCTAAATTATTTTATATTTTCAAAATTTTGATAATTATTTTTAAAAATTATAATGTGATAGGATAAGTTACTCAATCGCTTAACATATCATATTATCAATCAAATGAGATAAAATAAATGATGAAATATATTATCAACCATTATTTTTATATCACTTTTACATAAAATATGTTAATCATAAGCTAAAATATAAGATATACACTCATATATTATAAATTTACTTTTTATTATTTTTTATTTTATAAAATAAATTTTTATTATAAAACAAATTTATGGTAAAAAAATAATCACATATATTAAATAATATAATATAAAAATTTTATTTATAAAGTTTAAATACTTTAATCATGAATATTATTAAATGTTATGGAAATTTTATTTTTTAAAATTAAAAAATATTGAAATGTAATATCATTTTTATTTTAAATATTAAAAAAATAATATATATTTTAATTTATTTATTTTATTCATTTTATAAACTAAATATGAATGTAATATATCTTATTGTATACCTTACCTTAAAATATTATATTTATTAGATTTAATATAAAAAAATATCATATTCATTGATACAAAATCTGAGGCATTTCACAGACTTTAGAAATGAATACAGCCTTACGACGAGACATGCAAAATCATATGGACTGCATAATGAATGGGTTGGAAAGGTTGAGATTTTTGGAGAAAAAAAGAATTTCTGGGAAAAATAGTTGGTTAGACTATAGAAAAATACGTGAATTTCACTTAGAAATATTTAAATAACTAAGCTGAACTTAATTTCTAGTTTTCTTGTAGAAAGAATTGAACCCAGTCCACACGATGCCGTCCGTGCTATGGCAGCTTTGACCCTTACGATTTCCCAACTGCAGCAACAGGCTCACGAGAGACGCAACACAACAGTGATAATAGAATAACTATGGCGTAGGTGGAGTGAGTTCCCAAACCAATATATGCATTCAGACAAATCAGGAACCCATCATAAGCTACAAAGCAATAATATACTAAATTGACGTTATTGTCCCTATTCCCACATCATCATATCCAGACATACGAATGTGAACACCATAGAAGACAACTTGGAAAAAAAGAAAACATCCAACTTCAGGGGTTGAGCCATTTCTGATCATCATCTCTCCCCCTCCCTCCTCCCTTTTCTCTCTCCACTCTTGAAACCAAAGCAGAAAGCCGAGACTTGCTCACCAAATTATCATCCCGAACGTTGCACGAGTGCTTACAAGATAAGTTAAACATGCTGCTCCGTCCGAGATGAGTCTTACCATCATGGCCTTTTCTGGTGCTCTTGGTACACTCCTTATAAGCTGCCAGGAAGGGGTCTTCTTGCTTCCTCAGATGACCCTTTCTGGAGGAGTTTCTCGAAGGAGGCCCCTGAAAGGTGCATGGCGGAAGAGGGATTTGTGAACCATGTACAGAAGGCCTGCCCTTCTCCAAGGGGCAGGGTGGAGGCCGTAGCTTTATCGCAAAGTGCCCTGTATCTGTGGGGCAATCCTCATCATCACGCCTGGCCTTGCAAACTCCGGGCTTGTTCTCCCATGCAAAGGGGACATTCCCCTGTGAGTGAATCTTGCTCTGATTCATATTCTTACGGAGATAGAGGGCCAATCACTAAGTCGGTTAGGATCTTATATAGGAGGTTGGCTCTAGAAATATATGGTCTTTTGAACGGCAAATGCTCCTTTGGGCCAAGCAAATAAAACGTGAATATGGGAGAAGGGATGGATTTGATTTAGCTTTTGAACAAAATCACAGGGATTCCAGGAAAGTGACAAATAAAAGTTCGCGGAAAGAAGACCGGCTTATGTGTCCATCATCCATGTCATGAAAGAAACGTAGACAAGTGGGCAAAAGCGGCTTCCGAATGTGACAAAAGTTGGAAGATTGACTGAGTTCATGCAACACCTCCAATGATCCTCTTCTCTTGGGAAACTTCCATTCCTTTTACGGTTAAGTGGAAGCTGTGGAACATGAATTAGGGACGTCCTAACTTTTTATTTTTCTTCCTCGCTATGTTTAAAACTTGAATAAAAGCTTGAGCGATCAGAGTCCACATGTTGACATAAAGAGGTGTTCTAAATTATCTACAAACTTCTATATCACTTATATTATGGTTATTACGTGCATTGTCGATTCTGTTCTGTTGTATCCTGTGTTGTATATGCCTCCAGAGTCCAACCAGAACCTGCTGAAAATGTGATGCCCAAAACACCATATCATATTAATAAGTTCTGTCTAACCCATTGTACAATATTTCACATCACAAAGTGCCAAGAGAGCTGTTGATATAGGCAAATCATAATAAGAAAAAAACAGGGCTTAGGCCTTAATCACCCTATATCTCATATGTTTGGTTTGGTCAAAACCAGAAAATTTTTGGAGTGCAACCCAAAAATTTTGTCTCTACTTCAATTGCCTATTATTTTGAAGAGCACAAGAACGAGTCAATGATCAAATCATTTTATAAATGCGCCTAATATTCCATATAAGTTCAATTTCGTGACTGGGAGGGAGCTAAGAGACAAGAAACGTAGTCAGGTGACATTAATCGCTTTTACTTTTCTTCAATGGGAATTCCTAGTGTTTTTTAACACGTATTTTGAAGTGTAAGATTGGCTGCTATGGGAAATGACTAATCCTTAATATTACTAACTGGCTCCTAATTTCAACGTTATATGTCCTTATTATGAAAGTGAGTCGTTTAATGACAAAATTGGGCGGGTAATTAGACCCTGCTTGGGCTGACCAAATATTTAGCCGGCGAAAATCATACTCATTTGAAGAGGGACGTAGTATTTTGAAAATACCATTGGCCTTGTAAAATTACAAGAGGCATAATTTTAAACAGAGTGGCAGACATTATTGAAATTCTAGATGCGTGATTTTCCTAGCAACATGGAAGTTTATATTGTTAGACGAACATGCAAGAATATCGACTCCGGGTGCAGGTGTAAGATTGGAGATGGTTAGCACCGTTCTAAGCGTTGGGATGGATGGGTGTGTATGTGATAGAGTTAAGCTCCATCATGATCCTTTGGATGGGTAAGTATCGATGTAATCGTCAACGAATGTGATATCCAAGATTCATTGGTAGACAATTGGGGATGAGATGAAATGATTAAGTGTTTAATCCTAATAAATGGCATTAGAGTTTAGGTTATGAGTCTCAATCATGAGAACCACTTAAGGGAGGGATTATCAAACATGCAATGATATGAAAGGGTAAAAAAAAAGTGAATTCTTTTTAAAAGTATTTGATAGCAATTTTAAAAGTGATTATAATATTTTTAACATTAAATTTTTTTTTTTTTTTTGAGTATTAGAAATATTATAAATGCTTTATAAAATTGTTGTCAAACATATTCATAATTTATGTTATCTTGAATAGAGGAATTATAAAGAGAAAATGTAATTTTTTTTTTTAGAGATATTTGCAAGAAGATCAAAAGGAAATTGTTATTGATTTTTGACTTGATTATGTGTGGTGAATCCTTGCAACATATTCTTTATTTCTACAAAGCTTAATTCCCAATCTAGGTTGTTGATAGATCAATTAGGGCATCACAACCATGTTTGGTTTTTGAAAATTTTGAGGAAAAATGTAAAGGATAAAAAATAAAGAGTAAAAGTAAATGAAAAAAAAAAGTGAAGGAAAATAAAAAAGAGATTTCAAATCAATAAATTATTTTTATTTATTACTTTAAACTCATTTCACTAATTTTAATTAATCGGTATAAAGATTAAATAATTTTAAAATGCACAACATTTTAATTAATTTAAATTTTATTTTATTTTCTTTGATATTTTTATAGGACACTAATCAAACACAAAAATATATTTTTTTTCTCTCCTTACTGTTTTTGAAGAATCAAACATAATTTAAATATGAGAAAAACATTTTTTCTTAACATTTTTTTTCTTTCTTGAGTACTTTTTCGGAACAAAAAATAACCCAGGGTAATTATAGAAAGATATAAATAAAAAAAAGAAAAATTAAAATTAAAAAGATAAGAATAGATCAAATAGTTAAAATGATATAAAAAAACTTTTTAAAATTTACAAGAGTGTTGAAGGCACCAAGAAGTGTGACTTGTTAGTCCAAGTTTTGGAAATTGAAGATTTTATTTTGTATTTGATCCTTAAGGTCTTGACCTATATATGCCTTACTTAAATATGTTCATATTTTTTATATAAATATTTAAAAAATCATAATTTACCTTCCTATTTCCAAATCTCTCAAAGAAGAGCTTAAACTTCTTCCAAGTTCTTGAAAGAGATTTGCATCGCCTTAGGAGTTAAGGTGAGATTCACTAAAGCACATGAAGTGTTGTGCTGCGGATGTGGATCATGATATAAGTTTTGGATAGTAAATTTAAAGGTAACATCTATTAATTAATTTTGTATACTATGTTCTCATACGGTGGATTGTTGTTTCGAAAGTATTTGACCCATGAATTTTTATCTCTCTACACTTTTTATGGAGATTTCCATGTGATAGAATCTCTTGTCCATTGTTAGGATTTTGTTTAGGCCTCATCAATTAAGAATAGGGATTGTATTGTTAAATAAGAAGGGATATACAATTTGTTATTATAGCTTGTAAGATGGTATGCTTTTAAGAGTTGGATTGAAGACGTTAATGAAAAAAGTTTTTATATGAAATTCGAATTATATATGGATTGTAGTTTGAGGCCTCATACGACTAGAAAGGCCCTCTATTTATGAATATTAAAGTAGATAAACCGGTCAACTTTAGACGATGTAGTGATGTGAGGCGAGGCCGAGAAGCAACACTTGCCCATGTCTAAGAAGCGCAAACCTGTGTCATCAAGGGATAAAAAATGAGGAGAAAGTGGAAACAGTTGACGAGGTCCCTCCATGTGGCCGAAGGAGACGCATCTTTTTAGTGAAAACAATTAACAAACTGCATGGGACTTCATGTGGGACGAGGAAAAACAACTTTTTGAGTCCCTCAAGCCTGGGTGGCATTCTAGGGCATAAGCAGCGAAAATTTATATTCCTGAAAGAGAGAAAACAAGATTAAACAATTTGAATTAGTTTCAGATAGAACAAGAAAGAGGAAAAAGTGCAACATATTTAGGAAAGCTCAGCATAATACAGTAGACTGGCCGAAGTGCATGAATGATGGTTGGTTGATAACACGTTAGAGGCATATGATGATAATTTTTTTAAAAAAAATCTTAACAACCCGAGATAATATAAATGAATTATTCAACTTTGATCATATTTATTATTTTTAGATTTATAAGTCATATATATATATATTATATAAAGACAAGGACCTAATGGAAGATGTTTTTTTTTTTTTTTTTTTTGGAGTTTGGTGGGTGTTTCATTTTACGGTTAGAAAAGCCTTCTTAAGTTAGAATGAGTCTTTTGTGGGTAAGAAATACAAGAAAGTTTAGACGATGGATCCTTTATGCATTATTTTGATAGTTTAAAAGGCAAGAAAGTTTTTCTGTCTACTTATTATGGTAAGAGATTAAGGTGGTGTTTGTTTTTTTACTGAAAGCAATTTATTTTTAGAATTTAGGTTATTTGTTTTTCTATTTTCTTATGACTTATTATAAACTTTTTATTAAATAAAAAAAGTCAAAATATGTAACTTTTTCTAAATAAAAAAAAATAATATATTGGTTTTTCTTTACTTTTTAATATTTAATAGAAATAAAATACTATAAAAACAATCAACCTAATATTTAATACCATTAAACATTAAGGTTTTATTATAAATAAATAAAACAAACACCACCTAAGATGTTTATAAAAGATGGTCATTCCACGTTAATAAATTTCATTGATCGGATGAATTCCCTTTTAAGGGAGGATGGGTTGTCTCTTGTATATCATTTTGGATAGTTTTTTATCTCACTTATAAGAGAGTGACTATATCTTTCTTGTATTTCATGAACTAGCTGTTCTTTTTAATACAATTACTAATTTTATTTATAGAAAAATATTATTTATAAATTAATAAATTGTTCATTTATTGATAAATCGATCTTTGTTAAAATAATAAAATTTTCGATTTCGACAGTATTATTTTAGAGGCCTTTTAGGGTAGTTCATTTTCACTGCCATTGTACACTGGAGAATAATCCGATTGTACGTTTGAGAGGTAGCTCGGTTTAGTTCGCTTTACGGTGTAATGAACAATTTGGGCCCGAGAGACGAGTAAAAGGATCAGGCAGGGGCCGGAGTGTTCGGTACCAATGTCGGGCTGGGCTTTTTTCAGTTTTTTTTTTTGGGAAAGGATACAGAAGACATTTCACAAAATGTGCAGCTAGGGTTAGGGTTTTATGACGAGTCTCTCTGATTCTCTTCTTCTCTATATAAACGCAGGCGTGAAGAACAGAGGTCTGCCGTCTTCTTCTTTTTCTTTATTTTCTGTGTGATTTTTGAAATGTGATCTATGTTTCTTGTTTCATTTTCCTTATTCGTGATTCATACAACTGCAATTCCAAATGTTTTTTTTTGGGATAATATTTTCGATTTCGACCTCTTTCACATCTATTTCGAAGACAGGAAATGATATTCTCTCTGAATGGGATTGATTATTGCATGATTTGGTTTGGCATCTGAAGCTTTGGATTTCAATTTCAATTACATGTGTTCTAGATCATATGTAGCCATACCGGTAGAGTTTGAAATGAGAAAGGGTTGGTTGCGATGATTATAAGAAATTCCTCGTACTGAATGCTATAGCCATGGCATGACAGACGCCTTTACACCCATAGAATATGAGCACCGCCCATTTCATCATTATTTAACTCATCATTTTGATACATATCTTTGTTGAATCCTGCTACGATTTGCTGTTTCATTTCATAATTCATCTGTAAATGTAAATTTAAATTCAGTCCTTAGATGAAATCTTTATTTGTTGCTGTTTTACATCGTTACCGGACATATTCAAAATCGGGGGTTTTTCTAAGATACCAGTCGCATTTTGATTCACAATGTAGTCTACCTTGTGAGAAGTATCTGTTTTTATTTTTTCTGTTTACTTGAAAGACTTGAAGGAGTTGGTTTTGTGATTCACAAGCCTTTTGTTACTAAGGCATTGTGTTTAGCCACTCCTAAAATTGATGAAGGTGTTGTTTAAAGCCCTAATTTGACGAAAAAAGAAAATTTCTATAAGTTAGGGTTACGCACAACTCCATATTTTTCAATTTGGTGGTGATATTTCAATGATTTTATATTTCATATTTTTTTTTTTATCATTTGTGTTTTTTATTTCTCAATACATGGGCCTATATTAATTTTAATTTTGAATTTTTTTATTAATAATATTCTATAAGTAATACATGTATTTGAAAAAAAAAAAATCAGTATTTCAATGGGATTATTATTTTTATTTGTTAAACCTTTATTAAATCATTTAATTTATCATTAATATCAATGGTCCCTATATTTCAAGATAAGCCTAACTCAGAATTTACATGGGTCCTTTAAGCAACTAGTAAAAGAAGTGATAAATATGGTGGAAAATGCTTTTTGACGCAAGTGACATTGTCCCACAGGAAAAATAGGTAAATAGGGAGAGAGAAAAAAATGAGGTAAAAGAAATAGGAAGAACGGTATTTATTGGGAAAGGTTGGGACTTTTAGTAGTTAAATTTTTCAATATATCAAGATTGTCCTTAATAAAAAAATTTTAAATTACAATTTTCAAACATAAGACCAATTGCAAAGCAAGAGCAGTTTACATCTCTAGCTATTTCTTATACTCCAAACAGGCCTTATAGATTTATGTGTATTTAGTAAGGGGTGTTGCTTTAGATGAGCGTATACTTATGTAGGTTGCATAAATTAAATTTGTGAAAAGATAAGCATTAAGATTTAAGATTGGATTAGTTGGGTCGTAAAAGGGGCGTTTAGATGAACTAAAACTGAGAGTAAACATAGGAGCGTTTATATTAAGATAACTCAGATCTTGTAACACGTGGTAGCTACAGATTACGTTTGTTTTAATAATAATTCTGGGTTTGTTCCCACTTACATCTTACGCGTGAAGCTCTGGTGGACTTAGATCTACCTCCTCCGTGTTTCTTCGTTTATTAATAATATCCGCTGATTCGGATGCTCCGCATTGGTTGTGAAACATTACCAATTTATTATACTTCATCTTACACTTTGATGACATATATTTTGTTGTTGAGACGGCACCTCTATTCTTCTGAACAATGGAGACTGACTCCTATGACTGACCTACGATGTTCTAGTTTTATGACAAAATGACCTAAAGAAAAACAAATGGAAAATTGCAACTTGGCAACAAGTCCTAATGTACCCTTCTTGTAAGCCATCCTGTGTGGCAGAGTTTTATTCTACCCACTGACTAATGGGCAGAATGAGGTTTTGGTAATTATCATTGCAACAAATCTCACTTTTAAGTGTTGGATTGTGAAATATCAATCAATTTTGTTAGCTTCGTTGGGATGTCAGGGTCAAGCTTCTCGTTGGACTCGTGGGAGTCGACGTGTCTAAGAAAAAAAAAAATTTCTTTTAAGCATGTGACGACCCCGATTAAGAAGAGTATGAAAGTTTCAACCATGGTTTTAAAAACCGGACCGGACCGGCCGGTCCGATCGGTTGGACCGCCGACCGGTCACCATTCCGGTTCGGTCCGGTCATTAGACCGGATGGAGATCGAACCGGGATTGGACCGCTTGAACCGGACGAATCGGCCGGTTTTGAGGGAAAAAACCGGTTCAAATGATTTTAATTTTTTTTTTTGGTTTTCCAAATGCTCATTTTCAATCTCCATATTCCAATTTCCAAAATGAATGAAGACATGAATTTTATATTTATTAGTATGCAAAAATCTTCATGAATATTCAAACATTGAAATGTTATGTTTTTATTTTAAGTAATTATTTAAGTGTTGTGGACCTATGGTTGACATTTGTATTATTTGTTATGGATAATGTGTTAAGTTAACAACTCTTTGATAATTTGGTTATTATAGGATAGTAATGGTTTGATTATTTGATAAATATTGAGTTTATTGACATTATGAATGTATATCATCTTATATTGTGTTATAAATATCATATATAATAATTGATGACTTCTACAGGTAAAAAATTTTGTGACAAAACTCAAGTTACTCGATAAATAAAGTAGATGCTATCAAAATTTACATAGAATTTATTAATGTTTTAATTTTTTATATTATATAAAATAATAAAATATATATTTATGACGTCACCGATTCGATAGCGGTTCGACCGGCGGTCCGACCAGTGAACCGTGAACCAGTAACTTTTTCAGTTCAATGACCGATCCAGTTTTTAAAACATTGGTTTCAACTTTGTAACTATTTTTTAGTGTTGGTGCACTTGATTAGCATAAAGATCACATTAATCACCGTACCATGTTAAAAATTTAATGTTTTTCTGCTCAAGCGTGTGGTTTGATTAACACATAAAAGTTCAGTATAATAAAAACTGCATTTTAGTTTATGAAAATATAGCATCCAAACTCTCATTGGTACAGTTTTCCTTTGATTACAACATTCATCCTCACTACCGACGTTGTTAACCTTTGTAATTTGATTTGAGTGGGAAATTAAATTCTTGATAAGTTCTTATTTTAATGAGAGAATTGTGTTTTGGGCCCAGTTGGGCCCAAAAATTAACATTTGGTCTTCCAACCACCTATATTTAAGCTCAAGACCTAAACAATTAAGATGAAGGATATTCTCTTTCATTAATTCCTAAAATACCCTTATCTCTTATATGCCTACAAGTGAGTGTGAATTTTAATTTTTTTTTGTGTTTTTTTTCCTTTTCTATTCCCTATTAAATATTACTCATTTCTAACTTTTTTTTTTCCTTTTTATTCCAATATATATTTCTATTTTATGTCAAATAAAAAGCAATAATATTTTTTTATTTTTCATTTTTAAAGATATTGAATCTTTTTGCTCTTATTAAAAGCAATGATAAAAATTTTGGGATTTTTCATTCAAATATTTTTTATCTTTTTGTATTTATCTTTTAGTTTAATTTTAATTTTTTATTTTAAATTTATATTACCCTTTCATCTATATTTTTCTCTTATTTTTAATTATTTTTTATATTTTCTACATTAACCATATTTTAAAAAAATTTAAAATTAACTATCACTTCACTTTATTTTATATATATAGCTTTTTAATTTTTAATGTTTTTATTTTAAAATTTTTAAAAAGATAAATTTGTTGAAAAAAAATAACTAAGATATGAAGTTCTAATATTATATTAATAATTTTTCTTATCTAGATAGATTAATGTAAAGTATTTTGACCCACAACAAGAAAATTGTCAATACAATTTTTTAGTTAAACTTTAAAAATTAAGTTTCAAATAAAATATATTATATAAAATTTTATCTAAAAATTATTGAAAGCGGTATTTAATTTTTTTATTTATTGACTTTCAAACTTATTTAATTTTTTACTTGAAAGGTAATACATGTTTACAAAAAAAAAAAAAAAATTAGTTTTTCATTTTTTAAATAAATGGGTATAAATATATTAAAAGAATTAAAGATAATCTAAGTCAAAATTTTGATAAATATGATTATAATTTTAAATATAGATTCATTTGGATAAAATTTCACAAAAAAAAAAAAAATAGTGAAAAGAAAGAACATTGTTAAAACTACAAAAACAAAATATGCAATTACAAAATTTTGATGATGAAATTTAAAAATAAAATTCAAAACAATTCTTGAGTGAGAGAATTTGAGTAGGGGAAAAATATTTGAGTGGAAAAAAATAGGAAAGTTTTTCAAAATCACTTGAAATCCATAACAAAAAGTAATTTTGTACACCCTTATACAATTAATAAATTTGTCTTGTACAGTTAGTGTAATATCTTTGTACAATAACTTAAATAACTCAAAATTTTATTTCTTATGTGTTAATTTTTGTAGGGAATGTCTTAATGAAATAGTTTGGTAAAAAAAAGAAAAGAAAAACCATCAATAATCGTCTTAATATCAAATTCAAGTTGTTTAAAAATCGTACAAAACCTATTAGGAGCCTTATACACCCTTGTGCACTTAGCACATTTCCCTTGTACAATTAGTGTAATACCCTTGTACAATGACACAAATTTCATATTTGTCATAACTTAAACGCATTTTAAAAAAGAGACAATATAGAAAATAAAAATAAAAACTAAAAAAATATTTTAAAATCAAACTCAAATAGAATCTATATAATTTTTAGTTATTTGTTTTCATTTAAAACAAATAAATATACCTTTCAAACCTTTTTATATAAAAATAAATAAATAAATCTCTACTATATATTGATATAATCCACTTCTAAAATTAGGTCATATGAAAACATTTTAATTGAGTATTTAAAATAAAAATTTTTCATCCATCATCATTTTAATCGAGTACTTAAAATAAAAACTCTCAATCCATTCACTTTCTTTATTTTTCTTTTTCTTATTTTAATAAATTTTCAATTGATTCAAATCATTAAAAAAAAATCCTTAATAAACAAATTTGTAGCATTTCATATAACTTATTACTAAAAGTCATATTCAAAAAGTTATTAAAATAAGGAAGGAAGAAGATTAAAAAAAAAAATTGAACTTTTTATTTTATAATAGTAAAAAAAACTTTAAAATACTTTTTAGTATAAAAATAAAATAAAATAGTGAATATATTTATTTTAAATGGTATTGTAATCATTAAATTATTTACTTCTAAAATGTAAACTATAAAAATAAATGTAAAAGATAATTTTTATTTATTTAAATTAATATTTTTTTAGAAAATATTTTCCAAAATAGTCTTTGAATTGTTAATATAATTTTTGTTTATTTATAATTTAAAAATAAAAAATAATGTAATTTTTCAATTATTTATAAAAGAGTTTAAAAAAAAAGAAAAATCAAAAAATGGTTAAATAAGAAAGAAGAGTAGCAAGTAGTAGAATAAAGACAAAAATGAGTAAAGTGGGTATTTTTGTCAATTACTATCTCATATCCTTGGGCTTAAATATGAGTGGTTGGAGGACCAAATGTTAATTGGGCCCGAAAACACAATTCTCCCTATTTTAATTTAGAAAAAATGTTATGGTATTATAGTATTATTTAGAGAAGAAAAAATTTGAATAATTGAATATATGCAATGAGATTTAGGTCATTCGGAGAGTGTATTTGTTTAAGTACATAAATATATATATATAATTGAATATATGCAATGAGATTTAGGTCATTCGGAGAGTGTATTTGTTTAAGTACATAAATATATATATATAAAAAAAGGATTAAAATATAAATAAAATAATAGAATCAGAAAATATATTAAAATATATACATGAGATGATTGATGATGACTTTTTGGTCAAGGAGCAGCACAGACTTGAGTTCATAGGCTTGTTGATCACATCAAGTAATGTATTTTCGTTAAATAATTTGTGTCAGACTCCAAAGCAAAACTGTCCTGGCACTGGGGAGAGGTCTTCCCTCTGAGACCAGGGACTAGGAACGAAAAAAACATTGGTCATTCTAAAATCCTACGGTAATAAACCACATTCAGGTTTTAATCAAAACCAGGATACAGATAACATAACCGTGACCCACAGTCCCTATATGTCAGTGCCCCCCTGCTTAGAAACTTCCAAGAGATTCTGAGTTCCAAGACACTGTAAGAGTTGATTCTGGTGCTGTTCCAAATTTCTAAAGCTGTTTCATCTTATAAAATATCAGACTAATGGTCTTAGAAGTGCACCCTTGGGCGTGAACAGGTGACAAAGTCCAGCTGCTGCAGATTTTTAGATGATTGATACATACGTTAAAATCCACAGCCTGCTATGCCTGCCCTGTACCTCACCCATGTGATAAACAATCCAACCAACATGAGCAATGTCCATCAAAACAACTGAATCTTCCCAAGCATGACAGCATAAAACAGAAAAATCAAAATCTGAAATCACACCCACAGATCCAGCCCATGTAACCAGTCAAGTTTCTACTTAGAAAACAAATCCAAAACAAGAAAGGGAAAGCAAAACTAAAGAAATTAGACAAACTAATTCAAACTACCAAAACTAGTTGTTCTGTATTTGTCAGCACAGATAAAACTCATTCCTCGTCCATCACCTAATGTTCCTTCTAGTCAGAGGTCAAACAGTTACAAGGATGGCAGTGAGGAAGAATTAACAAGGGTTGAGCCGAGTAGATCATTGCAAAGGCTAGCCCCATCATTGGTTTTCTTGTTCCCTGCTCTTGGGCTGCTCCCTGCACTGCTGTTAGAAAGTGAACCAAATGAAGTCTTCTGTAAAACACCAGTGGGGGATGACCCTAGTCGTGGGCTGCCATCCCAACCCTCTGTCATGAGGTTAAGAGCTGACGAGTTCTTGCAGTCCCCTCCATTGTTATTAGTGCTGTGCAGAACCTCTCCTAGAGGTCCTCCCATGGAAGTTTCCCAAGAGATGGGAATCCAATTGGCTTGCCTTTGGTTTGGTTCATTGAGGACACTTCCCACTCCCAAGCCCATTTGAATCGGGTCAAATTCACGTGATAATCTCAGTGGTGAGAGCGTGAGTTTGTCATTTGTGGGTGAGGAAGTGGAAGACATGAAGTCTGAGGAAGCCATGGGGATTGAAATTGAGAGCTGGGTCCTATCTGATTGCAAATCAATATCAGGCCAAGAAATGGCAGTCCGGTCTGACTGGTTTTTGGGCCAGTCATCTATAAAATGGCGAAGGGAATGTTGTGAGTCAGGCTCATGGTTGTTGAGGTCTTGGGAAGAACCAAAGTTTCTGCAGTTCATGAAGGAGGAGCTTTTACTGAGGAGGGAGTTGGAGGGGATGAGACCAAACCCAGCTCGAGAGGATTCTTCATATGGGATCTGCTGTTTTGGCAAGGAGAATTGGTTTTCTTTAGATTTCTGGTCAATGGTGGAAGATAAGATGGATAGGCCTTGTGTCTCTTGCATTCTCTCACCCACATTCTCTTTGTTCAAAAATATCCTGTAAGACAATACAAAACGTGGAAAGAGGCGTTCAATTTGCCTGACAAAAGGAAAATTTCTTTGCTGTATCATAGCTCCAATGCTAACAATATGAAACATAAAGTTTTAACAAACACAAAGGCAATCCTTCTCATGAAGGAATCTTACCTACTGAAAGCAGCCACTTTCGCTAATGCAAAGATGATTTGGTGGATACTACTTTAAACTAAAGATAGGGAAAGCGAGTATTTTCCATATGGTACCACATAATGCACTTGTTATGGATGGCTTCTATGGTAGAATAGATGCTAAAGAGATAAGAAATCCAAGGCCATGTGGCATAGTTTTACCTATTGATAGGGGTGGCTGCAGAAGGATTAGATGCACCTGGATGCAAATTCTTGATCTGGTGATGCGCAATGGCAAGGCTGTTGGATGTGCCGCCACCGGTCACCACTGATGCTGATGAAGAGGAAGTAATAGGCATCAGCTTTGTGGCAGTGGTGGTGGGTCCGGGGACGGAATGGCCGGTTTGGCCTTCCACAGGCTTTCTTGAACGATGACGGCCCCTGTTCATGTGCCGCTCACAATACTTCTGATCGGCAACTGCATCTCTTGAGCACCGCCATTTCTTCCCATCAGTCCTCCGACATCGTCCTGGCTCAGGATCGGTATTGTTGGAGAAACCCAGATGGAAAGAACCCCATCCCACTATAAACATACAAGAGAAAGAACACCCAAGTCAGGAAAGACAATGAAGAATACAAAATCTACTCAAAATAGGGAACCAAATTTTCGTTTAGGTACAGAAACTGTTTATGTGTTGCTGACATTTGGTTTTATGATAAAATTCAAAACAGAATAAAAAGACATTTTGCCGCATGTGGACAACAAAGGTGGGGCACAACAACTGATTATTTATACTATCAACACAGGATCACCAACAGAAGATCCAATGCTACACAATTGAATCCCCAACAACAGAGATAGTATGCGGCTAATCTCAACATCAAAATGGATTAAAGCAAATCTTGTTTAAAGAGGAAACACAGCATATCTTTTGTTTACCAACTTACATGCATTGGGTCTGAGAGCTCCGGCAGAAAAGGTGGAGAACCCAACGGAATCAAGGGCTTTTCTGATGGGCATGAGCAAGTTTGATGGTATAGGCACATTTGCAGTGATGTACTTGTAGATCAAGGCCTGGTGTTCTAGCTCCATCCATTGAGATTGGGTGAATGGCCCTCTAACCCCTGCCATAACCCCATGCATGCTTCCACCATTCAAGTTCCCAGAGCTGTAACCTGTGGCATAAGAAATCAGGTCAAAGACAGAAAAGCCAAATCCACACATAATGTCATCGCACATAAATTAGACTTGGAATTGGAAATAAAAGAATCCATCCAGCCCAGCTCAGAGTGTAGAGAAGATATATATATAAAAGGGGGGGAGAAGAAGCAAAATGGGATTTAATGATTTGTTTTTAACATTTAAGGAAGCTACATCAATCACGAATTTTTGTCTGCGATGAAATAAGAAACAAAGGGCACAGCACAAGCAAGACAGAAGAGAAATTAAAACCAAATCGAAGGATGGGCCTATTGTTTTGTTGGCTCCCTGTTTGGTTGCCCTATCCTTGCTTCATATGTTTTCTTCTTTAGTGTTCTCTAGTCTCCTGTATTGAAACATTATCAAAACCAATTTCCCCCAAAACAGGAAGACAGATTTTTAACTGATAAAAAAAAAAAATCACTTTTTTCTTTGACAAGACTTAAAAACAAAGACAGGAGTAGATTTCTACGAAAAGGCCCATATACCAGTACTGGGAATCCAACACAAATAACCAAAAACAAGCCATCTTTTGCTACACAACACGTCTAATCTCTCCAACCTCACAAGCAAACATTAACCAAAACCCAGCTCCCAGGAATCAAGCTGCATGAGAAAATTACATACTCATGTTTCGCTCCCCAAAAGAGGACCAAGACACATCACTTTCATTCCCTCAAAATGTTGCAATACCCCACAGGTTTAAAGGCTTAAAATGCTTGTAATTATATACCTGTATTTCTATTATAAGCAGAGGATGTGTGGTGATAGTAGGGAAATATGGCATTCTGAGAGCTCCTCTCCATAAATAGAGGTTCTGATTTGGGAGAAGAGAAGCTGAGCATCTGCTGTTCTTGCTGACCAGCATCAGAGAAGAGAGTGGTATTAGATCTCAGTAAAGCATTTCTGTGTGGAAGCAGCATTGCCTTGGAGGCTGAGAAATCATCAGTCTTGGCAATCTTTAAGCTCTTCCAATCATCTTCAGTAGCCCCAGATCTCTCTTGCTTGAGGAACCCAGATCCGTACCACTTTTGCTTGGTCTCAGGATCTGAACCAAGAGAAGCTAAACCAGTGTCTGAACCCACCAACCCATCCAAACCCACCACCCCAAAATCCATAAAGAAACCGCCCACCAACCACCTCCTCCTACAGAAGCACCAGACTCAGGAAAAGAAGCATTGGGTCATCAGACAAACTGACTGAAGCTTGTGAAGTTGAAGAGTAGTGCATATTTAAGAGTTAGGTCACTGTGTGCCCTCTCCCTTTGCTTCAGCTCAGCTTAAAGCCTGCTCCACAAAACCATTCTGGTTTAGGAGTAAATGTTTTGAGAGAGAAAATAAGAATAATAATAATAATTGCATAGAGAGAGAGAGAGAGAGAGATAGAGAGAGAGCCGTGGGGAATGGAAACTCACTCAGCAAAGTGGTACTAGATATATACCCTCTACATGTCTGGGGCGTGCTACCCAAAAGAAAATCTGTTTTTCTTTTTTCTTTTTCTTTTTTTTCTCTAGAAAGCACACTTCTTTTTTTCCAATTACAATCTTTAAATTCTTCAATACATCCCAAAATTGCATTAAACCTCCCAACCCAACTCAATTCCTTTCATAATTTATTTTTCCAAATTGAACACATTATTGAAATTATAACAAACTTCCCTGAGTGAAACCCAATCAACTCAATCCAGGGAAGCTTTAGGTCCATGTCAAAGACTAACAGGGCTATTGTTGATGTTGTTTTGATGGATCACATGCCAATTAACCTAGTTTATATATATATTCTCTCACCCATTGCCTTTTGAGCAGTTTTGGCTTGCAAAAGTTTCCAGACCTGTTTTTCCTACAAAATAAAAAGAAAAGAAAAGAAAAAAAAAAGGCTGCTAGGTTTTGATAAAATTTGTCTCCCATAATTAATGAAAAGGACGAAGGAGTGGTGGGCTGCATGAACAAAGATGCATTGCCACGTGACGGCTCCCCCCACCATTCCAAAATTCTACATTCATGTATCCTCCTCTCTCTCTCCCACTCTCACCCCCTCCCCTCTCCCTGCCCTTATCCCTGTTCCCACTCCCTTCCTTCCAGCTTTCCAAAATTCTACAGTAATACACTCTGAAGTTAATGAAGAGATGATCAGACGTAAAGACTTGGACTAATATTTTTATGATGCTACCTTTAATTTCTGAATCAAGTGATAGTTCACCCATGAAATTTATAATGCCAAACATAAATATAACTTGGATATGGAAGGAAAAATACTGAATGAGACTAGATTGCAGAATATTGCCAATACTGCAGCACCAATTAAGGGTGATTCTAGATTCTGTAGTTATGCTTTACATGCTTTGCCCCTTAAAGAGGTTTGCAAACCTTTCATTTTTCGGTAAAGATCATAAATAAAAGCTATATATATACTAAGATAGTTGCCCCATATACACAAAGCTGGGGTTTTGTTCTTATACCAGTCGGGGGTTCTTTTACTGGCCAAGTGTCTTTTTCCATTTTCCACTGACTGAAGTGTGAACACCCATTTGATGAAAGAGAGACAGTAAATGTGGGAGTAAATGTTGATATAAAAGAGCTCTCTACGAAAGGACCTTTTAGGAAGAGTCTCTCATAAATGGATACCTGACTCTCCCCATTTTTACAACTATTTCAACTACAGAGCTGCTGGGGACTAGCTCTTGATTTAGGGGCTTTAATATAACAAGATTTTGAATTAGAAGTGGCTGTGGGTTTTTGTCTTTGGTCAAAGAAATTCCAGAATGTGATGATTTCCTAGTGCTGAGGCAGGGTGAGATATGAAAGATCCAAAACCGCTTTTTAATAGGCTTTCGCATGTGTATGGGGTTTTAATTAATGGAACTCTTACTCCCCTGAAGCTTGTCTCTTCTAAGTCTTACTTAAATTTCAGTATACCAAGTAATCTTTCTTCTATAAACTTTTTTAAATACATGTCGCGAATCAACTGAAGAAGCAACCCATCAAATGTTGTGTATAGGATCAGCCATTTTACCACAATTAAAGCATAGTTTCACTGTCAAATATCCGAATGTTAGTGTCGAATCCAGCATCATCTCGTGGTCCAAGTCTGCACCCACCTTCCAACCAAGTTGTGCTATGGACAATGTTTTAAATTTCTATAAAGTGTTTGTTATTATAATATTAATTTTATAGAGTAAAAAATATTATTAAAAACATATTTATATATATTTTAAGTTGAAAAAGATTAAAAGATGGACTTATAAAAACTACATAACAATAATAAAAATATAAAAAAAAAAATTGAGTAGCATTTAATGCAATAAAAGAACACGTCTTTTGAAGTATAGATAAAATAAATAGACAAAATGTAAAATGTTTTGGGATTGGATGATTGTATCTAATTTATGTCATTAATAATATTTTTTTATAATAAATTAAATTGATTATCTTTCATGTGAATTGGACACATATTTTATGGATTACGGAAATTATTTTATTTTTATGTTATTGAATCAACATGTTAAATTTGAAACTTCAGTTCACTCCCAAGAGGAAACTATGAGTACAACTATAAACTTGGACTTGTGCCAAAAATGCCCAAGTCAGCATCAATTGTAAGGCTTTGTCGTCAATGTACAAGCCACCTTGAATGTTATAAGTTGTAACCCATCAGTATAAATATATATACACGGAAATGGAAATGAAAATGAAAATGGAGAGGTATTTGAGTGTCAGTGAGCAGTACTACCTGTGGCTGGCTGGGTTGAAATTTAATAAAGCTAGTCAAAAGTGTTATGATGATACATGTATAGAGGGAGGGGCGTTTATACACACACTGAGTACTGCACCCGAGTACTTGGGATGCAGAGATGGTAATAATATTTAAAATAATTCCTTTACAGAAACATCGTATCCATATGGGCCATGCATGCCTTAAATCCAATATTAAAGCCGAAATCAGGGCTCTACGGACCCTGAGCTTGGGAGGTAAATAAAGAGCTGAGAAGAAGGACGATGAATGCTCCAGCTCCACATCTTTAACTTCCATCTCTCTGAACCCACTGCATATTTGCATTTAGAAAATATAACATGCATCATAGCTGTCATATTTTGCAATTTAATGGAGCCAAGTTGCAAGTCTTACCACTACTCTCACATAAATGGTTGCTTATACTCTCTGTGCCTAATTACTAAGCTCCAGATATTCATATTTCTGACACCCCTCTTTCACTCCTGATGCATGGGTCCCCTAAGTTTTTAACTTCACATTCAATTAGTTTTATCACAATTCCTCCACTCAGCTGCTCAAGCTTTTATTTTGTACATGATCTCCTGTTCCAATCCAACTAGTCACGAGGCAGTGCCTACTGGTGTGGGTGGTGTGGGATTCAACTTTAATTGATAATGGAATTTTCCATTTTTGGGACCGTCGTGCCAAATTATGGCGACCTTCTATTTCTACAATCCTTGTGTCACGAGCCTCTGCATGGTCCTTGGACCAGGATTATCCAAATCGAAAAACTTTTACTTCATTTATAACTAGACCTTGTTTTTATAAATATTCATTATTTATCTTCACTCATATCAGTGAAATGGTTGACAACAACATAAATGTCAAACTAATTATAGTGCTACATTATCATTACAACTTATTAATGATAATAAAAAATATTATGAACATTAATTTCGACATTATTGTTGTTATTAGCATCCAATAATGATGTCATGGTTATTCAAATTAACATATTCGGACCTGGTCAATCAAAATGGTTATGTTTGGGGCTATTTATGTTACTACAATAACAACCCTTCCTCACTGTATTTTATTGAATATAATGTTTCCGTATATATAAAGAATTAGCCAAGCCAGAACCTTCCTCAGAGGGTCTTCCGTCGTCGACGCGTATAATACACAGCGTATGAGGGACGCGTGAGGGGGAGGAGGGGGAGGCGTAGGAATGTACGGAGGCGCGTGAGATAGGTGCGACTTTTGATCCTCCATAGCAGGACAATTCCACGGAATCGCAATAAAGTAGGGGGAGTGGCGGGATTAGGACAATTTGCTGCCTCCACACCTCCCCTGCAAGAGCGGCAGTGTGTGGGGGTGGAAGCAGAGAACAATGGCGTGAGAAGAGGAGAACAAGCGAAAAAAAGGAAGAAAAAGCAAAAAAGGGTGTGTGGGGGGGGGGAGGAGGGGGAGGGGGGCAACGACATATCAACTCCGAATCTCAATGCATGGATGAGGAGGGTGATGTAGACGTGTCAACGAAGGGTATGGGGTGGCACGTGGGCCCACGACATGATTGTAAGACGCAAAGGATATTTGAAAGACAAGTGGGTGAAGACAGGAAGGGAGAGGGCAAAGAGACGAGTGCGAAGTAGTGACCACCACTCCCCCCCGCACCACGACACCCCGAGTGCCGCCTTCCATACACCCCCCACTCGCCTCCTCTTTGCCGACAGCCTCCCTCTGCCCCACTTGCCCCACTTGCCCCTCGTCCTCTTCCCTCCTCAGCCCTCACTTCTACATTTCTATCATGTTCTCTCTCAACCGTATTCATTTTTGTTTTGGACAACCTTCCAATTCCAATTCCAATCCTATTTCACTCCAATTTTAAGTGTGATGGAACTCCATTGTTCGCTGTACTAAAAAAATCAGGCTTTAATTAATTAATTTTTTTTCGAGTACATTTTGTATGGTTAAAATTAAAGGCCAAAGAAAAAGGAAAACCATTGACATGACCGGGGTAGCATGGAGCAAGCGCCATTAATAGAGCAAAAGCATCTCACCGCTTGATTGGATGGGCTTGGGTGAACAAGCAGTGATATTTGGTTGTTGACTTAATAGAGACAGATTTAAGAAAGCTGTTCTGGTCCCATTACAAGACAAAAGGCAAACCGGAGCAAGTGAGATATTTGTGTTCTTCCCCAAAGGCCCTCCACCTTTTCACAATCCCTTCGTTTCAAACCACTCATTATAAAGGACGTGTCCGGTGTCCGGTGTCCATGGGGAGTCTTCCCTCCCCTCTCCTAGTCCTGGGTCCCCAAAACACAGTAGTAATACACACACTCGCATGCCAATATGGCAATGTACCCCTCGCCATCCCCCTTCCGCCTCTCATCCCACTTCGTACCAATGAATTCCCACATTATTGTCACTTTTGTGGGCCCACTCACCAGGCATCTCTCGTGAAATTTTCGAATTTCAGGACTTTTTGTAAGATGAGCACACATGATCTCCCCACACACGGGTACATATATGGATACACTCTTTTACCATATCAGCTGACTCGGTGACATCTGCCAATCCTACCACTCCCTCTTACTACTCACTACTCCTCGCATTTTAGGCATGTTTGATTCTTGCACTCCAAGGTTTTGTCCGCTTATACAATGCCCTCCTCCTCATTTTACTTTTCATCCTCTTCAAGGATTGTGGTTCTATTTGTGTCCAAACCCCTTCCCCACCCCACCCCAAATGGAAAACGGAGTGAGATATTTAATATCTTGAAATACAATTACTTCTCAGTTGCATTTTGTTGAAGAGGAGTATACCAGTGGCACTCAAAAGAAGGCATGTGGAAAACTTTTTACACGAAATAGGACCCATTGTCTGTCTTTTCTGCGTCTTATGGTATTCACCACAAGCATTATGCAAGGAATGATGTCATGATTTCATGGGAATTGATCCCTGTTCTCTCTGTATCCCAATGCACAATAATATAATTTTCGAATTGAGTAATAACTCGTCCGGCCGTCCTACTCAACACTCCACCCCCTCTCAAACACCAGGTAACAGTAACGCATCTTCAACATTGGGGGGACAAATTCAAAGCCTCATATTGTTAATTAATGGCTCCATATGTATTGCAGAACAAGAGGGCTAGAAAGAAAAAAAAAAAAGTAGGAAAGAGAAACTACTTTATTTCTAGGAATGCTACCAAAACATAATAATTAGAAGGGATGAACATATCATAGAAATCCCCAGTTGAGGTCACATGTCACGTGAGCAGCTTCCTATTTTTATTTATTTTTTGTTATAATAAACAAGCTTATGCTGACTCAAAAGATCATTTGGTCCCTTTGAACAGCCATTAGAGCTTCGATTTGTATGGATGAGGACATGATTGCTTCTCTCTTTCTCTCAGAGTTTGAGAAGAAATGGAATACATTAATGCCTTGGGAAGCGCATGGAATCCATTTAATATGATGCTGTTGGGATTAAAAAAATGGAGAGTTTGTTGGGGGTATTTTTTTAAAGGGAGGTGAGTGGGTCACAGGTGTCCCGTAGAGATATAGCTCTGGTTGGTTGGGTCGCAAAGCAAATAACTTAAAAAAAAAATGGAGAAGAAAAGTGAGCTACGGCCTAGGGCATCCATGCATGAGGCATTAAAAAACAGGTAGGGAGGCTAATGTTTTGATAGGGTGTGTGCAAGTCGGAAGAGTGTGTAATCCCAAAGGCATGTCTCATCAACTTTATATCTTGGTCAAAATAAAGAATAACTAATATTTCCAGAGAGCCACCATGCCTGTCCTTCCACTGTCCGGTCTTTAGGTGCAAGCAGTTGAGCCCCTCCTTTTCTAAATACCCCCACACCCCACTCTCCAAGGTTTTCTAGGACTCTGCCATTAACTCTTCACTATTTCCCAAGCTCATTCCCAATGTCATTGCCATCCCCTCCTTTTCTTTTCTTCCTTGTCTCGTCACCCCGGCTTGTGTTTGTGGCAAGACATGGCTCAATTGAACTACATTTTCATTTTTAATGTCTCTCATGTCCTCCACTATTATTCTATACATGGTGATCTATTCTTATACGCTGGTTTTGTCTATGTCCATAGAGGCAATTGGGCAACATGAGATCTCTAGCTGAAAAGGTAGCATCTTCTTCCTTACATCTCAAACGGTTGTTAATTTTCTTGCCATTTGCCTTATAAAATTGCATTATGCCTCACGCAAATGATTAAAAAAACCACAAGAAGAAGAAAAGTAGAGTGTAGCATGTGGAGCTCACATTTGCTTTGGCTTCCCATGGGTACCATCTTGTTCTCTGAATTGGAATTTTGGTTGAAATTTTAAATTATTTAAACCCTTTTACCATGGTTCAAAACTAAGCAATCCAATACATATCATCAATCTTACAAAACTAAGAATCTCATTTACTAAAAATATTTGAACAAACCTATGGTTACCTTCTTTTTTTTCTTTTTCTCTCTCTGTTGTCCTTGTCACATGGTCCATGATTGCCACGCGACAAGTGATGTTTCCAAGAGCAACCCTAGCCGCGAGCCGCGAGGATGAGGCTGACGACCCTTGGATCAAACTCCAACAAAACAATGCGTACTTGATAATTAATTAGGGTTTTGGACTCCACTCATGGCCTCAACCAACAATCGGCACGGGCCCAAAACCCTAAATCAATACAAAATGATATACATTGGCTACGAGAAGATGACAAACACATATAAGTAATCCAAGTGAGATTGGGAAACCCCATGACCCATCTTTCAATCAGGATTCTAAGTAGCATTTAAGATCCAATTTTACCCATACGTCCCAAAAGCTTGATTGCTGATACATGGAGCTTGAGGAAGGGTAGTATTGCCATTTTCATAGGGATGCCCCCACATGATTATTCAACTCCAGTAATAAAAATATTATTGCAAGCATTTGTATGACAAATTCAAAGTTTATGTCACATGGTGGTGAATTAAAAAAAGAGAAAAGAAGGGGGAGGGTTGATTAGTTAAATGATGAATGTGGATTGTTTATGTTCACACATCCATGAAATAATAATTTGAATGCAATAATGGAATATTCGCACGCATAAGATTGGGGTGGATTATTGTAATGAAATTGGAAGTTGGTTTATTAGGGAGATGAGGCCCTGGCATGTGGGGAGATCTCGGGATTGACTCCCTCTGCACGAGCTTTGCTGCCTCTTCTCAATCCTATTCGATCCCATCTTACCAACGCATCCCATTCAATTTACCATATACAACACTACTGACTTTGGGATTTATAGGAGGGTTTGTGTTTGATCACCAATTTTTTTAAAAATAAATGATAGATCACGTTTCCATTTTTAATAATTCAAAAGATATTGAATTTGTTTGATCTTGTAATTTAATTTTTTTTAAACATAAAATTGTTTAATATTTTTTTAATATTTGATCTATGCTTTTTTGGAAATAAATTTCAAAAAAAAAATATTTTTTAAAAAATAAGTAAGAATTATTTTCACCAATTTTTAAATATAAAATAGAAACATAAGTCTTTTTTAAAAAAACTTATTTCTAAAAATAATTTTTAATAATAAAAAATATTTTAATAATTTAGGGTTAGGTCAATTAGATGCTCTCATTTGAATGAAATTATATATTTTTTAAGAATGATAATTGATTTTACTAAAAGTGTTTTGAGTGATTTTAAAAAACGTTTTTAATATTTTTAATATTTAAAATTTTTTATCTTTAAAATAAAAAAAATACTAGAAATATTTTTTAAAATTATTATTAAACGCGTTTTAAAAGTTCAAACCAATTATATAAGGAAAATTTTTTAAATTAAAGAAATATTTTATTTTTTTAATAAATGAAAATATTGATAGGAGTAAAAAGGATTTTTGGCTTTATTCCGTGTATTGTTTTTGGTTTCCAAGTATTTTTTTTATATATGAAAATATTTTTTTAGTAAAACTTGAAAGATTTTATTTTATTTTTTTATTCAAGGGAGGCCGGAGTACCTTGAGTCACACTGGTCGGAGTATCTCGAGTCGCACTTTGGCGTGGGCGGGCCTCCAGAGTTTTAAATTGAAGCGGCTGGAATGAGCCCAGATAAGAACGTACCAATTTGGGGCCCACAATCACTGCCCAAGGCCCAACTAATGCAGATCAGGTCCTAAGTCTTGGCCCAAAACTAGCCTCGCCTATATTAATACTGTCAAAGGCCCAAAACGGAGTAGCTCGATCAGCAGCATCCTTCTACGAAAATATAAAAAACCTCAAATTATATATATATCTAAACACATAGAAGTTTAATAATAAAAAATCGATCCCCTTTTAGTTTTGGTTTTTATTAGCAGTCAGACTTGATTTAGAATTTTTTTCCTCTTTTGAAACAAATATTTTTAGGAATATTAAACAATAATAAAATAAGAAATTTTAAAAATTAAAAATCTAATAAAACTAAAGTACTTAGAATTTGAATATAATTAAAATTAAAAAAGTAATATATATATATTGTTAGTCCAAAGGTTCTCGTAATCGGGTTTTGATGATAACAAACCATGATTAAGTGACTAATTGGTTTAATGTTTAAGAATCTCAGGTATAAACTCGAAAATTCATCAAAAGACCAAATGGATACAAGATCGAGATGCTTGGAAGATTTGTGATCATAGGAACCTATTGTAAGATGAATGCATGAGTGCACTTGGGATTTTCATACGTTTCATGCATTTTAAAAAACTCGGTTAACTTTTAAAACATCGATTTCATTAAAACCCAAGTTTTTAACTAATTTACCTTAGGAAAAATGTTTCAAAATTGGCTTAATAATTTACATAAAGACCTTGCCTAAGTGTTAGAAAAGAAAGGAATAAAAAAATAAGTTTTTCGGGCCAAAAAAGGTTCAACTAGTCGAGGCTATGGCCAACCGGTCAACCGGTTGTGGTCGTCCTGTCGAAGACCGAACAAGGAAGGTCAAAAACCTCTCTATCTCCCAGTAGCCTTCTCTTCCCGGTCAAGGTGATTGCTTTACTAGTCGAGGTCCGATTGAGGTAACGGTAACCTGTCATGCATTAAATGTTCCAACGGCTAGTGAACCGATCGACCTCTAGTTCGACCGGACGAGGTTGCCTTTTGCTGTTCTTGACTCCCGAGCTTAGAAACCTATAAATTGAGAGCTCCACTTCATTTATTGATAAGAGAACACTTGCATTTAAAGCTCACCTACCTGTTCTGGATCAAAAAACTCTCATTTCTTTCATAGTGCATTAAATCACCACTTGCATATCATTTAGTGCACTCTTATTTTTCATCCTAACTTTGTCTTGTATTTGAGCTATCTTTAAGCTAGGTCGAGTGATTATATCTTGTAACAATCTGAGTGTTAAAGCCTTAAAGAGGGTTGAATATTGAAGAGGTTGTGTAAGAGCCCATTGGAGTCGAAATCCAAGTGTAAGAAGATTGGAAACTTGGTTGAAGTTTCAAGTTAGTGGAACTCTCACTCGGTTAGGAGGTTGAGGAGAGTGGAGGAAGTGTCAAACCACTATAAACCCGAGTTTGAATTCTCTAAACTTTATCTCTTTACTTTGCTTATATTTTGTTTAAATTTGTTGTAATTGAAAAGATTTTAAAAACTCAATTCACCCTTCTTTTTAGGTGTTTTTCTTAACTAAGCATAACCTTTGTTTTCTCATATATATATATATATATATATATCGACTCTTATCATATTTCTCTTTTTCCATATTTATGTTTTTAACTAGCATACTCTTACGAGTAAAATAAAACTCAATATTTTATTTTTATATTTTTAAGTTTTAAGTTTTTTTTTAAATTTCTTATTTTATTGTTGGTGTCAATCATATTTTTTTTTAATTTTTTATTTAAAAAAAGAAAAATAAAATGAAGAGATTTATATTATATAAAATATAAAATCATTATTAATTAAAAGATTAAAAAAATATTTTATTTATCATCGGGATTAAATTTTATAATAAATTTATTTATAAGATATTTTTATTAACTTAAAATAATAAATTAATTTTTTGATAAAATAATTATTTGATTTATAAAAAAATACACGTATTTCGAAATGGAGGAAGATAAGATTGGTTTATAAAATTTGGGTTTTATAGTAAATAAATTTGGATAGGATAAATTAGGAAGAGATAGGTGAAAATAGAAAGAATAGTTAAAGTGAATAGAGGTGCGCGTGGTTGTGTGGCAGAAAATAGGGTATGCCAAGTAGAATACCATACGAAAAGGGATTCTAGGTGTTTAATTACAAGTGGACCTCCCCCTCACACTCTCACACCCTCAGTATTTGATTACCAGGAGACTTTGATTAAGAATTTAAGAATGGGGTTGCTACTATAGATTGTAGTTTTACCTAGGGTTAGGGTTAGGGGTTTTGTAGGGGTTGGAGACTTGGAGTGGCCATGGCGGAGCAGGTCAAGTTGTTCGTTGGTGGAGTTTCCGGCGCCATCACCGAAGGGCTGCTGAGGGACTACTTCAGCAAGTACGGTACTGTTGTGGAGACTTACATTAGAAGGGATTCTGGGAGAACGCCTAGAGGGGGCTTTGGATTTGTTACTTTTGCTGACGCTGCTTCCCTCAGTAGAGCTCTCCAGGATCAGCAGCAGCATTTTATACAAGGACAAAGGGTGAGTCTGATGTTTCTTTTTTTAACTTTTTGTTTATATTTTTTTGAAATTTTTGGTTTCAGGGAATATCGTTGTTTTTCTTTGGTTGGTTTTCTTGTTTCCGCCGGAAAAGTCTGATTTTTTATTTGGTCGCTGAAGAAATTGAGGAAAAAATAATTGAAATAAACTTCGCCACTTGGGGTTTGAATTGTGATAATTAATTGTATGGAGCCCCGAATTAGGAACATTCCAAGATTTGATACGCGCTTCTTTTTCCCTGTTGGTGAGTTCTTGGTTTCTGGTATATTTTGTAATGTTTACCATGTTTTTATAGGTCGAAGTGAAAAGGGCGATGAACAAAGGTCAGAGAAATTTAGATGGTAGTGGCAATAATAATTTTACGTCGAAAAAGATCTTTGTTGGAGGGCTGTCATCTAATCTAACAGAGGAAGAATTCAAGAATTACTTTGAGAGGTTTGGTAGAATTACGGATGTAGTTGTGATGCACGATAGCGCTACTCGCCGCCCGAGGGGATTTGGGTTCATTACTTTTGAGTCTGAGGAATCCGTTGAGCATGTTATGCAGAATAACTTCTATGAGTTAAATGGAAAGCGTGTGGAGGTGAAGAGAGCCGTGCCAAAAGAAGCAAACAACAATAATAAAAATGGTTATAATATGAGGATGGGTGGTGGAAGAGGGTCTTCCTTTCCTCTGCATGGGCAGAACTTGCCTTATGCTCCTGCTCCTGGATATGAGATTTTTCCAGGTTATTTTCCTTATTCAGGATATGGCTGTATTGAAAATTATTGTTATGCTGCAACTAGCATGTATCCTGGTGGTTACTTTATGGGAGAGAATGCTGGAATTGACTATGGAAGGACACCTTTTCAGCACCCTTGGAATGGCCCTGGATCTCTTGGCAGTGCTATCATGTATCCTCCATACTCAAGTGGTAGGAACATGGTTGCTGGTTCGTCTAATGGGCTTGTAGGGCCAAGAACAAGCTCTAGATCACAAGCTGATGCGACCCCAACCCCATCTCAGAATGACTCTTCCTTGGAGGATGCTAATGGTAACTTCAATCCTCCCTCTTTGGCCCTGAACAATTCAGTTGGGGGAAAGTTGGGTATAGTTTGCAATGGTGAAGCTCCTAATTCGGCTGGGGAGAACTCTGGACCTCATTCTTTGAAGGATGATGGTGCTGTTTCTTCACCTTTGAAAGAAGATGGTTCAAATATGGTTTGCAATGGTGAAGCTCCTACTTCGGCTGGGGAGAACTCTGGACCTCATTCTTTGAAGGATGATGGTGCTGTTTCTTCACCTTTGAAAGAAGATGGTTCTGAATTTTCTTCGCATTTGAAGGTTGATTGTGCTGCATCTCCTTCAGATTCAAAGGATGATGGTACTGTTTCTCCTTCAGATTCCTTTGATGGTGCTGCTCCTCCAGATACGAAGGATGATGGTGTGGCTTCTTCTTCAGATTCGCACGACAATGGTTCTACTTGTAGCTTGAATACAAGCACTGATAATTTGAAGTGCAATGGTGCTGCTTCTAATTCTAGTTACGACATACAAAATCAAAATGATATTGATGAACAACTTAAGCCTTCCCCTGATTGTGATTCTAGCTGACACTCTACATTGAGAGATTGGTGAGTATCATACTGACAGGGTTAGGACTGCTCCTTTACATTATTGGTTCTGTTTCCTGACCATAAACATTCTTGCTTTGTTATCTTAGGTTTCAATAATTTATCCATACAGGATTTGTCTTGTGTAATATAATTGTTTCTAAATTCAAAACTACATCATATTTTTCCCCTATCTGCAAGGTCCTACGATAATGGCACATGGTGTTGCAGCCAAAGCTTTGGTTTCAAGGTTCATTCACAATATGATCTTTCATTGGTATTCACCGTCAACTATATTTAAAAGCATATTTCAATGTATTCCCACTTTGAGTTACCTTGATCTATTTATTTGTCTGGTAGGTATTATAGATTGCCAAAACAATGTAGTATTAAAGCAGAGCTCTTGTTCTTGTTAAATGAATTTGGGTGATCTTCTGTGAGCTAATAATTTTTAGCATTGCCCCAAATTTTATACCGTCACTTGAAAGTAAAAAAAATTGAGCATCCCAGAAAGAGGATCTATCTGTAAGACCCTTCGCAATGCTCTCCTAGTGATGGACTCTTTTTGTTTTTTCATTACGGTTCCTAAATGTTATAATATATGCATATATTTATTTGGGTTTGTTGTGTCTTATGTGGGAAGCAATTTAGAGAGTCTAGTGTAAGAGAATGGTGAGTATGGTCCCCCGTTTATATTCCTCTCACGTACTTTTGTTTGATTGGCTAGCCAAATGAATAGATTGATCATATACTTTGGAGGTATAAAATTCTCCCCTCTACCTTTACTAGGAGAATTTATATGGCTTTATTGACATTTGTTCTGCTCAAATGCAGTTGCTGTCATGAGTGGTGACTAATCTATATAAAATTATGCTCTCAAATCCTTAGTATGATGCTCTTGAAGATTGTGTACACAAATCCTTAGTGGATTTGTTGTTATAGTCCTCATCTCATTTTAACCAAAGTAATGTGCATCCATATTGAATGGTATTTGCGGTGTATGTATTATCTTGCTGATAAAGGGTGGCTTAAAAGTTTAGCTCTCGGTTCCTGAACAGCAGCTATGGAGTCTTTTTTTGCTCAGCTGCCATCTTCCTTTTTCTTGTTAGAATCAATGCAGCTTTTGGACATTTTCTTTCAGTTACTGGAAATTTTAGGAAAAAAGTCATGCTCTGCAAGCAAGACAGTTATGTGGAAATGCTCTTTCGATACTTGCCATACATGGCATACATGTGGAGTGGTTTCTATGTAATATACGAAGCGGTGAAGGGGGCTTCCACTTTTGGGCTCTGTCTATCTCATGATGCTGTAGTGGTTTTTCACTTCCTATATAAGGTTATTTTTAAGAAATATTTAGAAAGATGAAGAAAACAAATAGGTTGAGAACATTCCAGAGTTTATTTTGAAAAAAAAAAAAAAATGCTTTCAAAAACTATTTTTTCAAGAAAAACATTTCCTAAACAAACGTTAAGCTTCCATTTTGAGCTCTTTCAACCTTCAATTTCTTTTTTTCTTTTCGAGACCTTGTGGAGCCATCGGATAACAACGCAGTCCTCTAATTTTCTGGGCGAGGCCATGTTTGAGGTCCAGCTTATAAGGCTGGAACTTTCATGTAAGTGAGGCCCAAGTATCAGATGTGTATATTGATAATTGTTGTCTGCATGTATCAAATTCTAATGGCGTCTTTGTTAGAGTGTAAGATGGAAGAGAAGGGACTAACAATATTATAAAATAGATAAATAACGGGTTTTATAATCTGAAAACATAAGATAGAATAAGAAGTTTGTCATATACTCATTTTAAAGATGTATCAAATTCTAATGGCGTCTTTGTTAGAGTGTGAGACGGAAGAGAAAGGACCAACAATATTCTAAAATAAATAAATAACGGGTTTTATAATCTGAAAACATAAGATAGAATAAGAAGTAAGTTTGTCATATACTTATATTAAAGATGTATCAAATTCTAATGGCGTCTTTGTTAGAGTGTGAGATTGAGGAGAAAGGACTAACAATATTCTAAAATAGATTAATAATGGGTTTTATAATATGAAAACATGGGATAGAATAAGAAGTAAGTTTGTCATATACTCATTTTAAAAATGTATCAAATTCTAATGGCGTCTTTGTTAGAGTGTGAGATGGAAGAGAAAGAACTAACAATATTCTAAAATAGATAAATAATGGGTTTTATAATCTAAAAACATAAGATAGAATAAGAAGTAAGTTTATCATATACTCATTTTAAAGATGAGTATTAAATGGAAATCATTTGTAAAGCTTATAAATGACTTCCTTTCTCTTGTATAAAGGAGCAAGAAAAGTTCTAATTTTCTCAATTCTCCTCTCCTCTATATATATGGGGTATACTCTTTATTATTCTTTACAACTTTGCATTTTGTCTATTTTCATTCCATAATCCATTACCAATACATATTGCTTTGAATGTAATCTTTTGATCTTAAACTTAGGGTCGTTAATGCATAATAATGTTATTCATATAGGCGAATACAAATCTCCTTCTTTGATTATTAATACCAAATTGAAAGTTGACATAACAAAATAAACCATACAATTTCACTAGAAGTTAAACAATAATGATAATTATTATGGGTGTTATTATGGGTGTGGTAAGAAAAAGTATTGTTTGTGTACTTATCATATGTCTAAATTTTTAGTCAATTTTTACAAAGTATCATTAAACGTAAAAGTGGAAGAGATGAAAATGATTTTCACTCATAGTGATAAATTAGATCTTAACATACTTTGTTATATTTTGATTTCTTTAAATGTTTTAGTGAGCAAATGATGAAAATATTCTTATTAATTGAAGATACATCGTATATTGTCATTATATTTAGTATCTTTATTTATCATGTGTTTGTTTTTGTCAAATATTATTCTTATATAAAATTGCATTTGTTATTTCAAGGTGAATGAGGAAGATATGTATTTCATAAATTATGCGTTCACATAATTATTTGAGATAAAAGCTATTTTTTCAAATTAACATTAGTAAATGTTAATGTTGGTACCATATCAGGTACTACAAACTTGATTGAAGGATCCTAAAGAGCAAATATTATGCTACCAAATCGAACAATACTTTATATAAACGATGTTTTATATTATATCGGGAAGAGATTTGCTCAATTTTAAATATACCCGTAAAAATGACTATTTGATTGAAAATGTGATAAAGCGATATAGAATGTATTTATATGACTTCTATTATTCCTAAACAAAAGCTTATAAGGGATAAGCTCATTGTTTTTTTCTTTAAGTTGTATCATATAATCATAAAACCTACAGAGTCATATGTTGTTGTAAATAAAAAAATTAGCGATCTAATTTTTTTTTATGTGTTGGCTTGATTAGTTAGGTTACCTAGGGTCTTCAATGATGAGTCAAATAATAGAACACTCACATAGACATCTATTAAAGAACAATTTTTTTTTTTTACCCAATGAATATTCACATGCGGCTTATTTACAAGGCAAATTGATAATTATACAATTTTTTACTTAAGTCATATATAAGTTCTCATAATTTTTTAGAAAGAATATACGATGATATATGTGGGCATATCTATCCACTACGTGAACCATTATATTATTTTATGATGTTAATAGATTTCTCTACTAAGTGGTTAGGCGTTTGTCTCATTTATACATGTAATATCGTTTGTGTTAAGTGTCTTATACAAATAATAAGATTATGAACACAATTTATTGATTATTCGATCAAGACAATACATATTGATAATACTACTGAATTTATTTTTCAAACATTCATCGACTATTGTATGTCAATTGTGATTAATATTCAACATCTTGTTGATCATGCTCATACCTAGAATGGTTTGATAGAATCCTTCTTTAAACGCCTCTAATTAATTGCTCGACCTTTACTAATGAAAACCAATTTTCTCATTTTTGTTTAAGGACATGCTATTATGCATGTTAGAACTTTAGTTTATATTTGACCTATAACTTACCATCAATACTCCTTTTTACAACTCATATTTGCAAAATAATTAAATGTCTCTCATTTATGAATCTCCAATTGTGTGGTGTATGTACCAATTGCATCATACAACACATTAAAATGAGTTTTTTTAATGAAGACTTGAGATGTATGTAAATTTTTTATTCTTGATCTATCATAAGGTATCTTGAACTCTTGACAATTGATGTTTCTACGGCTTGCTTTACAAATTGTCAGTTTGATGAATCTATTTTCCCGCCATTTGGGGTGAGAAAAGTTGATTTCAAAAGAATAATGAGAAATTGCTTGGGATGCATCAACTTTATCTCATCTTAATTCTTAGACAAATCAACGAGAATTAGAAGTTCAAAGGTTCATTTATGTGCAAAATCTGGCAAACTACTTACTAAATGTATTCATTGAAATAAAGAAAGTGATAAAGTTATATATATCGAGTGCAAATATTTTAGTATGAATTGATATCCATGTAAGGTAATTAACAAATGAATTTAAGATACGTTTTAAGCATGGTAGATTTATCAACTCAAAAGATGTCATTTCTTGAAAAATGAGAACATAAGGAAAAACTAACACTCTTGAAAATGTCATAAAATGATTAACCAGTCTACAAATGATGAACCTACTGCCCCAATGAGGCACAAATAAAATAAATAGTCCTTGAAGAAGGGTATATTGAACAAAAAATGCTTTTACCTTAAGAGATACAAATTGAAGGAGTATCTCCTAAAAAGACACATATATTTGAATATTGTGAGATCTTAATAAATTATGTACATATAAAATGAGATCAAAATAATAATATTATTAATAATATTTTGACTTTTCAAGTGACATTGACATCATAAGAATTTGATAGAGATCCTAAATTACAAAATATGAAATAATGTCAACATAGAAATGATTGATTATAAATGGAAAGATGTTATGCATGTAAAGTTAAACTTGTTAATAAAACGAGAAATATTTGGATTTGTAGTCCAAATGCTTAAAAACACAAAACATGTTATGTACAAATGAGTATTTGTATGAAAGCGTGATGAAAAAAAATAATATCATAAGATATAAAACCTAATTAGTGACATAAGGTTTCATGTACAAATCTTCTATCAACTGTCTTGATGATTTAATTATATGATTAATAGTTTATGAACGACTTGATCTATACTTTATGATATAACTAAAATATATCCACATGGCTCCATAGATATGCTAAATTCCCCAAAAGACCTAAAATGTTTGAAAACAATAATTCTTTGAATAATTTAAAAATGGTTAAAACAAATAGTTTTATGAAGGATTTAAAATGTCTAAAATAAATAATTCTAAATAATTCTCTAAAGGGTTTATACTGTCGAAATCAAATAATGGAAACTCTCTAAACATGTACTTATAAGTTACAATGATTCTTGAATGGATTGAAGTAAGATCAACCTATGCATATTAAAAGAAAGGAACATGAATGATCTTATATGCCTATGCATTTTCAATAATGAATAAAAAAACCAAATTTATAATTATTACAATATATGTTGATTATTTAAATTCTATTAGAACTTTTAAAGCATTCACAAGAATAATAAACCATTTGAAAAAAATTGAGATAAAAAATTTAGAAAAAACAAAATTTTATTTGAACTTTCGTACTAAACGTTTTTTCAAATGGAGCTTTTACTTCAATCGACATACATTACAAAAATCATAAGGCATCCTTTAAATGGACTCCATGAGAATGAAGGAAATATGGCTAGAACAATTCAACAATTAAATAATTTCAACAAAAGGGAGGGCATGCTAATTCAAATGTACGCTGTATGAGGAAGGGACAAGATTATTTCGAAGCAAAGTTGAGAATCGAGTTTTCTCCAAACACGTGGAATCCATCAACGTTGTTGATTCAAAAACTGAGAAAATAAAGCAGTCAGCACACCCTTGTGCCTTAAATCAACCATGCCAACCACCAGGTTGAGTTATCCAGTTTAAAATTATGTCAAGATGAGTTGAAGTAAGTCTTCATATTTATTAGGTTTGGAGGATAGCAGAAGGCTGCTAACCTAATATTTTTAGCATTAAAAACTTTCCACTCGCCTCTAAACGGGTTGATCGTGGCCCCGTACTCTACAGGATGATGAATACCATTAAAAAGCATATTTGATTGTCATTCTAGAAAATGTATTGAATTCTGTACAACGATTTATGGTAAAAATAAAAGAAAAACGAGAAAGAAGAACACACAAATTTAATGTAGTTCGACTAATTGCATATATTTACGAGAATAAGGAAGATGATTTTCACTATGTTAAAATTAGGATTACATAAAATGGTATTTATACTAACCATTTGATAATGGAATTCCAAAAATACTCTTGAGTCGTGCCCAACACCCCCAGTCTATTGTTCGCCCACAATAATAGAAATACAAACCTGAATTACAAATGTCGTCGCTCCACTCCGCTTTGCTCCTACATTTGTCAATTTTTCTCCATATGTCTTTCGCTTAAATATGAGCCACATACTACAACAAAAATATTTATAATATTTAAAAATGTTTATTAACATTATCATTAAATAAATTTTAAATAAAAATGTGAAATGCGTATTTTTAATATTTTGTGGCATACTCATGATTTTTTTTTTTAAATAAAAAAACTAAAGGAGTCAAAACAGCACAGAGGAAAAAATAATAATTAAATTGAAGAAGAAAGATAATGAATTGAATTTAGGGGCATCTTCGAGGTTTGTGAAACTTGAAAATTTTGAAGGCCTCAAATCACCGACGGGCCAACCCTATCAGATGGTATTTTCGGGGACAAGCAAAATTCAGAGATAATGCTTCTGGTGAGCCAAGCAGCAAGCGGGGGTCTATCAGGGAGGGCGTGTTGTTCGTTTTCCCCCCCTCCCAAATTCTCAAAGCCAAAACCAACCCTCTTCTCTAACCGCAAGAGCTCTAGAAGAACCCTTCATATCACACTGGCAAAGGCAGATGGCGGCCTCGATTCCACTCCTGCAGCCAAACAGATTCCTTCCGATTCTAACCCTTCACTTCCCCTCAATAATGACCCAACTGTTTTCGTGGGTCAGGAAAGCCTTCCTCTGGAAGGCGTCATTCAATTCGAGAAACCCAATGCTACTGCGTCGCGTCTGGAGAAGTGGGGGTGGGTGGCTAATTCAAGCTCTTTCTTTATGTCCAGGTATTTCTATATGTCAATAATTCACGTGTTTAATTCCGTGTGTATCAGTCGAGTGGCCCTGCTAGCCGGCGGGGATGTGTTGGCGTTAATTTTGTTCTCTGCAATTGGAAGATTCAGCCATGGGTTCTCTGTCATTGACTTCGAAACTCTGCGTACAGCTGACCCTTTTATTGCAGGTATATTTATTATCCTTTCTTCTTTCTTTTTTCATAATCCATTGTGAATACATATGGAAAGTGTGGAAGCTGGTTATTATATGATAAATGTTATCCTGGTGAGTTGATAGGATGGACTCTGAGTGCTTACTTTCTCGGAGGTTATGGCGATGATGGTCGTGGCATGAATGGTCTGTCTAAGGCTGTACTTGCTGCTGCCAAATCATGGGCTTTGGGCATTCCTGTAAGCTTAAATTCTCTGTGATTTTATTTCTCTTCTTGAAATTTAACTACCTTCTGGAGGGTTTGATTGTGCATTGAAATGGATTGTTGGGTCTTATGGGAGCAACACAATGATGTTAGGAACATGAGCTCTCTAAAGTAATGTTTAAAATTGCAATTCATTTTGCTGACTCTTAATTATTGAGTGAATGATCTTTTGGTTTGGACCTACCAAAACAGTTTGCTTTTGGGGTTATTGAGGTTTTATGGGTCTTTTAGGCGTGCTTTTGGTTGCTCTGCTGATCCTTTTATTGTTTGTAAAATATAACAAATAATTTAATCTGTCAAATTTGCCGTGGGGATTAAAAGGATAGTATATGTTAAACAATAGGATTGGGTGAAATTTTCTCTCAGTCCAAGAGGGAATAGAAATTTCACATTCATGGTAGTACAATTACAGAAGGGGATTCTGTTCTAGTGCTGCATTCTCCACAATTTTTTGGTTCTTCATTGATCCCAAAAATGCGATCCTTGACAAGGATCTCTGGGGCTTCTTGCTGTTTAGAAACTTAGAAGAATGTGGTTATTCAATATTAGCTTCTTCATAAATTCTAGGGCATATTTGTGGAGTTTATGATGGTGTTGTTGGTCCTTGAATTGTTATTTTGCATCTGTTTGCTACAAGATGCATGCTTGGTTGATATGTTGGGTTTTAAATGTCTTCTTATAAGTTTTGTCACTGTCAACATTGTTTTCTTCTTTTAGCCTATTCAACTCATGGAAACTCGTATCTTGTTGAAGACATCTTGAGGTATTGTGATTGGTTCAGATTGCACAAATCCCAATCATCTCAGATGAACTTCAAGCATTTTTCCAATTATTTCTAATATTTTGGTTACTTTAAAGGTTTTGATTACATTTCAGCATTGAATGGGATTCTTAAAACAATCATTGTTAATAGGATTTGAGGGTGAGATGACCTACCTACAGTACAAATGCCATCCTAGATGTCTAAGTGCATAGGAATCAGCGAAGGAATTTGATGCAGAACAATCTCACCAGGCTCGTGCTGCAAATTACCAAATTGTGATGGGTGGCTTCCACCCGTATTAATAGTCTCACTAATACTATGCCTGGCAACATCCAATTGAATGGCTAAAATCTAAATTTGGATGGTTCCAGAGGACGCTTGCATCCACCTGTTGTGAAAAATATGGTGTTTTGTGACTTTTGTCATGTTCAATTTTCTATTACTTGTGGATTGAGTCCAGATTTGAATGACATCACAGGAATAAAGCATATGGGGCCTAATCAGGCATTTGGTAAGTTGTATGGAATTGATATGGGGGCTTTATTGGCTTTCCTGGGCAACCTGATTGTCGTTCAGATAGGGCCTGGAGATTACACAGGCCAGTTGTTTATGGGCCTTTTTATTGTGGATATTTGATGTCATTCCCTGTCATGAAGTTGTACTTAAACGTGAATGAAGAATGAAAAGGAGCAAAAGCGAGTGGGAGCATAGATGAGAGAAGTTGGGGGTGTAACAATGATGTGTTCAACCCAACCCAACCTGATTTTTGGGCAGGCTTGGGCAACTCTTTTTGCAATTTGGGTTAGGTTTTGGCAAAAAAAGCTAACTTGAATTGAATTCGTGTTGAAACATTAGGCAACCGGAACTTGAATTGAGTATTTAATAATTTTAATTGGAGAATATATTTTATTTTATATTTATATAAGTTTATACTATATTATTTAACTATTGATATATAAACTTTAATTAACTTTGAGAATTTAATTAATACTCAAAACATGTTATCTTATTTGGGTGCAATCTATGCTACTCAACCAACACAACTGAAATTTTGACATAACTAATCCACGTTACCCTCCCAACCCAAGCCGTTACCATACATTTTTCTCCAACCTGAGCTTAGCCTGATTCAACCTGAGTTTGGGATAAAGGGTTTGGATTTAGCCAGATGTGATTTTTTCTTGGGGTTAAGTTTGGGTTTATTATCATCCTGACCCAACCTGCTCTGAGTTGCACCCCTAAGAGTAATGAGAAAATTCATTTGACCTGGATAACGTTGAGAATTGTCCATGTCTGACACTGTTTCAAACTCCCACCCTTGTGCTTCATTCCATTTTGTTTCGATTTTGTTGTGTTGAGCACTTTTTATCTGCATAAAGTGATGACTGCTATGTCAGTGTCCTAATTACATTGGAGAAAATGGTTAATTGGGAGCACTATCTTAACATTGATATTCCAAGATGTGGTGAAGTTAGAGCACGGAATACATGAACCTAAAAAGGTGGTTTGAATAAAGGGACATGTAGCTGAGAAATACATGGAATTAGGACCTATAAATTCTTCTATCTACACTGCCATTATAAGTCAGAACACATTTCTTCACAGCATATCTTTATTTTTATTTAGTTTTTATAATTGTTGATTGCTTTAGTGCATCAATCTCAATTTTCTATCCCTCCAACAATTTGTTCAGGTATGGTCATCTCTCAACTCTGATTTTTCCATTTCTCTTTCTTGGCAGTTAGGATTAATTATAAGGGCAGCAACATCAGGCCATATTCCTTCATCTAATTTTATCTTAGTGACCATGGGAAGCACTGGTTTCTTACTTATTGGATGGAGAGCACTATTGTTCAGCATTTTCCCTAATGATAAGAGCAAGAAAAATGATGAATATCGGCGTGGCAGCCCATTTGAGCTTTTTGAGGTATGAAATTTGCTTTTCTTAATCACAAATCCAAAAGAGGGGAAAAAGGGAAAAACCTAGCTTTTCACCCTCAACCTAGCATTCTTCCACTGATTTTTGTTTTTTGTTTTCCTTTTTATGATGAATGAACTTGGAAAATTATCATTTCCAGCTGATTGTAACAGCTTCCTTGAACTTCAGAACCTTGCTCTAGGAATTGGAAGCATTCAGCATCTGCAATTTTAGAGCACCTTCATTCTGTGCTCCTCATAAAAATGCATAATGCTCATCTTTAATTTATTTTCTGTTTGGTTGGTGATATGCATGGGGAAGAAATTTATATTATGATCTTATAACAATTATTCTGACTCCAACTAAGTTGTTCAAAATTTTATTCTCTTCTACTTTAGCATATGAATGCAGCGGTATGGAAAAAAAAGATGAATACTTGTGAAGAACATATTGGATCCCTTCCATTTTCTACATTTTTCATTTTGAAATTTAAGACCATGGATGATACCTCCAAGTAGCTGTCAATATTTACTATCTTTTATTATGCTAAATCCTAAGTACAAATTATATTGAGTGGACCTAGGCAGCATGTGTCTGTCTATGTCATGGCTCTTAGGAGTCGGCATTACCCTTATGCAGCTTTGTTTATTGTTGCAGTTGCTCACATCATTAGTACGGAGATGGTGAAGATGATAATCATTTCCTGCGTGCTTGTACCTTTATGTCAATTCTTTATCCAGCCATCAATGTTCCAAGTTTTTATATTTGGTTACTCCTTGTATGTATCAGCTATTAGCCTGTTATCATAACTGTTGAGTGAAATCTTGGTAATTTTTTTTCACATATTAATTTTGATCTCTTGAATCTCAATACAGAGTACTGGCTTTGAACTCTTACCGTTTTTCTCTTTTCTGGTATTGTAATCTAAATTACATAGAATTGTAGGTTAATCTTAACTTTGATAATTCATCTCTGATGCATTTATCTTTATAAATAACTCTAATTTCCTGAGCCCATGCGGCAATCTTAGATCAATTTAAGTGAAATCATTTTGAAATTAACCTATCCTCTCCCAATGTTTTAAGAAACAAACAAGAGAAGAGTTCCCAATATGGGAAAGTATATGATAAAAAATGAATAGTAGATTGTCTGTTAAATCTTGCCCTGCAACAGGGGTGTTAAACTCCTCACAGGCATGAGGTTGTGGTTCACCTGAGTTGCTCATGGGACATGAAATTTGGAAAGATATTAACTAACTTCTCTGGGAAAAGTGAAACCAAGCTGTGTTTTAATTTCTCCATGGCATTATATGATATTTCAGTGTATTCACACCAGTATTTACTTCTTGGGCTCCACCTACAGTGCATGAACATCTCAGTGCAAAACATGGTGTCTGCTATTTCTAAAACTGTAGTTGTCTGAACCCTTTTTTCTTTGTGGCTTCTCCTCTCTGCAGTCAAGTTATAAGTGATAAAAAAAATTTTCTTTGTCATAGATCATTTATTAATTATTGCCATTCAAATTTTTGGTATACTTCCTGTTCTATGGCTAATTTATGTCTTCAGATATGACCATGTGGTCTAGGTGCTGGTTGCTAATTTGTTCGACTTTAAAAGTAAATTATATTATTGGAAAAGGCAAATCTACTGTGTTTGATCACTTCAGTCTTAGTGGGAAGGTAGTATTGATTGGATCTTCAATATCTTATGTTGTTTTAGGGGTAAAGTTGGTTTGAGTTTCAGATTCAGAAATGGTGCTTGCAGAGCTTTGTTTGTAATGTTTGCAAGGCATTTTCTTGATGATAGAGAGAGATGAAATGTAGATGAAATTCTTTCAAATCAAATATTGTGGATGAAAGTCCTTTTGTGATGCTAAACCATCTGCATGTCATTTGGAGGGGCATATTCTCAAATTTAGAGATTGCATAGAAAGAAAGCATGTCATTTGATGCTAGGAAATCTAATGAATCTTCCAATGACCTTGTGTATCTTTGGTGCCAAACCATTGGACTTATAACCTATACTTGGTCAAGTTGGATATTGTATTTTGCTTTGTGTGGATCGATGTTTCTTACAGAAAACAGTGCAGTTTTATGGAACATCTTTGAAGAGGATGCAATGGGTGCTACTTGCATAGTCTACCATATGGATCTGAAATTTGGTTGCCAAGTAGATATCACAACAAACTACGGGGCAGCTTTTTATGTTTGATTTTCTGCACTTTTCCAATTGCTCATGTCTAAGTGGCAGTTAGGCCTTCCTATGGTGGTGATGATATCATCCCTTCGGGGGACTTCCCTTGAGAGTATTGTTGAATTTTACTCCTTTGTTTTGATGATTGTCTTAGGCCCAAGGAGCTTAGTTGCCAATTCTGTTATTGCTTCAAGCCTTTTGGTAATTAAGGGTTACCTTTGAGAAGGCAGTTAAGCATATCATGGTTTTTGAAAGCGTGGATATTATAGGGGTCATGCAGAATTTTTTATATAAATGTAAGGTTTTTTTTAAAATTGAAAAATACACGCCAGAAAATTGCCATCTTTTTTCCCTAGTTCATCATCTCTCAAAGCTTTTGAAAGCGATCTTGAAAGGAACCTGGAAACCTGGAAAAGAAGGGCGTGATGATTTGGTAGCTGTAGCATAGTGTTATGGTATTCATTGAGGAGTATGAAGTTGACGTATCCATTAAGGAGCATGGGGTTGCGATGCCCGCCAAGGAGCATAGAGTGCTACATCGAGGGATTGTGTAAGTACTAATCGGTATAAGACACCTAAGTAGGTATATTTGGATAAGGTAAAACAGTGCAAAATCTCTTACATCTTTAGTGGATTCAATTACGGTTGTTTGATATGAGGGTCTTTTACATAAATGGAATTTCTGGGAGACATTGGAAATTGATTTCTAAGTATGTTTGTGCGTTTATGTGTGATTGATATTCTCTCTTAGTTGGTAAAATCACCCAAGAAGTGAATTGCTTTGCTACTTATTCATCATAAATTATACCAAACCCAGAATGGGCTGAGCTTATGTACATATTACAATACATTCATACATACTGATTTTGGACTGAAGTTAGAAGGAGAAATAACAAAATCTCCATTCCCTAAAAGTAAATGGAAGATGGGGGTGTTTAGTCGAAACTCAAAATCTGATGGCTAAGGTTAATTTAATCCTTGGTGGCTGTCAGGAAGCTTTTGGTGCGAATCTGATATAACCGGTGATTCCAACACGCAACCATATAACCGTCCCCCCAAAAAAACAGGGAACCCTGTTGGGAGCTTGGAGCTACACGATGGTAGGTACTCCCTAACAGGTCTCATCACCCAGAAGATGCTATCATAATCTATTGATTTTTCTGTTTTGCACCTGCCGATAAACTCATATGAATGTTTGACCATCGTTTACTGCTTGATAGCCATCACCCATCTTATCCTATATCTTGCTCAGAATCCCAATTTTCAGGAAATACTGTTAGACATTTTGGGTCACCCATCCCATGACTTGATCGAACAACCTCGGAACATTTTGCATTCAGAGTTTTAGGATAAAATATTATATGGATGTGAGATCTGAAAATTAAGTATTTATTTGTTAATCTTTTTTCATTTTTCAAATGTGAAGTATTATAATATAATGAAGATTGAAGAGGCAATGGGTAGGAGGGTGGGTTCGGGATCTCCCATGGAAAAAGGGGTGGTCTTAGATTTTGGTGTTGGGGGCAAAGAATGAAAATGCACTCCTTGGGTGATGGGTGAGGGGACGACTCTCTTTTTCATCACATTCCTAGCAAGTCAAAACTTGCTTGCTCTTAAATGCGCATTGCTATAAAAAGTAACATCTCTGACCATTTTCCTTCCATTTACAGCAAAAGAGAGGGCAGATGATTCACAGCTTGAGACTTTGAGTCCACGTATCTGCAAAAACATTAAGGCTCGTTTTATATATCTAAGTGGGGGGTGGGTGAGAAGCTTGAATTACTTTTGCCCACCCACCTCTTTTACCGGATCGACTCTTTCAACCATAAACTTTAAATATCTTTGTCATACTCTTATGATCATCTAATAGGAGTTGTCATACGGCTTTAATACCTTTTCACTCTATTAGGATTGGATAGGGGTGTAGGGGTGGTGTGGCAGGCTGCTGAGGGCTGGAGGGTCTCAGTTTCTCATTTCTGTATCTTAGGCTCTTACTCTATTTGTGATAAATATGAAGCCGGTAGGCTCCTCTGCTACACTAAAGCTAGTCACCAAGCTGTCCCTCGACTTTCCATCTCTCAGCCAAGAGTAAAAGAAACCGAGCTTGACTAAACAGAAGAGAGAGAGAGAGAGAATCTAAGGTGATTGTGACCAGACAGTTGGGGTTAGATTTTGACATTACATCCATAGCTGAGAGAAGGAAGAGGGAATAGTGACAAAGGATTGAATAGAGATAGGAAGGGGGTGGCTTAAAAGAGGGTAAGACACACTCACACATGCATTAAAAAAAACAAGATGCATGTAAAGACTAAGGAGGGAGGTAGGGGGAGTTTATTTTATTAAATGGCCGTGGCTGGGTGGTGTGGATGAAGTATCAAGTTTGAACTTTGAACTCTCCCTCTCTGTCTCCCCTCTGAGACTGCTGAGTAAATAATAAAGTATAAAGCCACAAGAAGCTTTTCAACAGTGTGGAGCAGTGTCATAAGCTGTTGTCGTTCTCAGTTCGGTAGCCATCTATGATCCGCATAAATCCACTATCTTTCTGTTGGCTCCTCTTATTGGCTATTACCTGGATCTTGTTTGGATTTTGTTTTGGATGTTGTGTTTCTCACGTGAACCTCTCCATAAATCCTCCCTGCATTTAATTCCTCCTCCCCCACCTCTGAGCCCTCTCTGGACCATCTTCATTTACCCAACATACCTTTTAATCCATTTTATATTAAATAAGGAAACTACTTAAGAGTTTGCACAAGTTGCAGCTGCACTGCACATCACTGCACTGTTTGGTAGTGGGGAAACATCTTTTGCAATTCAAACCTGTGCCACCAAAACTTGATTTCTTTTCTATTCAATATATCCCCACCACCTAATACCCAGTAGGACTTGCATTATGCCCCCACTGCAACGAACTCTGGGGTCTAATTAAAGTTTTCAAAATCTAACAGTTAATGAGTTGCACATAGGAAATTTGTGTGGACAAAAGGTGAAAAAATAAAAAAACATAAGTGCCCAGATGATTCTGGGTTGTCATTAAAGATTCTTCCTTTGGATTCAACGTTTACTGTTGCTCTTCCATTCCCCTTAATTTTGCTTCCTGTCTCACAGTGGTAGATCTGCTTCCCTTCCCCACCTTTTTTTTTTTGGGTGTTTAATTTAATTACCATCATCCGGATTCTAAAGAATCTTCCATTATAATTTTCAGTTCATATTCCATTTTACGTACCCGCTCTGATCCTGTTCCTGTGTTGGGATAATGTTTTAGAATTTTGTTTCTCATCTTTTTTGTGTCTTCAACCCTTAGCCGAATATATTCTCTTTCGGCATGCTGTAAATCAGGCTCGCTTTAGATCTTGGGAAGTGTTTGAAAAATGGGGAAAAAAAATACTTCAAAAGAAATCAAAATTTATTTTATTTGAAATGTTAGGCAAAACGTCAAAGATCAAAGATAAAAGAAAAACTCATGGGCCTCTTTAGTTGGGAAAATATTTTTTTTTTCTTTCAAAAAGCAGTTTCATTTAGATATTAAAATTAATAAATACGTTGCTTTTGAATTTTTATTTTTTTTAATGTTAAGAGGTCTTAAAATTTAACATTTTAAAAATGAACCTTTGTCAAAGAATATTTTTTTAGAAATGTCTTATTGTCAGAAAAGGGCAACCTCGGTTGGTATGTTAAGAGTACTGTATGCATTTTAAAAATTAATGATTTTTTTTTTTTTTGAGAAAAAGGAAAAAAATTGAATCATTCTTGGGATGGACTGGTGCATGGAGAGACACTGAGAAAGGGTAGGAGAGCAGTGAGGTCGGAGTTTACTGACATAAAGAACGAAGCATCGCCAACCCAACCCCAACAGAAAGGGTTGGTGAAAACGAACTCAGGGAAATGAGTTTTGGGAGACAGCCAAAGGCCTTAACCAGGGCCATACATGCATTATTATTTGTGGGAAAAAAAGCTCACTACTCTCTCTCTCTCTCTCTCTATCACAGCTAGTCTTTCATGGATTCACTAATCATTACTATATAATCAAAAGAAGACCTCCCATCTCCATGCACCCTATCTCCTAGTACTTTCTCTTCCAAACTCAGTCTTTTTTTCCCCTTGCTTCAAAACCAAATCATTCCCATTAGAAAATCTGTCTCCATGAACACTTTAATGCACATATCTGCATGCAACACCCCCCCCCCCACAACATGACACAACACAAACACCATATTATAACAAATCTATATAGTCAGAAAAACATAAGCCCACTGCCCCTTGTCAAGGAAAAGGAAAATTTAGAAAGTAAATGCGAGAAATCTGATTTCCAAGGGTGGAAAGTAGACTGATCGCCCTTCTATTGCTCCCAGGTTAAATCATCTACTTAAGACTGATTTAGAATCCTATGTGCTCCTGTATTTTCTTCTAGGTCCTTAAAATAATTTTGTTTTTCAAAATACTCCTCTAGATTTACGCAGTACTTTCACTTTTTCTGAAGAGCTTGTAAATTTCAAATCCTTTTCTATGTGTGATCAGATATATAATAAAATGACAAAAGGTTTACTTAAACTAAAGAAATGTTAAAATGCGAGAAGGCAAGCATGTAAAGCAATAAGAAGGTGAGAATTATAAGACCAAAGAAAAGAAAATTGAAAAAGAGCTTGGTTTTGAGGGCCCTTTGCTCATCATTCCTGGAATATTTCAAGATGATCACAGACCCACTGCCCACTTTCTGTCTGGAAGCAGGTGTTGACTACACAAGCAAGGGCCTTAGAAAAAGCAAGTTAGAGTTTGTGTGTTTTTACCATTTCGGATAAAATCAAATTCCATTCCACGCGCTTTCATGGATCCCCCCTTCCCTGTGTAATCCCTCCTGTTACCACTTACCATACTTTATCTCACGCGGCCACGCCCCATGGAGGCGCGAAGACGCTTGTTTTCTTCTTTTCTTTTTCTTTTTCTTTTTCTTCCATTATATAATTTATATTTGAATTTTTTGGTTGTTGAGCAATATTATGCCTCTGCCTCTCTCATTTATTTATACACCCTCTGGGGGAAACATCAATTTCATTTTCTAATTATTTCGAGTGTATAATCTAAAACACAATTTGGTTCAGTGGGGAGAATAACTTCAACTTCAAATAAGAGTCTCTTAGGTTATATTTATGGGAGTCAGTCCCTTCTCTTATGTGTGTATATATTTCTATGAATCATTCTGGGTTGTGACACAAGGATTGTATATGGAATACATCACAGAGATAAGCACCCAAATGGATAGAGGCATAAGAAAAGTGATGAGAAAATAACAAAGTCCAGAGGCAAAGTGTGAAACAAAACTGGACATCACAGGCGATGGTTTAAAACAGCCCACTTCATCACTGTCACAAGGGCAGTACAAGGGGTACAGATGGGAGTGGAACCCAGGTATGATACCTCTTAATATCAAAATCTACGGCTGGCAATGAGCTAATGGTGCTGTAAGCATTACATGGTTCACATTGCACAGTGAGAATAGGTTTTTGGAATGGGAGGGTGGAAATGGAAGTGTGGAACCAAGTTTAGCAGTATTTAAGTTGAAAGGAAAAAAGAAAACATTGGTTGCAAATTAGATCCTTGAGTTGCAGGGCGGTACAGAAGGTGTACTGTATGAAGTGACTGGATGGGCAGTAGTCCTGCCCGTCAAATCTATCCAAAACCCTTGTGAATGTAAAAAATAAGAATAAAAATAAGGATGAAAAACAAAAACTAATGAGAAAAGAAAAAGTTGCCCCGTTGTTGTTTATCTGACTACATTCGCCTCATTGGTCATTACATAGCCATTAGATAGAAGTGACTAGTGGAGAGAGAAACTTGGAAATAATTCCTGGGTTTTTCGGGTGATTTGAGAAGTAGGGCTGGTTTTTGTGTGGTTGGAGAAGCTACCACAATTTTGTTCTCATATTGTTTCACTGGGATTTTGGGAGGGTTTAAGGGCTTGAGAAAAAGGCAGGAGAGTAGGAGGCGAGGAGAAAAGCAAAAGACGTGGTCTTTCTCAAATACACAGATCCCTATGGAATGCTGGGGTGCTCCCCAGCATTGCTTGCTGGAATTCATTCTTTTTGTTTAGTTTAAAGGGACCTGTTTTGTTCTCTTTGGAGAGAGAGAAGAGAGAGAAGAGAGAGGGTGTGGGGGAGTGCATAGATTCAAGAGTTTGGGCTGGTAGATATATTTCTTCTATAAGCTCTGCAGCTAGACAACAAAAAACCAAGTTTTCAGATGGAGAGATGCAAGAGATTTTGAAATGATTAGTTTATTTTCTCCCCAATGATTGAGTTGCCTTGCACCCGGAGATACTGCTGAGAATATTTCAACTAAGAAAAGGAGGAAGATGAAGTCTATGAATGATAATAACAATGGCAGCAATAATAACTGGTTGGGTTTCTCGCTTTCGCCACATATGAAAATGGAGGTTGCTTCAGACCCTCAGTACCATCATCAAACCCAGCCTGCTGCTGCCGCTGTTTCCAGTGCTGTCCCAACAGGTTTCTTTCTCTCTCCTCATCTCAACAGCTCCGCAATCTACTATGGTGTTGGAGAAAATGGCGCTTTTCACTCACACTTGTCCGTAATGCCACTCAAGTCTGATGGGTCTCTTTGTATCATGGAGGCTCTCAGTAGATCACAGCAAGAAGGTCTGTTTCTCCTTTCCATGTTTCTGTTGTGGGCCTTGAGATTTTGTTCTTCAAATCTCTACTAACTTATTTGTGCTCCTATTGTTGTGTTGTTGCCGTGTGAGCAGGGATGGTGCCAACCTCATCACCAAAACTGGAGGACTTCTTAGGTAGTGCAACCATGGCAACCCATCAGTACGGGGGCCATGAAAGAGAAGCAATGGCTCTCAGCTTAGACAGCATGTATTATCACCAAAATGCGGAACCTGAAACCAGTAGGCAACATTCTCTAAACCTTCTTCAGGAATCCTTTAGGCAACAAGGTCAGCAACAAATTCCAGTTCAACACCACCCATATTTCACTGGACTTGCCTGCAATGGGATTTACCAGAGCCCATTAGAAGAAGAAACAAAGGAAACCCAACTTGCAGATTGTCATACCCAGATCCCTCCTATGGGGGAGGATGGAATGCCTTGCCTGAAAAACTGGGTTGCAAGGCACTACTCGACTCACCATGCACTAGAGCAGCAGATGAACAACAGCATCGTTGATGACGGAGGAGCTCCTGGGTCTATTGGAGCTATGGGTTGTGGGGATTTACAGTCTCTCAGCTTGTCCATGAGCCCCGGTTCTCAGTCAAGCTGTGTGACAGCTCCAAGACAGATCTCGCCTACCGGAGCTGAGTGTGTGGCCATAGAAACAAAGAAAAGGGGGTCCGGAAAAGTTGCACAAAAGCAACCAGTTCATAGGAAGTCCATTGACACATTTGGGCAGAGGACTTCACAATATAGAGGAGTTACAAGGTTAGTTCATATTCTTTTCCTTCATCTTTGGTCTTATCTATAATGTTTTTTGAATTGAGTTTGTTTTCTAGTTTATTTGAGGTCTCCCTGCAGGTGTATTGTATCACTGTTTTCTCTATTATATTGTCCTCGCCTTTTCTGCTGGAAATATTGTAGGTTTGGTTTTCCAAGTAAACATTGTCAATTTATTTCCCCAGGCATAGATGGACTGGTAGATATGAAGCCCATCTTTGGGATAATAGTTGCAAGAAGGAGGGGCAGACTAGGAAAGGAAGACAAGGTTAGTCAAGAAAAACAAAACCCACTTACAGCATGCATTTGGAAGTAATCCTTTTTTACTACAGTACTCAGCCCCTTTATGTTGATGTTCTGACTTACACTATTACTCCTTGTCATGTTCATGGTTATTGGGGATGCCATTCCAATCACTTGATGCAATTGCAGTTTATCTGGGTAAGCCCCCTTTTCTTTTTGGTCGAAATGAAGAAAGCATGTATGAGTATATTCTGTTCGTGTTTATATTTAATTGATTCTACCCATGTCTTTCAGGGGGGTATGATATGGAAGAGAAAGCTGCAAGAGCTTACGATCTGGCGGCCCTCAAATACTGGGGACCTTCTACTCATATCAACTTCCCGGTATGATTCAACACTGGATTAATCTCTCAATCCATTGGTGCCTTAAATTATTAAAACGCAATTCTTCTGCTCTTTGGACAGTTAGAAAATTACCAAGAAGAACTCGAAGAAATGAAGAACATGAGCCGCCAGGAATATGTTGCTCATCTGAGAAGGTAAAGTTTTGAGCTTAATATTTCTTAAAATTGTGTGAATGCTTTCCAATTTTAAAGGGCAGATCTCATTTGTTATTGGGTATTCAGGAAAAGCAGTGGATTCTCAAGAGGGGCTTCAATGTATAGAGGAGTGACAAGGTTTTATTCTTATATAACTTCTTTTTTCTCCTAGCACGCCATTGTTCAAACATTAAAGTTGGCCCCTTAAAATTCTTTTTTTGTTTGTTTTTTTTTTTTTTAAAATACAGGCATCATCAACATGGAAGATGGCAGGCTCGGATTGGGAGGGTTGCTGGAAACAAGGACCTTTATCTCGGGACATTCAGTAAGTTCATTTAAAGTTGTAATTTGTAGTTACTGTTTTAACTTCTTATGCTTATTAATCATCCCAGAATGGAAGGATGACCAAGCCATTTGTGTGTCAAAGGAACCTTTAAAGGACTTGCTATGCGACTCTGCTCCCATGTTTCTTTTTTCAGTGGCTTGCGATGCTTTTGTAAGGCTGACATTTGCTACTTTGAGACTCTGCGTAACTGATTTTCAGTAGCACTGAACTTTTTTAAGGCTGTTTTCCCAGATGAGATAATGGGGGAATGAAAGTATTTCTTTACTAAAATGCTTGATTAAAAAAGCTAAACCTTTTAGGATCTGTAGTGTTTTTCATTAGGTTCTAGAGACCGTACGCTCGCATATGCATAAAGTCCATATTGAATTGAATTTTCAGGTACCCAAGAGGAAGCAGCTGAAGCTTATGATGTTGCTGCTATTAAGTTCCGAGGGGTAAATGCAGTCACCAACTTTGATATTACACGATATGATGTGGAAAGAATCACAGCCAGCAATACTTTGATTGCTGGAGAGCTTGCAAAGCGAAGCAAAGGGAAAGAACCAAGCCGGGAGGCCATTGATTACAACCCACCTCAGAACAGTGGAGAGGCTATTCAATCTGAAAGTAACAATGGGAATGGTACAGACTGGAAGATGGCTCTATACCAGTCCCCCCAGCAGCAGCCAAGTAGTTGTGTGGAATCACTTGAACAGAAACCAATGAGCATTGGAGGGTACAGGACCACCTCTTTTTCAATGGCATTGCAAGATCTTATTGGGATTGATTCAGTGAACACAAGCCAGCCCATTGGGGATGAATCGACCAAACTAGGGACGCACTTTTCCAATCCATCGTCCTTGGTGACCAGCTTGAGCAGCTCAAGAGAAGCTAGCCCAGATAAAACTGGCCCTGCAATGCTGTTTGCAAAGCCTCCATTAGCATCAAAATTGATGGGGCCTGCAAGCGCACTCAGTTCATGGATCCCAACATCCCAGCTGAGGCCTGCTGCAGTTTCCATGGCTCACTTGCCCCTTTTTGCTGCTTGGAATGATACCTAAAGCTTCATTGTAATAAACATGTAAAGTTTTGCATGGACAAGGGGGAAAGAAAATCGTGGTGTTGAGGGGTGGAAGGGGGGGATTGGTAAAAAGAAATTTACTTTAGTTTTCTCTTTCCTATGGTATTAGTGAATGAAAAAGACAAGGGTAGGGGCCAGTAATCTGTCTGTAACCAAAGTGTTAGCAACTTTTTCAGACTCAACCTTTTGGCTCATATTGGAATGAAGATTTTGCAAAATGGAGGGATGGGTTTAGAGGGACTAATGATTAAATTCTATGGAATGATGTTGGCAATATAGAAGTGGCCCTCACATTAATTGAATCCGCTTTTCTGCTTTTCTAGGTCCTGTTTAAGTACAAAACCCAGCTCAGTGTTGCCCAATAATGCAAAAGGTTCATGCTTTGACCACACCAGCAAAATCTCATTTGAAACCCCAATCTGTTATCTACATTCTACTCTGCATCATCATTACCATTCCTCCTTTCTTATCTCAGCTTTCTCCAAAGCTAGTGGACATTCCCCCTCATTATTCTTAAAGGGTGAGAGATATCTCGAAAGGAAAGCTTTTGTTGGTTTATTTTAGGATTTAATGGCCATGATTAGTTGAGACTGTCTGCTGTTTTTGTAAGCCCTTTATTCTTAAAAAACATCTAAATCCTTACTGCTTTTCTTTATACTCCCCTTGCTGTAAGCCAACGAGATTTCTGGACCTAAAAGCAATTCCATGTCCTGGTGTGGAGTGCATGAACCGGTTGATTCGTCCCACGTGTGTACCAACTCCATTCTTGCTCACGTGTGAACTCAATTGCAATCTTGACCATTGTGGAGATTTAATGATGAGACAACAACAACGAGGAAATGGTGCCGGAAAAGCTGGAAAATCCAACCCAATAGAAGTCACCAATTGCCTCTTTGCTTCCATCATCTTTACCCAAAGTCCAAATTAACACAAAAAGATGCTAGATTTCCACTCCATTCTCATGCAACATATTTGGTAGATCACTGGCCTCTTTCAACTGCGTTAATTTTCCTGTGCCAAGCTCCCAAAAGGCAAAGGCCTCCTTGTATACACATCTAAAAGTACCCTCATTTGCAATGTTCATATCACTTTGTGGTCAAAGTGTCGGCCATGAGATGCTCTCCTGATAGGAATGATCATGAAGAATCCATTGGTGTCGAAGAAAATGGCCCTTCGTTGATTGGGGAAATAAAAAAGACAAGTATATACACAACATCTAAGGGACAAATCTCCGACTTTAATACAATCGACAAAAGGCCACAGTCCTGGATTTGAAGGTCAAAAAGTTGGCAACTCATGCGGACAAGATTGAAAAGTAAAATTGATACGCTTCATTTATAACATAAAGTTGAGAAAACTGCGATCGAAATTCTCCATACTCAATGAGTTTAGTCAAAAACTATAATTACATGTTGTCCATTGGTTCGATAAGACCCAAAATTAAAGAGAGAGAGAGAGGAAAAAAAAAAAAGTTGGTGAAAGGCAGCCTTGGAAAAGGAATGAGTCTATCTTAGTTGCACACGAGCTGTACTGAAGCAACTAGCAATAATTCGGATTCCAAACAATAAAATGTCTCTAAGATTATATGCATCCAATTAGTGCGACATTAAGGAAATATGGCATCATTAGCCGCACATGGCACAACCATGTGAACTCTTGTTTTAAGAATGTTATGTGGTATGTGGATAATCCTTCCATAACTTCAAAATTTCCACCTGGTTTATATGACATTTATTTTCTTCACATTTTGCTTGAGGTTTGCGTTTGCTTGACACAGTGACAAAGACACGTAGAGAGACCCCCCAGTGGGGTTCCATTATTCTTATTATTATTTAACATTTTAACCCCGAAAACAAGGCTCTACAGACGTCATTATCATTGTGGTAGGACTAGGAAGGTGTGAACATGGTTGTGGGCTTTGCAGGGAATGCATGCACGCTGTGGAGATACCTTGCTTACTGTAAGTGATAAACAGATAACAAGGCAATGTGCTTGCGTTGAACATGTCATACCAGTACTGCAGCTGGTAACAACGGAAAAGTTAAAAATGCAGGGGGAGTGAAAGGGATGGAAGATTCAATAATTGGCAGGTGGATTTGAACAAGGATGATGGATGTTCCCTCTAAAGGAGCCCTGTTTCTTCCTGGGAGACTCACTTTCGTTTAAACTAACCTCCTCTTCACCTCTCCATCTCTCTTCTCTTCACTTGCCTTCTCTAATCATTAAGCTTATTTCTGGGTTTTTAAATATATGGATTCTTTTATATTACCGAAGGTTTGTTGCGAGAATTTGAACCAAAAAATGGGGTGTTTCTCAATTATCGCGTAGAGAATGCTCATATTATGGTTGATTAATTAATTTGTTGGGGTGGGAGGTGGAGTGGATCCAAAGTCACGCACCATAGGCCACCAGTACAGTGGGTAGATCCTTGAAATTAAATTGCAAACACCTGTAACTTTTTGTCGGTCCATGAAAGGGACAGCTATTGACAATTGATAGTCTAAAATTAAAGGGGGGCACACTAGAATTTGACAGAATTTCTGTTCTCGCTGGGAAAATTGAAGGAGATGTAAATATGGTGCACTCAAGCAGACCCACTCCTTGGGTGCATTCATGTAGAAAAGCATATACTGGAACAGTGGTTTTCGTTTTACTACCATCACTGCAGGGAGGAGATCTACCCGATGGGTTTGAAGTCAACAGAATGAAAATTTTGTAAGAGGCGTATGAGTGACGATATTGGGGCCCCCAACAAATCAAACATGTAGCCTCCCCTTTCAGACCGTGACATTAATAATCAAATTTGTCATTGCATGAGGATCACATCGTTCTCCTTTGTTGTTTGTTTTGTCTTATTGTCCCTGCTTCATTTTTCAACTCTCTGCTATATGCAAGACAGCAAGCAGACTAGTTCATTTTTTTCCCTCCTTTTTGTACTATGAGATGTGTCAAATTTGGGGCAAATATTTTAGATTTTTTTTTTTTTTCATGGGGATTGAGGGAGGTAGAATGCCGGACTAATGTTTTTAAAACAGACTAGTACAATCACATTAAATTAAGCTTTTACAAGCTGAAACCAAACTTCTAAAATGCACTCAAAATAATTAGGTAGGGAAAGCGAAACTGATAATTAAAAGAATGCTAGAAAGAGAAGTAATTATTCTGGAGATTGGAGAGTAAGATTTTGTTTTTCTTTCTCCCTTTTTTTTTTTTTTGTAAACAAAGTATTCTTAGATATAGCCAGTTATAAGGTGTCCCGTATGATCCTGAATGGGAGGTCGCCATCGTCACAGACGCAGCACGAAGAGAGAGAGATTGAAGGTGTTGGGGCGTAGCCACAGAATGCAGACGAGTGAGGGACTCAGTCACTGACTCAAGAAACTGACGAGACCTGCCCGTACGGGTGGGGCCTGGTTAAAATGGCGGGACCTGTCAACTTCTCATATCTACCGCAGAATCTCTGGGCTGTAGCCGATAGGTTTGGGCTGAAATTAGATCTCATGTAGCCGTAACCGCCGTGGTGGCTTTGTGAGTCTTTTCTCTATTGACCCGTCCGCCTGGGCGGTGAGATTAAGAGGGTAGGACACAGCTAGTCGGCAGTGGTATCTCCTTCAGACCCACCGAATCTAGCGCACAGATCCGCGTTGAAAATTGTCTACTGCAACCCATGCTCTGCGCTCCATTTCTTGCTTCCTATCCTACTGCATTCTTTCAGAACTGGACCCCATTTGGTTCATGGATCATACGGTGTGACTGTGCCTTCATTTTTACGAGAAGAAACTATACTTGACAGTTGTTATTGCATGTCGAATAAATGGCTGTAACTTTTGACGGACTGGGATGAATTGGGTTTGGTTCAGTACATTTTTGAGGTGAAGACAAATCTTGTCTACTCTCTGACACCTCCAGCAGTATACATGCATGCATGTATATCTTTGAGTTAACTGAGTAACCATGGTTTTGGGTTTTTCAGGTTTGTAGTACCAACCAAATGTCCCTTTTTCATGCCATGTGAAACTTCAGCACTTACCCCGACTCAAAAACATTAACCCACGCCTGTTCATCGCTCCACTGCCAATCAACTAGGGGTTTGTCCCAGGGCCACATGGCTTTTCTTGAATCGAGTTTATGGAACACCTGGTTGGGTCGGCTGGGCCAAACCCAACAGCAAATTCACTTAGTTTGTTCATCCAACTAGGCCCAGATAGAATATATGTGGCCTGTTCATTTCGATGGTTGCTAAATTTGGGTTGGGCTAAGCTTATTAAGGTTTAATTGGGCAGGTTTCTGACCATTTCATTTCCTTAATGGCAACAGCCTCTAGGCCCAAGTCCAGAGCTTCTTGCATAATGGCCCATGGAAATACTGATCCTCATTTTTTACTTCCTGCCTGAAACTGTGGTTCCTCAAATTTCCAATTTCAAGGAAAATTTATCAATTTATGACTCTCATTGGTTCCACCCTCCATTTTCCTATCATGCTAGTGAGGACTGAGGAGCGAGGCTCATGTTATTGGTGAACAAATCATCCACTTGATGGATGGGGCTATCCATGGAAAACCATAAAGAATGTTCAACCCCCAAGAATGGTTGAGATAGGAAAAGATCAATTCAACAGTTTTTTTACCAACACCCAAGGTTTCTTCCCCTTGTTTGGTTGAAGGTCCAACCCCAGTAAGACTAAAAGGCAAAACGAGAAACGGAGTATATCTCAGAAAAGGAAATTTGGAAAAGTGAATCCAAACTTCAAAGTTGCTACATGCCCAACGAAAGTGCTCAAGGACTAAAGAGTGACCGGATAATCAACAAAGATGAGTGGCTCTTCACCATTCAGGGGCCAATAGCATCGTGAACACAATCTATCAGCTTGCTACAGCCTGTCTATGGCAAAACCTAGGCGATACATTCCTCCTTTAGGTGAGGCAGTGCCTTGACTACAATGGTCCCTAGTCCTCCTCCAATCTGGAAATGGTTTTCCACCAGTACACCAATAATTTACACTTATTGACCCATACCAGGCACAACCCATGCCTATAATGCAACTCGAACCGTGCCACCTATCGAGGGTCCTTCATACACTGTAGTCCATAAACCATCCCTGTAATGGCAACTTTCTTTGATAGTGGGAAGTGGTCCTGTCCCAGGCTCATGCGTATATAGGGGGGCGAATGTCTTGGGGTGGTTGACTCCTTCACTTTATCCATCCGATTTATGCCTACAGTGCGCCCCTGGCTCTGCCAATATGGACAATTACCAGTATCACTTTACTAGCTTAACTGTTGGTATGGTGCCTATATTCCATAAGATGATAATTTAAGAAGTAAAAGATATGGTAACATGCATGCTACTTACAACAAAAATCTTATCTAACTTGTAGTGCATTGGTGATTTGGGATTTTCTACCTGGTTTCAGACTTTCAGCTCATAATTAAGATGTATAGGACCAGCTGTCGATGACCTCTTTTGTCATGTTGCATAGAAAATTTTGCCTAATGCGCTGCAACAGCTTTAAATACTAACCTGCTGAAATAAAACAAAAGTTTAGTTCTTCGTGCACTTACTATTTTTTTGTTTTTAAAATAAAAATAATAATAACCACGAGTTCTATATTAATATAAATACTTTTTTTACAAAAATTTTAAATTTATCTCATCTTCTTAAATATTACTTGTAAAATTTTTAAAATTTGAGACAATATATCAAAAGAACACTGATTTAGATATTTTTAGTATTTATTTTTATTTTTAATTCGCTTGAAATTTCAATGTACAAGGTTAGTTGGTTGATTTTAATTCTCTCTGTTCAGATTATGATGGTAGTTGTTGACAGGCTGCGATCATTTCTTTCCTGCAGGTGGAGTTGGGCTTGACAGCGGAGTTGCGGCGGGATATGGAATGGCCGTGGAAAGAGCAGCAAAATCTTAACTTAATGTCATGAATTATGTTATTATGGGGGGTCCGTATTCCTTGAAGGAACCATATTCCGTTCCCTGTGCTTTTGATCGACAATGGCATGATTTGGCACGACGGGACGAAATCGTTCTTGTTCTATGTCCTTCCATCCCTGGGACGGATTGCCCTTTTAACTGTGGCATATACCCTATGGGCGTGCGCGGGATCGATTTGAAGTTGTCACAAGAAGTCCATAAGGACCACTTAATAACAACATTCATCCAAGAATCTATATTGAGTGACTCCTCATGGGCATTTGCTGATCCAATTAGCTCCTCAAGTGGAAGGCCCGTGAGGTCCTTGGCTTGCTTCTTATACTGTGGTGATCTTCGCTTTTAATTGCTTAGGCAATGAATTCAGAATCCTCATTTATCTTCTCCGATTTAATATATATATTTTTTCCAATGTTTCAATATCTTCATTATCTTTTCCGATTCAATACATACTTTTTTTTCGATGTTTGAAGGTCATTGCTAATGTCGGTAAACCTAATGAAATCTCAGTATGGTCTCCTTGTCCTTCATGCTAAACAATTTGTAATCATATACAAGAATGCTATCTTTTTTTTTCTTTTTATATTTGGTTGGTTTCTTCATGAGTAAGTTCAAGTAATTTTTGTATTTCTTTTGTTGATTCACATTGTAATATCTATATTTCTTTTTTGTTGATGCATATTGTTACACCTTATTATACTCGTGTTCATCGATTGCATGATGAAGATGGCACATAACTCTAGTCTTCAATTGAGTTTTTCTTTTATAATGCTTATCTCATTTATGGCTAGAATTTGGGATAACAACCCCATTTTTTAATTCTTTATCAGACATGTGAATATTTTTTATGTTTTCCCATAAATCAATTTATTTTTGTTTTCTAATATCTATAATCATTTTAGATATAAAAAAATAAAATAAAATTGTTAGAACAAAGTTAATCTTGATTTTGATGATAATAAAATAAGATTTAAAACTAATAATTTATTTTAAGTGTGTTTAAATAAAAAGATTTTCAAAGTGATAATTACTAAGAATAAATCAAATCAAACGAAAATAAAAAGAAAGAAAAATTTTTAAAGAAAAACTATCAAGACCATTTGTCTAAAATTTTTTTTATAAGGTTGTTGATACATTATAATCATGTATTTTATTTTTATTCTTGCACCTAAAATCATCAAAATGCTAAATTACTTCAAATACTTTCATAATTAGATAGTTTTATACTTTTTTTTTTTTATTAGAACCCTAAACCTAATCTTTCCTAAAATTGTTTGAAAAAGATTTTAAAAAGTTGAATGCAAAATGTCAAAGCCTCAAACTAGAGTTTTGTATCCACTTTACAATGCAATTGGTTGAGACATGGAGGAACTTATTAAACTAATTAGGCTCAATCGATCGAAGTGTACTTTTACTCTCTTTCTCTTTTAATAACATATATTCAACTAATTGAGAATCGGTTGAGTTGGTTGGTCAATGCTAACCTCAATAGCTAATAGTTGGTTCGATTAGTTGGTTGACCAGATGACCCAAAATTGTGCCTAATGGTTAGTTTTGATTTTAAAATCTTATAAAAAGACTTCAAATTACATTGTTTTGTAAGCTTGACATTCCAAAATATTTCTAGAATATATTTGAGTCTTAATGGAATGTTTTTTTTTTTTTTTTAATAGACTTCACTTTAAAATTGCATATCCATTTAATGCACCTCAATCCTAATTTTTCTTTGTATCATTTTGACCTTAAATTTGTATTAGGACTTTATGAGATCAACCTTTTACCATTTATTGCATCCTTTGTGAGATAAACTCAAGTAATATCATTTGAATGAAGAAATCTAAGTGTGAGGCATCACTTAAAGATTTTTAAGTGAAGGATATCATTTAAAAGATTGTTCAAAAGTGAGGTATTTCTTAAAGATTATAAAAGTCCATTACCTAATAAACTAAGTGTAAGAATTAACCTTAAAATTTTGGTGATAGTGGAACCATTACTCGATTAAGATCTTGAAGAGAATAGATATAAGTCGAATTGTACCAAACTAATATAAAAATTTTGAGTTTACATTCTTTCTTCCTTCCTTTCTTTATTTTATATGTAATTGTTTTTTATTGTATTTATTATACATTTGCATATAATTGTCATTTGCATTCAAATAATCTAAATTTGTGAAAAGTGATTATCACTCATTCATCCTCCTTTGGAGTAATTATCTTAGGTTGAAATACATAAAATCATGACAAAAGTGATGTCTATTTATAAAATACATGTCCATGAACGAGAGTAAAGTGTTTGATGAATTAGTCATTATCCTCTTAGATGGTTAAACCTATATAAAAGGTCTTACTTTGATACTAATTATGAAGTTTAAGATAATCTAACCTAATTTTACAACTAATAAGGAGTGAAGGGAGATGAAGTGGGTGTTGGCCAATTAGTGATACAAATTTAATACCAATAATAGCTTGAATGCAGTTGTTATAAATTAAATAACACTAAAATAGAATAGAGGGAGAGTGAAAGAAACGCAAACACAAGATTTAAGAACTAATCCAATAGTCTCTTTAACCAAGGGTCTTTAACTCTTAGTACATATGGATTTGAGATTCTAATTGACCTCACGATTTTCTATGCATTCTCTCAAACACTCAGCAAATTCCCTCTCCCTCTCATAAGTAAATAAAAATGCCTCTAAAAAAGGCAATACCTAGTTGAGAATTGAATACAAGAGAAAAAAATAGCTAGGTTCAAAGGTGTACTAAGGACTTGCAAGATTTTGAATTAATGACTCAAGAATAATTTAAACTCTCTTTCTAATGATATAATTAATATTCAATGGCTATAAAACTTACAAATGAAGTTCAATACCTTTAAATGGATTTTTTTGGCTCAGACAAGTTCCAATTCAATTGGTCAACTAGACGATGGATCAAGGAACTAGTCATTAAATCTTGTAGGTGACCTTGAAGCAAGTTCAACCAATAGCACAATTAATCAATCAATGCCTCAACCAATTATGTAGTTGCTCTATCGACATCCACTACCAATGGCTCCTAATTGCATTTTAGTTAATTGATCAACTGAAGCTTGGACTCCATAGATTCACAATTTTTGTTATCTTATGCGAAGGAAATTTAGGATTGATTGGTTAATATGTTTTGTACAATTTTGAAAAGCCTTCTAACATTTGATGAATAGTAGGTCTTCGTCAATTTGATTGTAGCATCACTTCATTGGATGTGTGGTTTTTGAAACATTTGCTTTAATAAGGGTGGATGAAAATTTATTTAAAAGAAAAAATTGTAAGACAAGGTTTTTAAAAGCATACAAGATAATCCTAACTCAATGCACCTTAACATATATAAGGTTATTAAAGATGTATGAAGAAAATAAATCTGCTTAAAAGTTTTCTTAATGAACGTTTTATGTCTGTAACTTGAATCTTCGAGCCCGAGAAAATTACTGTTGCTCAGAATCAAAACAAGATATTAAACATTCGTTGTTTGTTTTGTTTCATAAAAATTTGTTTTGTGAAACTTGGGCTATATGTCTTATATGGGCCAGGGTCACGTTGTTGGAAAATCTTGCTCCAACATTCCACTGAAGTCATTTTCCACTCGGGCATGAAAAGGGAAAATCACAAAGAGACTAACTACATCCAAGTGTTGTGAATATTTTGGGATACGATTTATTGAAATGAGCATGGCAGAAACTTCTTGATGTGGAAAGACCGATGAGCAAAAATGATCATTGCGACCTCAAATCCCATCATGGGTTTCAGGAATTGCATGAAATAGAAGGCATCATTATTTTCAGCTTCCTTAACAGCAAACTTTATGCTTTAATTTTTTAAGGAGCGGGTTGATGATTACTTCCCTTCTGCGCATGCTTCCATCGAGTTAATTGGAGGGGCATGGGGGGCTTGAGATTCTCTTCATGTGATTTAATAACTTTAACCTCCATCATCGATTGAATTTACCCAACAATATGCCTTTTTTTATTTTAATGTAATCCTGATGAGTTGTACTGTGCTTTTAAACTCAAACCCACATTAATATACTCCACCAACTGATCATTTTGGGTTCTCCTCAGCAGAGGAAGCAGGTATTTGCATACAAATGGAAAAGTGGGGTGGCACCTTTTTGTAAAGAAGAGAAGGAAAAAAGCTTCTTTAAAAGTATAAATCTCCGTGTCTTAAAAGGGAGTGGAGCATCAAGCATGGGCTGTGAACATTGTAAAGCAAAAAACAAACGGTTTTTTTTTTTTTTTTTCTTTCTTCTAATGAAGATGAGGGGAAAATCTTGAGAGATTCTTCTCTTAGGTATCAACCCACATCATTGCTGCCTGGGCAGGACCACAGCTTATGGTTGTAGATCAAAGGCTTTGTGTTAGGCCCACCCCCAATCCAAAAATGCATGTAACGTCACAGGCGTGATAGTGGCGTCTCTTTTGGTTGGGCTTTTCTGCTTAACAATGTCTTTGATAAATTAATTATTTCAGGTACCACCCACTGATGTTTAACACATGCCAACCCTTGATACGGGCCTAGCTGCTGCCCCTGGCCCCATTCTATGTATTGAACTTGATTCTAACAACACACTCTGATTTAATGTGATTTATTCATGGTGGGTGAGTAGGATTCTGAAAAGATTTATATGCCATGAAACTGGCAAGGTTCTATAATCTATATGCTCTCTCTGTGCGTTAAAAGATATTCTGTAGACTTTGTTTTTAGACACTGCAAAAATGATAGTTTACTTCCCCTTTTTCCCCCTTTTCCATGAAGCCCATGGTTTGGAGCATGAATTCCCTTCCGGCCTGCCCAGGGAAGGACAAATCTTTGGAAAGGGTTTCTGGGAAAGTACTTCTTAATGTTTGTTTTTTCCCCTCTTTTCCTTTGAAAGGAAAAACCAATGGCTTAATTAAAATTCCTGAATTTTTTTGCTCGAATCTAGAACTAGTAAGAGCAGAATTTGGCACACTCAATTAAACAAATACAATGAACTAAAATCATGGTAAGTAATCACTAGTATATATTCATTTTTGTCATCCAAAACAGCCCCTCCAGCAGAATCTCAAAATTCAGACAAATCACTTTCAAAGTTTGGAATAAATCCCAGGGAGGTAACACTAGCAATGGTCTTGATTGTTCTTAAATGGTACCATGTTCTAAAGACTAAAGTGAGCCAAGTCAATGTGAACACTTGAATCATCCATTTTGGTGATGATAATTAAAAAAATTACAATAAAAAACCATTCCCTAATCATACGATTACTGTTTCAACAAACAAATCCATTTGAAAAATTAATATATGAAAAGCATATAGATCTCGAGTATATCAAGGATTCAAGGGCCAGGGCCTAGGCAGCCCCCACTGGGAAAGCTACTGAATAGAATAATTTGGTGTGAGTACCCACATCGATTAGTTAGGTATACTATCTCAATCACCACATCTTTCGTATTATATGGTAATTTGACTCTGCGCCAATACCACATCAGACATCAAACCACATCAATCCAGCCAGATGGTTTGATGGTAAATCTGGGGTGACTTGTTTCCACTGTGCTCTGTTTTACACAGGATCATTTTTACGTGGAAGCAAAGTGGCCGTTAATTCCGGAATGCCTTCAATTTCCAGCAAGATCACAACCGGAGTTGTAGTTGACCAGACAATTTGGTTTGACCAGCTTGAGTGTGGAGAGCTTTGAATACAGCTGGAAACCGTACCAAGACAAGGAGGTAAATATATATGTATGATGAGATTCCATTATTCCTTATGTTCCTGAGCGCCAAAGGCCCAAAGTAAAAGAAAATAATTCAGAAAACAAAAGTAAAGGAAAATGAGAAACTGTGATGTGATCCACAGCAACAGCACCCTCTCTGAGTTGTCTTCATCCAACACCACGCTTTTTCCCATGGACCCATCAACTGATTGGATCATCTTTTGATGCTTTTCCGATGGTACAAGGAGTAGATGGTTTAGCAGGACTGGTAGTTGGTCATACAATCAGGAGGTATCAGAGGGGTGGATCATGGATGGGGATGCGGGGGTGTATGGAGAGTGGTGGAGCTTAGGAGCAGGATGGGTGGTTTCTCAAAAGAAATGAGGCAGGGGTTAGTTGGCACCGAGAAAAATATTGAGTGTAGAGCAGCAAAGAGAGGAGTGTTAGGGATAGTTGGCAAATGTGTCAGTAAAAAAAGATGTGAAACAAGGGAGCAAGCAAGCAAGGAAAAAGAAAGCAAAGCTTGGGGTTGAAGAGAAGAACCTCTTCAATCAATCTCCTCTGAGGTAAAAGTATATAATACTCAAAAGAAAAGAAATTGACAAGGAGTAAAGTGGGGAAGGGGGAAAAGGGAGATTAGGTTGCGAAATAATTTAGCAGCAAGAGCAGTTGGGGCAGCAGTTAGTCTGTCTTTTAAAATCATACATGTCACCTGTTAACTTGGGCAGGTAAGCAAAGGGCTCTCTCTCTCAATCTCTCTCTTTTCTCTTTCTCTTTCACCTCTATATATGTGATTTCTCTCTCTAGCCTCTAGCCTCCTAGGTCTCCGCATTGTTTGTGATCTATTAAAGTTGGAATTTGATGCTTCCTTTGTTGTTTCTTCAAGTACGCAGTTGTTGAATTTGGTTTTTTCATTGTGGAATTTAAGCAAGCATTTGATGCTTTCAGAGTTACCATCCAATTTCCATTTTAGGCCACTGTCCTGAAGCCCTGCAAATTTCCATTCTTGTGTAATTCAAGTAAAATTCGGTGCTTTTTTGGTCTTTTTCTTTATTTTTTGGTGCCCATCTGAGAATATCTCTAAAGGGTTTCTGCAGCTGTCCTTTTATGGGTTCGTAGGAGTTGATGGTGTTGATTCAAAACTTTTTCAACTTTCAAATTTTGGCTGTTGCAATTTTCCTCAATACGGCTTCTCTCAACTCCATTTTCATTTGATTTAATCGCTTGAAGCTTATTGTGATCCCCTTCATTGAGTCTGAGATCAAGAGATTCGGGCCTACTTATCTCAAGTCTGTTTAATTTAGATTAGGAGGATGTGAAATTTTTATTCTTGTGCAAACAAAAGAGAAAAAGGGAATCTGCTTTCTTTTTGCGGGTCTAGTGAGCTGTTTCTTGGTTAATGCCATTGTTTATCCACTTTATGCTCTGAAAGGTGCACTTTCTTGTTCCTGTCGAACCATTTTTCTTAGAGTAGACTTGATCCTAGCGGCTGTGTTTTTGAAAGAAGAGGTAAATAGCTGGTGTTTTGTAGATTTTATGCCTGAACATTGGATTTCTCCTTTACCTCTGTCTATATGAGATGCTGCAATAAGAGGTTTCTTTTGCTTTAACACCTCCTCAGTTCTATAAAGCTGCCAAGGTTACTTGTTCCTTGTCGAGTCCTGCAAGATATTACCAGCTGTATTTGGTCAAACCTACTTTCCCTTTAGTTATATAGTTTAGTATCCATCCAGTCCTAGTTTAGGGTAACAGTGGAATTGAGTTTTTTCTTTTTTAGTTTCCTGCTACTCTAGGTAGATTTCTACAAGTTCCGGGGTTTTTCTTTTTCTCCGTTTTTTTTTTTTTTTCTTCCTTTTCCTCGAGTCTGTTGCCTTAGAATAAGATGGGTATTGATGACAATGGTAATATGGGGTTTCCAAATACAAGTCAGAGTATTTTGAATTGCCCATCTTCAGGGATGAACACACATCCAATCTCTGAGAAGGTTACAGGAATGACAATGAGCTCGGTGTCCATGTATAAATCTTCAAATGGAGGAGACCCTTTCTTTGGTTCTGGTTGGGATCCCATTGTGTCCTTAAGTCAGAATGAGAATTTTGGAGGGTCTTCAATGGTTTCTCACAGTGAGTTTGCTAATTCTGCTTACCCTGTTGTACTGGAAAATCAGGGAATTGGTAGCACCCCCCACCTTGTTCTCTACCCATCTAATTCAAGTCTAGTAGAGATGGTGCCGAAGCTTCCATGCTTTGGCAGTGGGAGTTTCTCCGAAATGGTTGCTTCGTTTGGCCTACCTGAGTGTGGCCAGACTGCTAATTCTGGGTGCCCTCCAAATTTTCCCCCAAACAAGGAGGGTCTCACTGAGAAAAGCTTAAATGGTGCACAATCTCAAGAGGGCCACCAAATTTCAGAAGACGATGCCGTGGATGCTTCACCTAGTGGAAAGAGAAGAAAAAGTTCCTTTGATCCTCGTCCTCCATTGAATACCAGCAAGGTAAATGCAGGCATGTTTTTATGATAATCAGTTAGTTGTTATCCTTAATTGTAAACTCAACTGAGGTTAAATTTTTTCTTTATCTGTGATAGAGTGCTGATGGAGAACAACCAAAGGGTCTCCCTTGGGAAAATTCTGAGTTTTCAAAAGAACAAGAAGAGAAGAAACAAAAGATTGATCAAAACATGAGTCCAAATTTACGTGGTAAGCAACCAAATAAACATGCTAAAGACAATTCTAGCAATGGAGAAGCTCCTAAAGAAAATTACATTCACGTGAGGGCCAGAAGGGGCCAGGCGACTAATAGTCACAGCCTTGCTGAAAGGGTATCTTCTTGCTATTATGCATTAAATGTTATGAAAGACCTCTGCTTTCTGATGTATCTTGAACCTAGATGTTTTATGATTGCAGGTCAGAAGAGAAAAGATCAGTGAGCGTATGAGACTGCTTCAAGAACTTGTTCCAGGATGTAATAAGGTAATTGGAGGGCCAGCTTCTGATTAATTTCTTTCTTTGATTTCGTTACTGATTAGTTTTCTGTTATTTGCAATAAAAGATTACTGGGAAGGCAGTAATGCTTGATGAGATTATCAATTATGTACAGTCACTGCAACAACAGGTTGAGGTATGCCATTGTTCAACTCTAATATAGGGGCATTAGTGGTGTTGTGCTGTTGTTTAAGATTTATATTTAAGAAAAAGTTAGCCTCATCAATCCTTATATGGGGTTATGATCAACAATGGATGTAAATCAATGTTATGTCATGTTGTTCTGGCCAAATGGAGATGAATTAATTTTCAATGCAGCCTCATGATATGGTATTCTAGTCACCAAATTTAAATTTCTGAAGGAAAAGAATTTCTCACTATGCAGTTGCCCTTTATTCCCTATTGCAGATCATACTAGATCATATAACATGAAATTCAGCATGGTTTGGACATCTAAGAATTAATCAACCCCACTGGTGTAATTATTTTAGCTTTTATATGTTCTATGATTCAGTGATGACATTCTTGCTTTCTTATTGCAGTTTCTGTCAATGAAACTTGCCACTGTCAATCCAGAACTGAACATTGATATAGAACGACTTCTATCCAAAGATGTAAGTTAATGTCATGTTTTGCTAGAATAAATGTGGAAATGAATCAATCACATTATCACATTCCTTTTTTCGGTTTAGTGAATGCCATGATATTCATGTTAGTTTTCCTCTTGCATAGATTCTTAATTCACGAGGTGGCAGTACATCTGTTCTTGGGTTTGGTCCAGGAATGAGCTCTTCTCATCCTTACCCACATGGAATTTCCCAGGGAACCTTGCCAGGTATCCCGACTCCACAATTTCATTCCACTCAGGTAACTAAAGGATCTTCTGATCATCCTATTCTCATCCTTTTGTCTTGTGATAAGCACTGATATACAAAGGGTCTTCTCATACATACAGACTGTATGGGATGGTGAACTCCAAAGTCTTCTCCAAATGGGATTTGATTCTAACCCATCTAGCAACAATCTGGGAACAAATGGTAAGTGTCAGAAGTTCATTTGAGATTACTGCAGATTTTTTCTTTGTTAAATTTCTGTATCCTTCTAACCCTGAAATTTCAACTTGTTCAGCAGGCCGCTCAAAACTGGAGCTATAGAATTTTGGGGAGAGAGAAAGCTGTTTCTTCCTGACAAAGAATTCAATTATCCTTAAGTTGACTGAACATTTAACTCAACTAGGAAAAGAATAGGGGAAAAAAAAGAGGAAATTCTTCAAAGTTGTATAGGTTCTCAACTCCTAACTGTTTGTTCTTCGAATTTTAGCAGAAGAAGATGACTTCTTAGATTTACAGACCGTGTATATTCGAAAAGCAAAAGTGAGACTTTTGAGTGGTGAAGATGATTGTTTTCATTGGTGTTGTAGATTAGAGGAAGTGGGTTTGAAGCTTTGCGAGGGTTTTGGGGAAACTGTTAAAGAGAGACAAGTATATTGTAGAGTGCATAAAGTTCAGAAAATAGATGGGGTGAGACATCGTTTTGTTTACATGGCATTCCTTCAAATACAAGGCTCCATTCTATTACCAATAAATTGGCATATGGGTTTCTCCCTTTCTCCACTTCTTACACTTTTAGGACTCAAATTATTGAAGCTTGTTATATGATCCAGTTAAGTTATTTTTGTATGCCTCTTACAATGAGCAATCAAAGTGGAGGGAACCCCATGATCACCGCCCACGATTGAATTTCAACACGAAGAATGATGGATGCGGGAAAGATCTAGTTTTTTTTCAAATCCTCCCCGAGTCCTGGGCTGTACCAGGATCAGTACAGGGCTTTGTGTGCAATCAAAGCTCAAAACGAAACCAAAAAGGCATTCATGCAAACTGGAGGGGCTTGGGCTTGGAAAAATTAATGGGGCTGAATTTGAAATTCAAATTTTACATGTACATGTAAGTATGTAGGTATGCTGGCCTTCGATCACTCCCATCATCTCTGAAACAACACAAATCTCTGTGCCTGAGTACGGGCATCACAACTTAATTAAATTTGTATTGTATTAAAGTTATTATTTTAACAACCGCAAAGGGGGCTAATCCTAGGGAAAAAAAATAGAACTTCTGGTTGAAGAAAAGGACAAATGGGAAGGGTGAGAACCCCCGATACTATTCAGCTACACGCTCCATAGTGCAAGGCCCTGTTTACTTCACAGTTCACATTGATGGGAAAAGGAAAAGAGAAGGAAAGTGCCAAAATGGTCGCCCAGTTCAATAAAGGATACCCACCCAACCAGGCCAACCCACAACAAAAGCAAAGGCATGAATTCCCTTTATAAATTTGCTTAGTCCACTTTTAGTATAACCACTAAAGGCAACAACTCAAGCTGAAGGTCCTGGCAAGTGGATTTAGCAATTGCTGACTTGCTGTTTCATACCAACGAGGATTTAGGAATTAGGTTCCTCTTTCTCAAAAATGGAAAAACAAGTAGTGAGTATTACTAATCAAGTGGCTTTTCCTATGTTTTGTGGGTATTTTTGTTTGTCCATTTCTCTTCTCTTCCTGATTAATGACCTGAGGTTTAATCCCATTTGCTTTAGCAAATATAGAGAGTAATTTAAGCCAAGTTTTAACCAGTAATGCTCTTTTATGTTTTTTCAGTTGAAAATTTTCAATTCAAATGGTTGCCCAAATGATATGGTTGTGAAAGTTCAGTCTACCTTTTTACCTTCTTAGTCTCTGGTTCCATCTCTCCTCTTAAACTTTTTCGTTTTTTTTGTTTATTACTCCAAGATTTCAAAATTTATATAAATTAGGCTTTCTTCCGCCAAAGGCCGGGGCTAGGCCTAGGCTTATAAAAAGGTTAAATTGTGGATAGGGAAAAGCCCGAGGCCCATTCCTATACTGTCGAAGTGAGGGACAAATGTCTCATGGGCGGGCCCATACACACCTCTCCTCTGTTATAAAGAACTTGGAAAATAGGATTGTAATGGGTTTAAGAGTAAAAGCACAAGGGCACAGCACGGGCAGAGTTTGAACAGAAATTGATGAGTAAAGTTTCTCCCAAGTGATTATTCCAGAAGATTGACCCGAACCACAACCTTGGACACTGTCAAACCACGAGATAATGATTGAGGATCGGTTTGGTTGGCCTTTTCTATCCCATCACAATCACCCACTTTGTTTTTCCAAATGGAAATGTGTTGCGCACAACCATTAACGAGGTCACACTGAAGCAAATGCCCATGACTGGCTCCCATACTCACCAACTACTTGACGATTTCAAAATTCTACTTCTACTGCCAATTTTGAACCTCTCCAAAACAATAAAATATCCTTCTTTTTTTCTTGTTTCAAAGTAGCTTCTACATCTTGCTTTCCAAAAGATTATACAAATAAATAAATGATAAATAGCAGGCGAGGTAGGAAAGTGAAGTAAAGGACCATAAAAAAAAAAAATTCTTGTTTTATTGTGGAAGACATTGTGTGGGCCTGTTGTTTTCTCCAGCAGCAGTGATGGCAGCCCATAGAGAGATTAATTTCCACAAAAGCCTAAGAGACCCTCAAATATACGGAGGGAATACCCACCTGGAATATCAAATTTTTTACCACCACCTTTTTCTCACTCAGACATTTCTACTTCATCTGCTGTTTTTGTCAGCACCAAAATCAATTCGAATGGGTTAGAATCCTTTAGAATAATTACTTGTAACTCGAGACATCCTCCAAGTTCCCACCCATGTTCTCCTACTAGACTAACTCAGTGGTGGTTTCATAAGAAGGACAAGAAAACAGAATTCCTCCGTCAGCAGTCTTGAATGTAGCATAGAAGGTTGAATCACAACTCACAAGAGGTTCGCCTTCTTTCATAGCATGGTCCACCAGTTCCATGATGTCGGTGGCCCAATACTCAGATGGGGCCATAGTATCAACGTCATGTAAAGCATATTCCCATGTACTTTCTCTGCAAACTTGCATATTCCCATGTGCTTCCTCTGTTTCCTTGGCTTTCCATGATCCTTACAAAAGTGAGGGTATTACCTTCAAAAAAAATTTCTCCATTTGAACTCCAGAGTGAGAGCTTGCCAATATACAGAAGCCTTAGAAAAAGAAACATATTTACAGGCTTTATCTAATTTGAGAGATTAACATGAGAACAATTCAAACTTAGAACCCTGCTGAGAGGCCACTAACAAAGATTCACAAAAATGAGCCAGCGATGTCATTCCCCTAGCCATTATGAGAACCATCCAACTTTCATTTTCTCACGTTAGTCAATTTCAGTGACAAAGAAAAAAAGGAGAGGAGAAAAGAACAAGGGAATGCTGCTGTAACTAAGATTGGTGTTTGATGTTTGAAATAAACATTTTCTTACAAAAGAATAGACCCAAAAACAAAAGAATCAAAAAAAGAAAATACAAAATAGAAAAAAGAAAACCTCACATATTTTCAGGAGCACCACCATTTTATGTCTCTCTTTATCTCCAAAGCGAAGCCATTCCTTGTGTCTTTGTGGCACTTCTCCTATTTGGCGGAATTTGATCTGGGAGGTTAGAGGGCAATAATATTAACCCTCAGCCCTCTAACGACTCCCCACAGCTGTTCTCATTTCTCATTCAATGGTACTCTAAATATTATCCGCCCTTGTTTCCTGTGTTTATATAGTCCATTTATCCCCTACCAAGCCTACCATTTCCTTGTTTACTCAACCTGCTCTCCAATCAAGTCTAAACCAACCAGAAGAAATGATATGCCCTGAAATAGCAGGAAGTAGAAGTGGATCCCCTGAGCAGAGAGGAGGCTCCTTGCTGAAGCTGTTAGAAGAAGGAAAGCCAATGCCAGCTCCTTTGTATAAATCCTGTTGTGCTTTTTCTTCCTAGAGGCCTTTTGTTCCTGCAGTAAAGTTTCCTCCATCTCCCCAATATTAGGCTCTGAGCTTCCCCTTTGATGCTTCGGGCCTTTTGCAACTAGGGAGACAAGATCACCCTCAGAGGAGCGTCCAGATTTCTTTGTGACAACCCATTCATAAGCACTTCCCAGCTGGAATAGGCCTGAGATCATTGCATTGAACTTGGTCACTGACATGGTGTTCTCAAAGAGAAGATAGGGGACAATGAAGGGGAAGGATTTTGGAGAAGGGAGGATGTTGAGAAATGACATAGTTGCCGGAATGTAACATACAACCCATGATGGGAGCTCAGCCTCAGGGATGAACATTGTCATTGGGAGAATTATGCAGAACAGGGTGAAAGAATAGAAGGGTAGTATCAGTTTTCTGAGGAGAAAGAAGAGGAAGATTAGATTTGCCTTCTTCCAAATACTGATCTGCATCAACCAAAAGAGGTTCCAGAAGAATGTCAATAATTAGAATCAACCTTGTCCCCAAATATATAAATTTGGGCAAATTGCACTTATAAGCAACAAGTGTTTGAGAGATTAAGCACCTTGGATCGGATAACATCAGGCAAACATAGGCGAAACAACTGCATGGGTCCAGAATGCCATCTGTGTTGTTGTTTCCTATAAGCTTCATAAGACTCTGGCAGTTCACATTGGCACTGAACATAGGAACCGAATAAACTGTTAGGCTCCCTAGGTTTTAGTGGAAAACAACATTTGGTAAATAAATGCAGGCACGCTAATTGATGGAGCTTATGACATTGGTAAGAAATAACTGCAGTCATTAGCATTTACACATGGAAATGCAGGCACGCCATGCCACTAAAATTTACACATAGAAATAACTGAATCAAGCTAGCGCTTACGGTCATTAGCTATCATTTTGATTGTTGAAAAATGACAATTGGGGTAGTCCAATGTTATTTCCACAATTTACATTTCCCAAATCACTGAAGAGGTCATCTAGCTCAGATGAATTACTGACAGAAAAAAAAAAAATATATATATATATATATATATATATATGGACTGAGATAGATAGGAAGAATTACCTCCACATCATTGAGGAAGAGGAATTTCCAGCCCTGAAGATGAGCTCGAACAGCAATATCCATGTCCTCAACAGTGGTCCTCTCCAACCAACCACCAGAATCCTCCAATGCCTTTATCCTCCACACTCCAGCAGTGCCGTTGAAACCAAAGAAATTGATGAAAACTCCATTAACTTGCTGCTCCACTTCGAAATGAAAAGACAAGTTAATGTTCTGTAACCTAGTTAGAAGGTTCTCATCCTTATTCACAAAAGACCACCTTGCCTGAACCAGCCCTAGTTCCTCATTGTCCTGCATTGCAATCAAGTGGCTGTGGTGAAATAAAGTCCAAGAAAATTGATTAAAGAAACAGACGATGATACTGCAACATTGTATTCAGAGATCATAACACATTGAATGCAAGAAGGATTAGATACCTTGAAATGTGGAACTGTTCTTTTCAGAAAATCAGGGGTCGGCTGAAAATCTGCATCAAATATTGCCACAAATTCATAGTCCTTGACATAACTGCAATTCATAGCAGACTTGAGATTACCAGCCTTGTACCCGTCTCTGATCACCCGGTGCCTGTACAAAATGTGGGCGCCCTCTTGCTGCCATTTTGTGACCTCCTCTTTGATCATCAACTGTGTCACTGGGTCATCTGAATCGTCCAGAACTTGGATTAGTATGCTTGATTTTGGCCAGTCCAAATTGCAGCAGGCTGCAATAGATTGCTGATAAACCTGATAAAGGTTCTAAGATCAGATCACAACCTCCAAAAAACATAGTGATGAATAGCCAAAAAAAAATAAAATGCAACAGAGTTTGGAATTTACCTCTTTTTCATTGCACATGGGGATCTGAACAAGAACCCTGGGAAAGTAACCATTTCCATCACCGGATTCAAGATCCACAGTCCCCTTAGGAACCGGTTTAATCTTCTTGAATTTGATCCAGAAACACCCCAAACAAAGAACTAGCCTATCCACACTCTGTATAAGGAAAAGCACTATACAAGCATTGGCAAGGAATTGCAGAGGAGGAGCGAGGTACTCCACCCGAATCAAAACCCATCGAGAATATAAGGAATTGAAGATATCCTTAACCCCATATGGAGCTGTCAATAAATACTGCAATTGAAGATGGGGTGCGCCGAAATGCCAACCCTTGAAGTAGGCTGCCACCTCAAATACCAGCAACACAACAGATAACCACAGAAACACCTTTATACACGAATAGAACCGGCTTTTCACCGTTGGGTTCTCCTGCTCCATGCCTCCGCCGTTGTCGTTATCGGTATCGGTCCTTCCGGAAGCGACTCGGCGGCGCACGGCGGCAGCGAGGCCGAACATTGCCGACGCAATGGAGGTCAGACAACCGGCGGCCTTGTGGGCTTTGAGGAGAAGAACCCATGTGAGCTGCCTGGCGTTTTTGCCCCGGCCTTTGTCCCTGTTGGTGTTGGGCGAACCGGCAAGAAGAAAATCGTCATCCGACGGGCCCTCCAGCTCCGCAATGGACCAGTTAGGGTTCTCCATCTTGACGACAACCGGCGTCCCCCTGTGACTCTCCTTTGTCCACCAGTCAAAGGATGGCGCCATTTTTGCTCCTGATCTCAAAAACCCACCTCCCAGAATCACTCCTCCCCGAAGCCAAGAACCAAAAGCAAAGCCCCGTGGTTTCAGAGGCCAAATGGGTGGAACATCAAAGCCTCGAACTCTGGTTTTTTATCTCATTGTCAGAAAAGCCACGGAGTCTCAAGAGAGTAGAGAAAATAGAGGCGGAGATTGACGCGTGGGTTCGGATCAAAGCAAAGCGTCTATAATACGCGGTGGCATTCGGAAGATTTTATCTTATAAGAAGAAAGAAGCCCCTCTGTGTAGAGAAAGATTTGGGTGCTATGATTCTGGGGATGTGTCCAAACAGCTCGCATTCAATTACAGCTTTCGAGTTTCGACCCTAACACGACTTTGGATGGTTTGTAATAACAGAGATTACACAAGAGATATGTCTGTAATATAGAAAGCCAGGCGGGAGAGAGAGAGACTAGGGAGGGAGAGAGAGAAAGAGCCTAACAGCTCAACACGTTTTGATTTTTGAAATCAAAATGTTTTTAAAATAAACCACCCTGTTTTGTCAAAATCAATTTAACCTTCCAAATCCATCTCCTTTTACCCAAACCTAAATGGAAACAACCGGAGGAAATCTCAGGATCAATCTATCTATCTAAGACAGAATGAAATCTTTTGTTTTTTGTTTTTATTTTATTTATTTTTTTAAAAAAAGGAAAACAGTGCAGAAGAAATCACGAGTAAGACAGAGAGAAACACGCTTTCTTGATATTAATGGGTTTTGTTGGCCTTCCACCTACTACCCCACTCCCCTGTATAATACATACAGACCATGGAAGCCCGACGTAAGCCCTAGAAACCTCCCCCACGGCCCACCCTCCCATTCATGATTCATACACTTCTCCTTTTACCTACAAATTTTACGCCCTCCCGCGTCCATTTCCGTCTCCACTTCCGGATTCAACGTCTGTCTTTCATGGCGTTTCATTTTTCCTTTCCTATTTTTTTTATTCTTGTGCCAGAAGGTGAAAGCGGAGCACGGGAAACTTCATGGGAAGGTATCCAACTCCAAGGTTGGAAATGGTTAAAAATCAAAATGAATATTGGGTTGTGATTTTTGTTTTTATTTCCTTTTTTTTTTTTAATCATTAGATGGGCTGGACAAGACCATCCAAGGCCGTCTCTAATGGATGAGAAGAGAAGACCGAGTCCCCGTCATCAGTAAAAGGTTGTGCCGTTAATTTTTGAAGCTCCAAATCTCCTCCTTTGTGTTGGTTATAACTTCACCCACGCATCTTCTACGCGCGTGACCTCCACACCACTCCCTTGACATCCTAAGTCAATCCATTACCACGTGTGACCCTCAAAAATTAATTAATTATGCATTTACTTTTATCCCAAGTTACTCCCCCACCAGCTCAAGTGTACCGACAACCGGATGTCAGGAGAAAAAAATTAGAAAAATATTTTTTTAATCAGGAAATTATTTTTCCCTTTTTTACTCTTAAAAAAAACAAAGTATTTTTTCCTTTCTTTTCTTAAAAATAAAAAATTAATTAATTTTAATTTTTTATTTTAAAAAAAAAAATTATATATTTTCAAAAACCACCTTTTAGTCATTTTTTTACTTATTTTTTAAAAATGGTTTTAAAAAATAACTATAAAAAGATAAAAAATAATTAAAATTAAAATATTTGATATAAAAAATTTTGTTAAAATATATTTAAAAACATTAAAAATAGGTAAAAATATTTCAGTTTTCAAAGAAATTTTTATTTTATAAAATATTAAAAATCAAATTATAAAAAATTATTAAATTTTTTTTTTTAAATAATCACCAAACAAACCCTAAATATTTCATTTTTAACCACTCGAATTCAAGCAACCTTTTATTGTGTATTAATTCCACTCCACAAACCACCCTTATTCTCCTACCTCTATTAAAATACAACTCAATAAAAACCTTTATCAACCATCCTCCAAAGTAGTCAATAATATGAATTAATTTTAATAATATTAAAATAAAACAAATGTAAAAAAAAATAAAATAAAACTATAAAATGAATTAAATATGGAGAATATTGAAATTCATTTGACAATGTTTTAAGAGAGTTCATAAAAAATATTTTAAAAATGTTTTAAAATTATTTTCAATAATAAAATTTTATTTAAAAACTCAAATAAAAAAATTCAATTTATTCTTGATGGAAGCGTCATATTTTCTAACCTAGGAAACATATTTGATAAATTTTGAATAAGAATAATTTTATAGAAATAGGTGGAAAGAAAATATTAATATTTGATTTTGTTATTAAAGACAATTGAGAATCGATAATATAATTTTTTTTTTCCTTTTTATTTATTTATTAGATATTTGTAACAAATTTGGCTTTAATTTTCGGAATGTTTTGTAATAAATCTAAATATTTTTCCTTGAAGCATGGAAAACACAAATTTGGCATTCCATAACCCACGCTACTGAAGATTTGAGAGTGAAAGGCTTAAAGCGTGACTGGCACGCGCCTCAATTAGAGTGGGCTAGTGAGTGTCATTACTTATTGCTCTGAACAAACAGAGAGGACATAAATTGTCCAAAGTAGCCTCGGCTCTTTGCCTCTGCACCGACAATTTTTGTGAAACAGAGTGAATTTTGGAAGGGGTTAATATCGACAAATCCGCATGAACTGGATAATGATGGCGCAATGCTGATCCTCTGCTTATTTGGTCATCAATCATATCAACACGGCTCGTACCGGCCATGTCACCAACTTCAACGGCAGCACATGGCCTATAATTTTAGAGGAGTAAAAAGGCTCCATGCGGCTCACCCCTATTCTAACCGATCTCCGCTCGCTGGAACGAGGTTCAGGGGTCACGTGGATGAGATAAAAAGGAGAGCTGTTCAAAATTTTAAAAACAAACCAGAAAGGATAAGGGGTAGAAGGGTCATTTCAGTGAAAAAAAAAAAACCTAGGACGTGGCAAGTGGGACATGGAGGTGAAGAAAGTAGGGCAATGGAGCGGACAACATAGAATAAGAATACGCACGTGATGATGGAAGGAGAGAAGGACACGTAGCGATGTTACTGGTGACTGGTCCACACTCACACGAACAGCCTGTCCGCCACAGCCGGCAGCGTCTGTCGTGCCTCCAGGTATTGCCCGCAATCTCCGGTCCGCGCTGCTTTACTAGTTTTTGTTGGCTTCCGCCCCATCCTTTCCATGCTCCTTCCCCTTCCACTTAACTATTTTCTTCTACTGATTACTTATTGCTTATCACTCCCCCAATTCCCTTGGAATCACTCACCCACGGAAAAAATGTGAGTGCGAGGATGTGGGCACAACTAATTGCAAAATTTCATGCCATTTCCGAATACCCGAAGTTTCTAATTTCAACGTCATCATGCTTAAATTTTGTTGTGTGTGAGCTCCACCCTCCAATCAGAAAGGTACTTGTTATGTGTATCATTTACAATTATTTTGTTCGAGTGAAGCAAGGTTGGTTGAGGTAATTTTCATAGGAAAAGTCTAGGGGATGACACTGGAATGGGTCGCATTCGGCGGAAGGAATGGAGTCGAGCTTCGTGGATCATGGATGACAGCTCTCCATATGATTGCTTTTGTAGCTTTTCTTCTATTAAACCAATGGTACGAGTTTCGTGTATGCGAATCATAAACAAGACAAAAAGTTACAGAGAAATGTAGATGTAGGCCCAAGTCGGTTTTGCCTTTTCTTTCTTCTCTAATGCGGAGGATTAGGTGGGAACTGAGGGCATTGGTCTCTTAATCCCATAGTTAAACGTCATGGATCCTAATGCTTCTACAAGTGGCACTATGGGTCATTAAATTTTAGTATATATAGTATAGAATGACAAGGGATGAAGTGGCAGCACCTTGTGGGTCTTTAATCAAATATGTGTCGCAGTGCAGACCTCCTATTATCATAATTTTAATGGACGACCTTTGTGTTCGCTTCCAAAAAATCGCAGTTTTGACTTACCAATAATTCAGACTAGAATAGAATAAGCATCTCTGCTACGAAAAATCAAAGAAAGCGAGGAAGATGGTGTCCAAATCCATTGCGAATAAACGCACATCAGATACCTGACGGTGCCCATGTTTGCGTTGAATTATGAATATTTGATTATGCTGATTCTAATGTTTCTTTTTCTTTGTTCAATATACTAATGTAGACGTGCCAACGTTGGTGAATTTCGTTCATGGTGTTCATGTTTTCATACGAGTGGGTTGGACGGGGTGAGGTCCATTGTACATGAATATTGAGGGAAAAAAAAGAAGAAAAAACTTTCATAATTAATGCCGAAATTATAGAAATAATGTTCAAACATAAACAAATATTTGAAAATGTCCAAAAAGAACACAGATGTTAAGCTCAAATTGTCAACCACTACGGATTATATTGTTATCAATCATGGTGTCAAAGGAAGAACTCATCAATCTCCATCAAGAGGGGTTAGGCATCTAATCTAAATTAAGTCCGGCGCTACTGGTATTCTTCCAGGCTTCACCATAACGCAAAACACAAAGCACCATTTCATTTGGGTGTTTCATATTTGTCTCCATCCATGAGCGTGACTCCACGTATCAACTCAAAGAAGATATGACCCTTGAATTTTCAAAATTTTCACCAATATTTGTCCTGATGTTAATATTCCAGCAATGGTAAAGACTACAACTGCAAAGGTTATAGTCATACACCTGTTTCCTTTGTTTAATTAGCTGGATGGGAATGGATGGCTGGTGAAGCAATCAAATATTTATCCACTTTTTAAAATTAGAAATTTCAAAAACAAAGCGACATCAACAGTAGAGACTCAAACTATTTTGTGGTCAAGATGAAAGCAAAGAAAAGTGAGTTGGTAACTACTCATTCAAAACTCATCCACTTTTCTAAAGAATAAAATATTTTCATCTTCGACCCATAAGTCTTGGAAAACTGGTTTCAATCTCCAATTCAAAACCCAAAGCATAAATTTTCAAAAGATGTTAAAGGTCAGACTACTTTATATTAATTCGAATAAGTCGCAGCTTATTGATGTACAATAGGCTTCACAGAACTCCCAGCATTTACAGTTGTAAAGAATTGAAGCTTTCAAAAAGTATGACATTGACAAAGTGTACATGGCATTGAAAGAAAAAGATGCGTTAATCATCAGTTCACACCGAAAAAGAAAAAAGGAAAAAAAGAATAATCATCTAAAGCATGAAAAATCAATAATGCATCAAATAATCCATCTATTTCTTATTTGAATGAGTTGCTCTTTGAGTCTCATTGGGCTTGAGGGCGTGCGTGTACATGAGATCAGTCATGCGCAAAGTTGTTGTTTAAAAACAGGAAGAAAGAAAGAAAGAAGCATTCAAGCTGGGATTGGAGGAAAACCCAAAAGAAGAAAATGGGTACATGCAATTTGAAAGCACAACAGTAATTTCTGTGATCCTGTTATTTTAAAATTGGAAGAGCATATTAAAGACCTTTGGGGGTAATCAATGATATGGATGTGGCTGAATAAGGACAACGAGGGGTGCTTCTTTATTAAGAGGGTGGTCATAATCCATTTCAGGTTTAATTTTGGCACAACTGCCTGTGTTGTTTTTTGGGGTGGTCCATAAACTACAACTTTGTCCATCCGATAAAGCGATGAGAATATTACATCCCATTCCTCCAAAAGGTGGTAGGTAGCAGAGGATTTGTTTGGTAAGAGCCTTTTACCATCGCTTCACACTGTATTACCCAGATGTATTACAAAACAAAAACGTTAAGAACACATTCACCAATCTAGGAAAGTACTAAATACATGAAGCCTTAGGATGTAGATTTCTTAAAAGGGCCAATTTCGTAAGGCACTTAAACTTCACCCCTAAATAGCAACATAAAGATTAGACCAAGTAAAAACAAAAGATCCCGTAGATTAAAAAGATTGGTGCTGGGAAAGAGTACAAACAAATGGGGCTGCAAAACTCATTTTTAGGGTCAGCTTCTTGATGGGGGACCACTGATGAATTCATATTTGTCCCTGTAAAGGCTGCAGTTGAAGATGATTATTGCAATGCAGTGCAAGGACCACATTTTGATATAAGGATTTCATAAAGAAAGGAGTTTTGCCAAGAAAGCCGATTGTAGAATACAATAGTACAAAAGGAGAGAGTGCTTCCCCTTGGCTGGACCAACCAAAAATGAGAAATCAATTTATGAGGGGAGGTGGGTTGGTGAGAATGGATATAATGCAAATGTGTGACGAACATTGATCTCACCTTCTATGAAAAGTAAAACTTCTTCAACGTTTTGGGTCAAGCCTGAAACTGAGAGTTTAGATCCCATCAAGACAAACTTAACCTCCCTGGTCAGAGACATTAAATCCATGAAGAAAGAAGTGGCAATTTGTTATTGCAACCAATCTGGAAGCCATCCAAGTTTGTTAAGTTACATGCAATAACCTGATAGAATTCAAAATTGCTCCTGTCACTTTTGAGTTTCAGTTATTACAATTGTGTGATATAATAACATATTCCCCAAAAAGAATTTACAGAAGACAAATTTGGCTTCTGCAACCAGACCGGGAACTGGAGCAATCCTCTTACTGCATCTCAGGGCTGCCCTTTTTTATCAAATAAATACTCTATTCTAGTCTGTATCTCAAAGCCACTGATAAATTGTATGAGTTTACCCTCCCTGTAAGGCCAACTTCCACCACTGTCATCTATTGAAAATACTATAAATGTCACTGGAGATGGCAACCGTGCTGGCTGACACAGCCAAGAGGATCATCACACATGATACCAGTCTGTCATTCTTTGTTGCGATTCCATGAGTGTCCCTGCACAACAGAAATACATTTAAATATACTTTCAACTCAACTTCATAAAAATTAAGGAATAACTTTGAGCCAAGAGGCTTCCTAAGCCAATATAAAAAACTGATTAAACAGTAGTGTGACAATCAATTGGTCCAGATTCCTGGCAGATATTGCCATTCTCTTTCTGTAATTCTTGGGGGAATTTCTTGAATCTGAATGCCAAAACACTTCCCCTGTGCCATGTTGGCTACAGAATCCTCCTCTGTTAATCAGCTCTATCTTGGGCCATAATTTCAGTTAAATCATAGGCCACATGTTTTCTCACAGCAATTTCTCATTTTCTGTTCGCAGGTAGATGATCAAGTCCCAAAAGTTAATAAAGGGCATCCTTAGGATTTGCATAGGAAAAATGATTTGGAATCATACTACACAATTCCCCTGTGCCATGTTGGCTACAGAATTCTCCTCTGTTAATCAGCTCTATCTTGGGCCATAATTTCAGTTAAATCATAGGCCACATGTTTTCTCACAGCAATTTCTCATTTTCTGTTTGCAGGTAGATGATCAAGTCCCAAAAGTTAATAAAGGGCATCCTTAAGATTTGCATAGGAAAAATGATTTGGAATCATACTACACAATTCCATATAAAACTTCTGTCACTCCTAAATGAGGAAATTATTCTGAGCTAAGTTTCTTAAATCAACAATAAACCTGGTTGGACAATCACAAACTCAAGTTTGTGCCTGTCCTTTTCTTCCTGTGGATTGAAAGCCAATCCTTTGCTTTGGGCAATATCTTGATCTGGTTGAATCATCCTGCTTTAGACAGTTGAAATTTGTTCAGGACTAAGAATTGAAGGATGTTTTCAAATCATCCAGCACAAAGCATCCAATAATGGGAATTCTCCGCATTGGCGACTATCTAAATAAGGCCCAGGTTCCATATGTTTAATTATAATGCTTTGGATAGCCAGGCTGTGGATTCATGGTTCGAATGGGTGTCTATTTGATCGCTTAGAAATTAGGCCAGGTAAAGAGGTAGCCTAAACATGGTAGTCTGACCCATAACAGTCATCCACTTATGCCCTGAGTTTTGAGCCATTTAGAATCTGAGAATCATCCAAAGTGCTTTTATGCTTCTCAAAAGGATGATTGCTAAATTTGATGCCACAACCAACTTCAACTTGAATTTACTAAAAGTAATGAATGTTACTCACCTAAGGGCTATAGCAGCTGGAAAGATGAACCCAACAGCAACAGCAGCTGTGGCACCAGTGAATTGAAAGGCATCCCAAATGCTAGGCACGAAATTAGCACCCAAAAAGATAAAACCCATGAGAGCAGCAGTAAGTGAGAAGAATCTCCGGCTATCAAAGGCAATGGGGATGGCATATGGAAAGAGAAGACCATCTAGGTTGAGGCGAAGGGAGAAGAAAACGATTGGAAACACTAGCATCAAGTGGATGGCATAGCTCACCCTCACCACATCATTAAGCAATGAACCATATGGGATCCCAAAATCACCATCAAAATTGGCCAGCACATCATCAAGCGTTCGGTCCCCAAAAAGAAGAAATCCAAAGAAGCTGGTAGCAATATAGACTGATGTGCACAACATAAGGGATGTCCGCACAATAGGTTTCATCTGAGTTTGGTCGTGGAGCTCATTCTCAATTGGGTGAACTTCCAGACAGAAATAAGAAAGAGTAAGTTATGAGCAGGACCAAATAAATAGTTAACAGCTTCACATTATAATTCTAACAAAAACAGTAATTCTATAATGTATGCACCAATTTGTAACAGATAAAAGGCAATGGTCATCCATCAAGACCTTTGATCAGCTTGGATTGTAACAACTCAGTTGCTACAAATTAGATGATGGTCAGTTCATTGCTGTGAGTTTTGTTTTGAAGGCATGTCAAATAAAAAGCTGGCTATTGAAATGCTTATATTATTTACTGAACAGTCTAGACAAAGATATAGAAATTGCTTTCTTTTGTTATCTACATGTTGCCTGTCAAACAGTGAGAAATATGCATCTCTCTGTCTCCCATCAGGACATTGACAAGATGCAATATGCAATGTCTTCAACCTGGGGATTCTGAGAAAAAAACACAACTTAAATGATTCAATGAGAATCATATGGAGTAATTTCATTGAAGTTGAACAGATTCAATGAGACCCATTTTGTTTTCAATGATTAAATGTATTTATTTCAATACATATGGAGGAAATTCATTCCAAGATTTTGAGTTAAGGAATGAGTCCCTCACAATCCCTAAGAATCTCATTCCTTTTCCTCATTGCTCATACGTTTTACAAGACTGTCTATACAACCCATACATTTTGGTAAAACCACCCTCACAACTATATATTTTAATTTGAAAAACATTAGTGTGATTTAGGAAACAAAACAGTTAAGTTGATGGTGAAAACAACATTTCAATTGGAGCTTGGGAATCTGTTACAAATGGTTGAATATTTTTCCAAAATAATAAAAAATGTTGAATAAGTTTAACAAGTTTAATAAAAAATTTATTAGTTATGTGGCCTAAATCACTATTTTCATAGAAGAAAAAAATTGTGAGATGATTGTGTTGTTTTTTCCCGTCACTAATAGCCATGTGACCCTACTCAATGTTTATATCAGTCATGTCTCTGGCTTCTGTTTTCAACTAAATTAATATTCATTTTCTTTATATGGATTTCGTAACGTTTATTTGTTTTCTTTAATTGACAGGAGCATATTTTCATTTAGGAGGCATAAGCTATCTCCCTATAGAAAATGTGACAAAGATTATTTTTTATGTATATACTTTAGCTCTCTCCCTATAGCTTGTTTTCCAAAATAATAAAAAATGTTGAATAAGTTTAACAAGTTTAATAAAAAATTTATTAGTTATGTGGCCTAATCACTATTTTCATAGAAGAAAAAAAATTGTGAGATGATTGTGTTCTTTTTTCCCCTGTCACTGTTAGCCATGTGACCCAACTCAATGTTTATATCAGTCATGTCTCTGGCTTCTGTTTACAACCAAATTAATATTCATTTTCCTTATACGGATTTCGTAACGTTTATTTGTTTTCTTTAATTGACAGGAGCATATTTTCATTTAGGAGGCATAAGCTCTCTCCCTACAGAAAATGTGACAAAGATTATTTTTTATGTATATACTTTAGCTTGTTTTTATCTATCTTATAATATTTGAGTCATTTATTCCTTTGTATAAGGATATTATAGCAAACATATACATTTTAGTCCATTTCCTAACTATTAGCAAACAACTCAATGAAAACCATTTTACTCCCATCCCTGTTCCTAATAGTTTTGTGAACACTTCAATGAAATTCTTCATTTTAATTTTGATTCAGTTCATTTTGTTTCCTTTCTATTCTAGTTCCCTTGTGCTTAGATTCTAATTTATTAGACATGATTAGCTACAGAAATACCTAAATGCATGTCCGACAACAAGTGCTTAGTGATTGCATATTCCAAATCACTTTGAAGAAATATTCCTCACTGTAACCCTCCTTTTTCCCTTTTTTTCCTTTTTCCTTTTTCTGTTTTACTCTTTTGAAATAGGAGAACCTCCCCGTTAACTTGACAAGTGCACATCATTGTGGTAACTGGTAACACAAGAAAACTAAATGTTAAATTAGCATGATTTCCATAATCTTTGCAGATCACGTTTTTTATCAAATTCTTATTCCATTCATATCATTTACCAAAATAACCAGTTTTGCCTAAATGATATCATTAAAATTGAGAAACCTAGGGAAATGATCTCAAATCAAGTTGTGAACTCAGGATAGAGAGAAGCATAACCGAATCAAGTTGAAATGGTTTCTAAGTCCAATACTACTGAAACCCTTTACTTGGAAGGCAATAATCACTGACTGCCCATGTGCTTGTGTACAAAAATAAAATGGAACATTTAGAATTTACAACTTACTGTTGTGATGGCATATATAGGCAGTGACCAGAACAGGAACAGTCGTGAAAAGTTTCCAGAATGAAGCCTGATCGACAATTTCAGGCAGTAGACGTGGCATTCCAATACTTCCCTCCACCAATTTGACGATAGCTACTCCAGCAGTGATTGCCACAAAAACAACAGCCAAAGCGACAGACAAAGCTGATGTGTATCTCAATGAATCTAACACCACATAAAAATTGGTCACAATTTTCACAGCTACAGAAAATGCATGACAACTAAAATCTAGAAGACATATGGAGAAGGTTCATCAAGCCAACCATTAAATCCTATAGTGGTAGTTCAAATAATAACAAAATAGTAATAATATTAATGGATAAAGCTATCCTTCAATAATTTGAAAATAAATTAAAAAGAAGTCCGGTATTTTCATTCATTTTGAGAACAGGTTTAAATTCACATTTCAGCCTATAATCCCACTGAAGGCCTACCAAACCATCTAAAGGCATATGTTTATAAGCAAAGTAAATGAGATTGATGGGGGACTGACCAACACGCTTGAATGATATGAGCGGAATCAAAACAAAGAGAGTTGTTAGAAGCAACAAGAAGGAGCGTGTGCTCCACCAATGTTGACCAAACCATTCCTCCACCACGCCTAAATGGTGGACCTTGTCCAACCATGTTCCCGATAGCACATCGCCTGTAAAACCAAAAACAAATATGTCAGCAACCAGTCGATCAAGATCAATTCTGTAAGCAATGTTCTACCAGTTACCCTGATTTTTGAAGCTTAATCTCAAGACTCATTTCACAACCCTCAAAACTATGAACAACAATTTCTAGTGGAAAAGAAGGAAAAGAAAAAAAGACAAATTAGATTAGGAAAATGACGGGGGAAGATGTAAGGCGATGAGTACCGATGATGATCATGTAGACGATGAGCATCCCCATATTATTAACAACGACGCAAATCTGCAAAACCGTCCGGCCAACGCCACCGAAAGCATCACCGACAACACCGGAATAGGAGGAGGACTTGGAAGCACGACTGAATCTCAAAATCATTTCGATAGAGGATTCGGTCAATCGCGCACCCAATAGGATCATGATCAAGCCCGGAATCATCCCTAATTGCTTAATGGTGGCGGGAAGAGCCATGATCCCTGCCCCAACTACGGTGGTGGAGAGATTGAAGACAGCGCCGGAGAAAGAGGCGCCGGAGAAGCCAACCTCAAAGGAATCGGCATCATCGTACTTTTGGGGGAGGAGGGGTGCTCTGGGGCTCCGGCGGCACTTCCGGTCGGCAGAGGCCAAAATCGTCATTTTGAGACAGATTTGGCCGTTGAGAGTATATGAGGGGTGAGGCGATTCGGGATGGCGGTGGTGGTGGGACGGCTTTTTTTTTTCAGGGGATGGAAAGGGGACGGGGTTCAGTTACAGGTATTTTACGCGGGAACCACGTGGACTCGTTGTTTTTGGTGGTGAGACCAATAATATACCGACACGTGGTTGAGTTTCCGGCTAGTCCAAAATAGGGGAATCACACTTCCGGTGACTCCGCCCGCTGAAATCTGTCGCGGTTGGGTGAACTGGTCTAAGTCTGCTTTGAATTTGATAGATAATGAATGCCGTCGACCTCGACAATCCCTCCCAAGTTTGGGAAACTTCCCTCCCAACAACTTTGTTGCTTTGAGCCGACCAAAGCCCTTCCCAACCATCAATTCTTGTCACATTTGGAAGTAAACTTTGGTGTGGTTGCCCCCTTTTGTGGGTTGGACTTTCAAATGTTCAAATTTAAGTTATTGAGGATAGGAAGTCAAGAAGGGACCCCCTGCAACGGCTACTAAATATATTATTACCGTTGCATTTCCCAAAAAATGGAACGGCCCCAAGGAAGCACTAGTGGGTTCACGCCTCGCCCACCACTTCACTTACCTTTGCTTCTGGTGGCTCATCCTCTCGTTTACTTTGCCTCTGCCCAATCCTATACAATCAATCTCCAAAGGGAGAGTATGATTGATACACTAAAATTGTTTCCAGAATTGTTTCTTCTAATTTTATCAGACCATTATTTTGTTGATATAAATTAGAGACAGCCTGTAGATTAATTTTAAAGAGTTATGCTTCTTTCTCTGCTAGGCTCATGCCCAAAATATACTTCAACTTGCACCATTTTGTTAAAATAAACAAGAGAGAGAACTTATTCCAACTATTCTAATCAAGTTCATGGGTATCGTAACCACGCTACTTCAGAACGTCGGACATGGTTGGCTTATTCTTGGCCTTGGAGGTGGTTTTAGTGGCAAGGCTAGTGATATATTTATTATGAAATTTTAAAGAATCTTTACAAAAAATAATGGCTTTTAAAAAAATTAAGTTCCTAAAATCTTTTTATTATCTCAAATTTTAAAAATATAAGATAAATTTTACTATCTTATTTTTAAAAGCAAAAACAAAAAATATATCCCATCAGAAACTAAATGTTAGATTAAAAGTAAAAGCTTAAAATAAAAGAAAAAAAAAAAATAGATGACATGAACATCAGGTTATCAGGTGGTGCCTCCCAATCAGCAAGCCAAATTTCAGTAAAGAAATTTTTTATGGTACTTTTGACTATAAAAAAAACTTAGGAAAGGAGATAGAGAAGAAAAATTAAAGGAAAGAAAGAGATAAGAAATTGTTCATCAATATACTTTTTACAAACTTTTCTCAAATTTAGGGAAGAAAAACCTAACATTCCTTCTCTTTTATTCTTGGTTTATTTTTCACAATATCAAAATTCAAAATTTAATTACTTAATATATTTATCATTAGCAACTTTTTAAGTGTCAGAAATGGTGTTTATTTTTTTACTTAATTCTAAATAAAACCTTAATGCTTAATAGTCTTAAATATTAGATTATTTATTTTTATAGTATTTTATTTCTATTAATTATTAAAAAGTAAATAAAAACCAATATGTTATTTTTTTAAAATTATTTGATTTTTTCTATTTAGTAAAAAGTTTATAATAAATTATGAAAAAATAGAAAAACAAATAACCTAAATTTTAAAAATAAATTATTTTCAACAATAAGCCAAAAAACAAACACCACCATAATCTCCGATCCTTCACCCGGCAATGGAAAACAGTCCTAAGGTACCCAAAAATATCGGAGTGAATAAAAAGCATGAAACAAGGGGAAAAAGACCTTAAAATAATGCTGAAATTTTTGTACTGTCACTGGGTCAATAAATAGAAAATAAAGCCAAGCATTAAGTAGGGTGTTTGAATGCACAACCTGCAACCCGGTCCCGAATTTAACTTAAACATGGTGCCTCCCTACCAATAAATGATAAAATTTACCCTTCTGTCATGTTCAGATCGTGACAGAATTTGCCTGAATTTGTCAGGAATGCTTAGTAAATTGTAGAGGTACACTATTTATTCCACCAAATTTAAATAAGCCTAGCAAAACAATAAATTCTAGCACTATCCAACAAAGTGTCAATGACAGATTTATTTTATTTTATTTTTTGCTTCACCAAAAGAAAAGAAGAAAAAAAAAACTAGTAAATTGGGTTGGTGTCCAAGAATGTTTAATAATAATAATTGAACCGTGCTAACATAATATATAATATATGGGGCAATTTTCTTTTTCAGTTATACACCAACACGTTTTTGTCCTATGAACTTTAGATAAATGAAGCACTAACCTTTGAGTTATAAAACCACGAGGCCCAAAGGCCATTATTTGGAGTAAGCCATTTCTGGATCATAAGGAGGGTGATCCAAGAATTGCATCCACCAGTAGAGGGAATTTTGAGTGATGTATCAAATATGATTAGGCATCATCTGCTTTTCTTAGCCTTGTCGTTCATAAAGTGGCAATATCAGGCCTAGGAAACATACCATTTAGTAAAATAAGAGGAGGTACTACACAGAAAAGAAACCATACCATTTTGCTACCACAACAATTAAGCATGAAATTGATTTTTCAGACTCAGACCATTACAGGACCCAAAAGAAAGAGGGGAAAAAGGTTTAAATTATTACCCAAGCTGAAAACAATAATCTCCAACCCAGAAGGTGGGGTCAAACTCACGGCCATGAGTTAATGGATTATCATCCAAGCATAATGAGGCCCTAAACAAATCAGAAAGGATATATGTAACTTACAGGGCAAAGTTCCAAGTACTGCTGTCAATTGTTTGTCATTGATTCATTGTTTTCTCTTTCTCTTGGAGTTTCTCTTTGTGTTAACTTTGGGTTCTGAATTTGGTAGGGAATCTAGCAACTTGGTCCCAACAGCAGAACTCCACAAAGCCCTTTCTACATCTGATGGAGTGTAGGAGTCCCCCTCTACACTCAATTCCTGAAAATGATTTCCAACAAGAGACATTGAAAAAACAAAAAAAGAAAGAAGGGAGTCATAATCTACAGAAGTGAGAACCCAAGTGCAAGTTTTTGACTGGCAAACACAGCACACACAGCAAATGCCCAAGGGCAAATTTTTCGACTGAGGCATTTAAATTTCAAGATTCAACAATATAACTATGGAACTACCACAAGCAACCAGTTAAACTTCATTACAGAAAAATAAAAGATCAAATGCAACATCCCTCCTCAAAACAAAAGGAGGGATAGAATTTTCACATCCCGGAAGTGAACAGAATCAAGATAAATCCTGATATTTGCAACATAAAAGGGTTAAAGGGAAATGGTACTGTGCCTTTCTTTGCCAAAAAGTTAGCCTCAATGGAGTAGAGACCAAAGCTTAACAACTGAGAACACAATTTCACCAAGGCTTATAATATCAAAATTTTAACATATTCCATCAAGTCAAGATATTGGTCCATAAAAATACTATGTTCTTCATCACAAAGTATTACATACAAGATAGACTGCTTGGGAAGAGATTATCAATATTAAAAGAAAAAGGGCAGTACAAATTAAAACCAAAGTTGATAAAAATTTAATGATTAGTTTACATTTTTTGTGGGACATAACAATAGTTGTATGCAGAAGCTAAAGTCAGAGCACATATCAAAGCAAAGTGCAAATTAACAGTAAACTATGGTCATAATGCCTGTCAGGACACATGCCTAAAGCTTTCAACAAGGGGAAGCTAAGTTAGTTCTTTTCAGATGTTCCAATGAACACGCCTAAATGATTAGAACACACTACATGGAAGTAAATCGCCCAAACATTGGCTTGCATCAGTTCGCAACTATCTCAGACAAGGAAGTGGGATTCCCATTTTCAGGAAATAAACTTAAACTAGAGGCACAGTATTTACAACTATCGAAATGGAGAAAGAATTCTTAAAAACAAGCAGAGAGTGATGAAAATGATCAACAAGACTTTTGTAAAAAGCAAAGAATGGTAGTACATAGGAGTTAGGAAAAGACCTTATTCGAAAAGGGGGAACCATATTTGGAGATACAGCCCTACATCAATAGAATCAGATGTGGTCCTACATCAATAACTAATGGATCTTGCTTTTGAACATACTCACAGTATGGCACTAATAGTTTTGGTGGAAACAAAAATCAGCAAAAGGGATATCTTTGCTCCTACAGATAAGCTTATGAATGATTTAGAATGTAAGATTCCTTAGTTGTATAAGGAGAAGATTTACATAACAATGAATTGTTCATGGTTGTTCAGCATATTTCCTGAAAAAGTTGAAAAACCAAAAAAAAAAAAGAAAAGTGAAAGCACTTTCAATCATTTGGAAAAGGCAGAGAAATATGATGAATAAGTGCTTATATTCCCAGAAATGGAATTAGCATATACTTTTGCCTGTAAAAAAAAGTACTCATGGTTCCATTGCAAGAAAATTACTAACCAGGGAGTTGCCAATTATCCCCAAGATCTAGTCTTCCCAAGCACTAAATGAAGCCTGCATGAGACTTATACTAAAGAAAAGTTTTAAACCTCTTATTAATTTAAAAATACACATCTGCAAGCATAATTTCTCATCAATTTTCTACTGATTTCACAACTTGCTTGTTTTGTTCACACCTGAAATTTTTAAATCTATTGTCAGATTCATCTATTGCATCACATAAAATTGAGCCCACTTCTTGTTTGCTTTCATTTACAAAGACAAGCCATTTTTATGTTTTAAAATGTGTTAGTTTCAGTGATATCCTTGAACCTGAACCAACATTCTTCTGAATCATTGTGTGTCTTACAGCATTTAAACAGTTGGATAATGAAGAGAACAAATATAAATGAGACAGTTGGGCAGTATTTGATTCATGAAATTGGATTTGATTTGGAGTTCTGACTCCTTAAATTACAAAATAAATAAATAAATGTTGCTACCAATGTGGAACTATTTTGGGGGTTCCACACTTGTGATCCAAATTCAATTTCAAATTCACAGGCATATATGACGCAACCAAACTGTAGATCATTGAAATCCCAGGAGGGTCAATACGTTGGTACATTTTCCCATCTAAAACATATGAACATGAATCATAAGAGGAAAGAGAAAATGAAACAAACCCTGGCTTTGTTCTGTAGTTTATCAGCAAATACTAGATACTGCTTCAATGTATAATCTTTGGAGTTGCCAAGAGCCGCGACCATAGCCTTCGCCCAGCGTTATAATAAAGATCCAAATTAAGTGAGAACTAGCCTTAATTATCCTAAATCGAAAGGAAAAAGAAAAAGGCAAAAATCCTAACCCTAATTTCACCTCATCAGACATGAAGGGCGCAACATCGGGTGCGTAAGCAGCGAGAAGGGCGGACGCAGTGGCGGGACCGACCCCTTTGAGGACAGTGAGCTCAGAAATAGCCTTAGAGATGTCAGGAAGTGATTGAAAAGCCTTCTGAGAAGCAGACTTTACAAGGGCTTCGTCCAAGGACGAAACGAAGTCCAATAGACGCGGCCTGATATTCAAATTCTGTGAGTAAAGAATACAAAACTTCGCTTAAATTGTTGTTGGGCGTAGAAAAAAAGAAAATAAAAAATAAAAATAAAAACCTCCATTTGCCACGGGTGAGCTTCCACTGCATGAGCTTGGAGAGCTCGGATGTGGTGATGTAAGGATTAGGGTTTCGCTGGCGGATGAGGGCGGGGAGCTGATTGCAATAGAAATCATCGAGCGAAACCAGTTGTGGTTTGTTGAGAGAGACTATGCGTGCTGAATAGGATGAGAGCGCCTCTTTCCACACACTCCTGTTCAAGCACTGAAAATCCATTCTGTTTTTTCTCTTCTCAAAACTCAGCCTTCCCCCTTCCCCCACTTTTCAACCGTGTAATTCGCCATCCGCGGTTTATTGAATATAATTCTATGTTTTATGTTTCTGCCATTCTTCTTCTTCTTCTTCTTTATTTTTATTTTATGTTTTCTTTTCTTTACATTTTTTTTCCCAAAATTTTCATGAATCAAAAGATAAACTTTACAAATCAAATATAGCAAAAGTAATGTGTCTTTTTATTAATATGAAATTATTCATTATTATCATAATTAAATCATACAAACTCGTGACATTGCACACACAATCACACTCAATATCTCATGTTTTCACAATATAAGATGTCTTAATCATTAATTTGAGTTTTGCAAGGAAACACGACAAAATGCAACTTAAACAAAGCACTTTAAAAGAGTTATGAAGCTTGAAAGGAAGATGATTTGATACCCTAGTGATTCCCTTTCAAAAACCAACAAAAAAGATGTGAAAGAAAGTTAGCCCACTAAGTCAGAAGCCCAGCAACCAACACAACGCTCTTTACAATTTCAAGTTTTTTTCCAAACCCAAGCAACCTAGCAACTTTCCCAAATCCTTCTTTCTCCCCTTCATACTCTCCATCTCTTATTTTTAGCAAAGACTTAAACTTCAAATTACCAAATTTCATTCACTTATTTTCATTCTCACCTTTCATCTCTCATTCTTCTTCACACAAAAACTCGTTAAAACCATCACCAATGCCTTAGGAAATGATTCAAAACTATCATCAAAATCCTAATTTTCATCACTTAGACAAATCTTAGGGAGTCTTCCCATATTGCAAGTTGTTCAAAAAAGAGACATTCCATATGCCTTCGAGTCGATAACCCCTCAACATCACTCTACCTTCTATAAATAGCCAATTATAAAGGAAGTAAAAAAAAGCATGGAGTAGAACAATATAAGAGCAAGAGAATGTAAATAAAGATAATAAGTTTTCAATTTCAATGTTCAATTTTCAGTTTTATCATTTTATTTTGATATCATGATTGTGTGATTTTTTTAGTTTAAGATGATGATGAGTTTAAGCCCCCATTTTAAGTCATCAAAGCTTAGTTAAGGCAAGTTAATACCAAGACCACCAACATTTAGTAGGTTTTTTTTTAATATTAGATTTCCTTCAATAAAACTGTAATAAATGTGGCAAATTAAATAAGAAAACTTAAAAGTTATATCAAATTAACTTCTGTAATTAAACCAAACCATAAGGTGGTCAAAATTTAGGACTAAACCTAAAGATAATTTTCTTTTTGGTTTTCAAATTTTAAACTTTCTATTTTTTAAACCCAAGTGTTAAAGTTTTCTAATTTTTTTTTTTAAAATCTTTATTCAAAATGTTATTTTCTTAGTAGCACGTTGCTTTAATCATACATTTTTTCTTAAATCTATTTGTTAATTTTTTTTTTTTTTAGATACATGAATAATACTTTATGACAAAAAAAAAAAAGGTAACAACCCACTACAGACATAACATAAAAATAATAATATAAATATATTTTTATAAGAGGGTGTTAGAATTAATTAAGTCAAAAAAAAAAATCTTTTTCCCAATCAAACTGAAATTAATTAATTAGACAAAGGCTCTAAAACATCAAACCAAACAATGGACTCTACCCAAACCAATCAATGTGGATTAGTTTAGGTTGGTTGGATTGATCAACTTTCTGCAGGAAAATGTTCATTCCTAACGCCATGTATAATCCGAACCAAATTGCATCAAGTAAAAAAAAAACTCACCTAAGCTAATATTTAAAAGTACATTTTTGAGTATTTTTTTTAAAAAAAAGTGTTTTCATTAAGATTATGTTTGATCTCGTAAAATTAGAGAATATATATATATATAAAAGTGAAAAAATAAAAATATATTTAAAATAAATAAATTATTTTTATTTATCACTTTAAATTTATTTTACTTATTTTAATTCATTGTTTTAAAATTAAATAATTTAAAAATAAATAATTTTTAAATTAATTTTAATTATGTTTGAATTTTTGATTTTTTTTTTTAAGATAATCTAACATGAGAAAGAAAAGCACGTGAAGAGAATGGCGAATGGGCTCGTGGGGTGCTAAGATTGCTATATACACATCATGTTCCACGGTCAGGGATAGTGAACATGACAGGGTGGGTAACGGTCTTGGTGAGCTGGGGAAATATTTTATGCAAGCAGACAATTTAACGCCAGACAAAAGCCTATCATTCAGATCCACGTGGTGCCATCTTGGTCATAGGGATTGGGATGGTACTTGATTATTGAATGCTTAGGATCCCTAACCATCATATCAATGGTTTAGATTTGCGTGCCCGACTCACGGTGGCGTTGGGCTTAACCTTCGGCCAACGGTTTTCCTAATTGTGCTTCCCTCGACCTAGGAGTATCTCCTTGAATTCCTATGGCTATTTCTGTGTTATGATTACTTAATTATTATTTTACTAATAATTGATTATTTTTTAAATAATTATCAATTATTATAACATTACAGATTGCATTTTGCTCATTTTCTTCGTTGCCTCATTGGTATTTGGTATTGCGTAAAGAGAAAGGACATAAAGTTAGAAAATGATGTGACACATACATGTATTGCAAAAGAAATATACTTGTTGACGTGTAAGGCCTTAAGCATGACGACCATGCCATGTAATTGTTCCCGTAACCAATTGAATGAGTTTGCCGGCATTATTACACCGGTTGCCTTCAAGACATTCGAACCTCAATTTATTCATCGTCTGAACATGACATGAGAAGAATTGACTAGGAAAATAAATACAGATGACATGCGCCAAAACCAATTTCAAGGTCATTAAAGTCATTTTATACCTCAGATCTCAAGGCTCAACGTAAAAATGATATAAATAAATTTTATAAATCTCAATTCTCAACTTTAAAAACTAATATATTAACCTAAATGTTATTGTCCAAATAACTCAAAATTCAAATAATTCAAACGAAAATTAAATTTTAACATCTAAACAATATCCAAAATAAAATTTGAACCAAAATCCTAACAAAAAAATAAATAAAAAATATCTAATCTAGTCATCACTTACTTAAAATTTAATAAAGAGCATCAATACTAATTATTATAACTTATTGATTAGGACTATAAGATCAATTATTATAACTCGTTAATTAAGATCATATAATACTAACTATTATAATCCGTTCACTAGGTTAGATATGTCAACAACTATAACCCATCGATTAAGACCATAAAAATATCAACAAGTATAACCGATTTACTAGAATCATAGAAATCAGAGTCAAACATTTCATTTTATTAATTTAAACTTATAAAACAAAATATCATATCTCTAAAATTTTCATTTTTCATAAATAAATAAAATATTTAAACATATTTTTCATGCAAAATATATATTTGATCCATACATAAAAATAAAAATAACAATTTTACACATTTCAAAATACAATATAAAAAAATTTCATTTTATAAAATCTATATTAATTTCCCTTACCTTGAAGAAACACTTAAATCTTGAAAAATTTAGCTTGAAGAACTTACTCTTCACCTAATACAATATTATACACAACATTTATTATTGATTATTTATCTAAAGATATAAATTTGACAATTCTAACAATATTTTATATAGTTTTCAGTAATTCTAATTAATTTTCTATGTTAACGTTATCAGATATAATATTATTTTCAACTTCTTAAACAATAATAAATTATTTTAATAAGCTTACAATTTTTTATAAAATTCACATTCCTTCTTGATTTTATCATAACTAGTTATTTCTTTATATACTTAAATTAAATTAAGCTTTATACAAAAACTATTATTATTATTATTATTATTATTATAATTTATTCCACTACCACCCTTTGCCTCTTACGGTTATAGATTTATTTTATTATTATTTTTTATCACTCAACAATCTGCACGTATTAGTTCTTATTTTCTTTATTTTTATTATTATTATTTTTCTCAAATTACGCTACAACATAATTTCTCAAATTCCAAAATTCAGAAACATGCAATCCTTCTTCTCCTTATTAATTTAAATTATTTTTTATTATTTATTTATTTTCAATCTAAAGCCTCCACAAACGATTTATTGATTTATTTTCCAAATCTAAAATTTATCATCTTCCACTAATTTTTCATTTATTTATTTATTTATTTTTAATTCAATTGAATTTTTATCATTTTCATCAATAAATTAATCTGTATTCATAAATTTCCAATCTGTTGATCTAAACAAATTAAATAAACAAACCCTAATTTATATTGAAAATTTTAAAGTATTCAAATCTAATTAATGAATATAAAATACTAATATGATGATTAAAATCTTACCCCAACAATTAATATTCAAACCCTAAATCTCAAAATCTTCGAACCCTATACTTTCTTATATTTTTTATATTTGTAAAAAAAGGTTTTATGAATAGAGAATATAAAAAAAAAATTAATTTTATACCTAAGACTTTTAAAAGCGAAAAGATTTTCTTACCCTTATTAAATTAATTAATTATTTTCTAAATTATGAATTTACCCTTAAATTGGGTTCGGGGTATTACAACATAAGGGGTGATAATTCATATGAGTGGATTGTATTTGTGTGGTGTAAAGTAAGTCAAACGTTAGATCGGTTGAATAGTTTGAAATTATAATTGAATTGATAAATCAAATTTAAGTTATATAAATTAATTTAAAAATAATTTTATTTAATAAATAAATTATATAAATGATTATAGTCTATCTAAACTATGAAAAATGTGTTGATGAATTGCATCACCCTTTCTCATCCCTATCCGAAACCATGTGGTCTTCCCTTCTCCATTGTTGCATTATTTTATTAGGATTTTGCAACCACTGCCTCAATTGTCAAAAGGTGGGCGTGGAACCATTGGGAGCCATGGTTTCCCATCTTGGATGGGCGAAGGAAAAGGAATATTTCCTCGTCCCGTGAGCAATGCGACTGTTACATCCACCCTCTTTCCGAGAATCGAAAGCAAACAGAAAATAAAACAATGCTCACAGATCCAAAACATAATTTCCATCACAGAACAGAGGATGAATCAGCTACGGGGGTCCTATAACCAACTTGGTGCCACACCTACTAGTCTCGAATGTTCGAATTCGGGTCCCCAGAGGGAATCCAAGGAATGGAACTCTTCCAATAATTCGCCACTATGAAGATAACTGGACCCAGAAACAGCAAATTAAACCCATGGGGAGGGCATTGGGATCAGATTTATATATGTCTCACCAAAAAACAAAAAACAAAAAATCAACTACGAGACTCGTGGGTTCATCACTGCTGCAGGGACCGCACGACTTTGTAAAATTTGGAGTCTCACACTCCTGAGTCCTGTCGACGGGCCTTCAAAAGACGGTGTCAATGTTTGAACAATAATGCTTTTCCATACTTGGCTCCTTTAGCCATTCTTATCTTTTTCTTTTTCAGACAAAGATAGATGGCTGATGCACTGATTCCAGTTTGGGTGGTCCATCACAGAATCGAATAAGCAAGGATTAATAAAAAGATATAAAGTAATTAAACATTTTAGATGTTGCAAATTTAAATCCTTACTTGAATTTTATCGTCTACTTAGAAGTTAGAACAAGTCAGTGTTTGATACGACATCCTTGTGGCAATGAGTTAGTTTCGCTTTTAATTTCCATTCATGCAAAGGGAGGGAAACTGTTGATGACAACTTTTTTGTTTTTATGCCCCGGACTATTTGATGCGTCGCATTACAGCCACTGGTTAGTGTGTCATGATGTTTTTTTCATAATTTTTACCACGTATATATTTTATGGCCTATCGTCGTCATGACATTGACAAAATGTGTAAGTTGTGACATATAAAAGAAAATTAAGAGGTTTGGAGTGGTTTTATAAATCATTTATAATATTTGTAATGTTTGAATGGTAAAAAATTTTAAGTATTAGAAATATTAAAATCGTTTTTTAAAATTATTATCGCGAGATCTAAATGAATTTGTCAAATTTGTAATTATTTTTAAAAATAGTTTTTTTAAATAATTTTTTAAAATTATTATTTGATTTTTATATAATAAAGTTTTGTTTAGAAATCTAAAATATTTTCAACCTATTTTTAAATATGTTTTTAAAATAATTTTTATATCTAATGATATATTTTTAATCGTTCTATTTATTTGTATAAATAATTCAAATATATTTTTTATTTTTAATAATAAAAGATAAAAACGGTTTTTGATTATCAAAGGTGATTTATATATTTGTTGTTTTGGAGAATAGAAAACAATTATGGAATAAGCATTAATCACTGTTTTCTAAAATAATTATAAATAACTGTTTTTAAAAGCTGTTATGTAATATTTTGTAAAATGAAATTTTAATTTATTTCTAATATTTTTAAAAATAATTTTCATATTTAATATTTTATTTTTAATCATTTTAAAAAAACAATAAAAACAAATTAAATAATATAAAACAACTAAAAGATATTTTCTGAAAGCCCTTTATTTTTTATTCTTAAAAATAAAAAATATTTTTTTATTGTTAAACATGTTTTCTTGATTTTTTGTTTTAAAAAATATAAAATTATTCTAAAAAATAATTATCAAATAGATGCTAACAGTTTGTTTCATTTTATTTCTTTCATTTGTTAGATTCCTTGAAATCAATGATGGTTACCTAAATTAATTTTCACGTTGAAAAATTTAAGTTCAATGCACACTTAACCCTATACACACCTATTATTAAAATCACACAACCTACTTTTGATTAACTTGCAATTGATTAATTGATTGATGGTCAATTCATTAATCGATTGATGAAGATATTTCATTTAAGAAATTTTATTATAACATTGACAGATTTGTCCCTTATTGTGGATTTTGAAAAATAAAAATATTATAATTCATAAAAAAAAAATCAAATATATGATAATTTTAAATTAATGTCTTAAGATATGTCACAAATTTAAAAATAGTTTTAAAAAGTTCATATATCAATAAATATTAAAAATAATATATATATATATATATATATTGGGTCAAAATCTCCGTTCCCAAACGCCCATGAAATAACAATGGATGTGTAACGGTTGCACGACTCATGAACTCCACCAGCGTGTGAACATTCACTGCACTGTCACTCAAATTTCTCGCAAAAATTCTACTTTGGCGGTTGCTTGCATCACCCACGTATTGACTCAATCTATGAGCAGCATCGTTCGAGTTGATCGCCCATTAATGCACTTGCTTGAGATGGATAATAGTATCAAAGCAAACAGGCCTGCCTTCAACAAATGGGAAAATAATAATGGTTTATTTGACGATACGTGTGGGTGTTTGAATTTTTCCACTACAGCATTGGAGGACACTTGCGTTGTAGTCTTCACTTCACGTTTTGACGTAACCTACCAACCCCGGTCCCCGTATGCCATTTGATATTGCGTTCAATCTCATGAAAGATTGACACAACAGGGGATTTGGTCTCTCTCTCCACTATCTTTTATGAAACCTGCTTTTGCCTCTCTCTCTCTCTCTCTCTCTCTCTCTCATGTATCGAGCGTTGACGTGATATTTACGGGGATCCTTCATTTTTTTCTAACATTTGTTTGACTTCATCATCCGTCGTTCTGAATTACAGATTTAAATCTAGGTCCCTGAAATTATGCATGTTTATAGCAGGTGTCAAATACACACTCATCTAAGTAATGGTGAGAATCTTCGTCTCACCTTCATCACATTAGAGGTTTTTTCTTACTCGGGGACTGATATATTTTCTTATTTTCTTGTTCGGATAACAAAAACCAAATTCATAATTTTAAAAATACGATCTTAGACTTATGTAGTATTTGTTTTTTTAACTAAATAAAAAAAATCAAAATATTTGAGTTTTTTTATTCGATTAAAAGTAACTTATTGACATCATTCAATAGAACTAAACTGAATTTATTGATAACAAATTCATTTTAGTTATATTGGATGATATTAATAAATTATTTTTTATTGAAAAGAAAAATCAAATATTTTAATTTTTTTTATTTAACCAAAAATCAAACATTACTTTAATACTTTAATAATTTTAAAAAAGTTCCAACGACTAAAAAGTAAGTAAAATTGTCGTTCCAAAGCTTTTTAAAGTGTGATGCAAGCCGAACAATCAATTGAAGAGTCAAAACATCTTTTTAACCAATATTACGTATTTTGTACCGCATTTACTTTATCTTTTCTACCATAATGGCTCTTTAATGCTAATGCCGCATTTTCAAACTTTAGTAACTTATCACATTTTTGACATTTAACATTACTTTCATTCATTCATTGGTATCCTAGTCATATTTTCATTAATTCTTCTAACTTGCTTTTAGTAGCACGTCGTTATTTATTTGGTATCTTAGTGGTCAATTGTCATGGATATTGTGGAAAATCCACGAAAGGGAAAATAAAGAGAGTGATATTTAACTTAATTTTCTTATATTTATAGTTTTTTAATTGGTTATTAATTTTTCCCTTTAATTATGTTTATCTGTTTTTTTTCAATTGAGTAATGGAAACTTATATTTTTAGTCTTCTAACTATTAATTTTTTTTTTCTTTTAATTGTATTTATCTTCTTTTTAATTGAATGGTGGAAAAGTAAATTTTATATAGAGTGGTCTTGGAAGAATTTTCCAAATTCTAATAAAAGTGAATTCATTTTCATATTTTTAAAATAAAAGACTTCAAACCATTTTTAAATTAAAAAATTAAATTTTTATTCTTAAAAATTAGTCACAAGGACAGGGTGTACAACATTATTGTAATAATATATTTATATTTATTTTTACATAAAATTAAGAAAATGAGGTGGCGATTTTTGAGAAGTGGCCTGCTTTGACCGGCGCTTCACGTTATGATATCATTTCAGATGATTTTCGTCTTCAAACAGCATTCAAAGCTGCTTTGTTATTAAATTATTAAATTATTATTACGTACCAACTTTTCCAAATAATTATCAGGAGAGGATGGGTGGTAAATGGGTATGCAATTTAATTGGTTTATATTGAATATTGAATATTGAAAATTGACCCCAAAATCATGATTAATTTTAGTTGGGCCATACCCGTACAGTCCAATATTCACCCCACCAGTAAGTGCAGTTTAAGAGTCTAACGCGGGAGGCGCATGTTAGCAAGAGGAGAGCTTAAGAAGAAATGTAATGAAAGGCACGGGTGAAAGTGGCTATAAAAAGGGGTGTATCAGCCTGAAAACTCTCACTCCTGCTCCTCCAGTTGTAAACTTGTGATATTCATATAAGACGCACACCCACACTAGGAAAAACGCGACGCCAGCGAAACCTAGTGAGAGAAAAACGAGAGAGGGAGAGAGAAGCCGTCGACGACGTCGCTTCGGTCTTGGTCTCGCTGCTCCATTCGCATTCGGAAATGGTGGATCAGGGCATCCTGGGATGGATCTTCGCCTCCTTGCTGGGGTTCGTCGTCTTCCGTAGCGTGCTTCTGAAGAACAAGAAGAAGGACGGTGCTTCTGTGGAGATCAGGGATGAATGCGTGAAAAGCACCGCTAATGGAGAATGCAGATCGAAGACCGCTTACGAGGAGGCTGACGTCATCATCGTCGGGGCCGGCGTCGCGGGCGCCGCTCTCGCTAATACTCTCGGCAAGGTGATCTCTCTTTTATGGTTTTGCTGGATTCTGATTTATCTGCGGTGGGTTGTTCCGAAAATGCAGGACAGTATAAGCAAAATTAAGCTTCCAATCATTTAGCGATTGTCCGGAAGCTATTTGCTGCTTTGTTTTTTGAACCGATTTTTCCAAGAATTCTGGTGTCGTTTTTTTCGTTAATTCTGCCTATTTCAGGCTGAGTTCTGTCGCATCAGAAGCGTTCACGCTGGATCGGACCACTATATGGTGGGGTCGGATGCTGAGTGGACGGTTCAGATGAAACTGGATCTTCCAATTGTCTGAAGGGAGTCGGACGTCTCGTCACGACTCGGAATATATAAGACGCACGAAACACTGGTTTACTAGGTCGTTTTGGACTTCTAATGGGTGTTTGAGCACGTATCAGGGATCAGTTAACACGAGATTACCGATAAATAATGAATAATTGAACACATTTAAAAGTCGTCACATGTTAACAGGTGATGAATCGTGTTCATAAATCAGCTTTGCCTTAACAAAGTCAGAGTCGCTGTAATAGGGGTTAAAAAAAGGACATTCTGATGCAATTTGGCTTCTTCTTTACCTAATAATTCAAGTCTTTATTTCAGGATGGGCGTAGGGTACGCGTGATTGAAAGAGACTTAACTGAGCCTGACCGAATTGTTGGTGAACTGCTACAGCCAGGGGGCTACCTCAAATTGATTGAGTTGGGGCTTCAAGGTTCGCATAGGATTAAAATTGAACCAGATTTGTTCCGATGACTAGAAATTTAACTGTTCTGATTTCATTTATATCTGCTGTTTTTGGACTGACAGATTGCGTAGAGGAAATTGATGCTCAGCGGGTGTTTGGCTATGCTCTCTTTAAGGATGGAAAGAATACGAAACTCTCTTATCCTCTGGAAAAATTCGATTCAGATGTTGCCGGAAGGAGCTTTCACAACGGCCGCTTCATACAAAGGATGCGAGAGAAAGCTGCAACCCTTCCCAAGTATTATCTTTTATCCATAACCTACAATACATATTCGTTTGGGTTCTTTTCAATTAATAGACTGTTGTTTGGCTTACTGATGTGGCACGAAAGCTACATGCTTATGCATTTTGGAAATATGACTCCTTCCAAAATTCTACATACATTTAGTTTTGGGGTACGGAGCATGGAAAAATTGGTTATTCCACTTTAGTCGGGTTAGGAAAAGAATACTAAAAGAAAAGACATGGTGAAGAAAAATAAAAGTTAGATTTAAAATTAATAATTATTTTTATATGTTCTTTCAAATTCATTGTTTTTTTTTTTTTCTATGTAAATATTAAATATATATAAATTTGAACCAATTTTAATTATATTTGATTTAACTTTATTTTTTTTTTAATGAAATCAAATATGAATATTTTTTAATACATATATTTTACATTTTTAGAAGCAAACATAACCTTAGGATTTCAAGTAGGTGTACCCTTGCATCCATTTGCATATATTTTCTTAGAGACCCCAATTGCTTTTTGAATCGATCCCAATGAAATTAACTTGATCAATACATGTAACTACTAATTCGACATAGATCCAAGATATTTCATTAAATCATGTGATGAAGAGATTCGACTTGTCCCCTCCTTGAATCGAATTCTTAGAGAAAAAAGAATTTTCGATGACTTATTGATCCCTCTTCCCCAATTTATCATTTGTTAATTTCCTGGCTTAATTAGGTGTGAGATAGAGATAGGCATGTCTCATCTTAACAATAAGTGAATCAACAAATGACGCCGGAAGAAATGGTGTTTAACGTGTTTTGGTGGACAAATGACTACCTAAAAGAGACTATCTTTTGTATTTTTTTAATTATTACCTACCAACCCTGTCACAGTACAGTGAGTAATAAAATTCAACTTAAATGGGAAGACTTCGGTGTCTCACAGTTCTTTTCTGCTTTTGAAGTATTTGTCTTTTGTTCACTGGTAGTTACTTCTATTCTTCAATTTTCTCCAGTGTACAGTTGGAGCAAGGAACTGTTACATCTTTACTTGAAGAAAAGGGGACCATTAGAGGGGTAAATTACAAGACTAAAGATGGTGAAACAATGACAGCATATGCTCCTTTAACCATTGTATGTGATGGTTGTTTCTCAAACTTGCGCCGCTCCCTTTGTACCCCTAAGGTGAGGATGACCTCAGTCTTCTCCAAAATAAATAAAATAAAATAAAACTCACCTAAATACATTTCCATTGTTCCTGAATTATGTTTTTCACCTTGCCATTAATAATCAGTTAGTAAAATTTGCTTTTCCTGCTACTTACTCGAATTACAGGGGACTTTCATCAGATTTTTTCTGTGAAAACCATGTAGTTTGTGAAAATTCAAGCTCTTAATTTCCCAAATACTTTTTGCTAGTAACAAACTTACGAAATCAGTTTTAACTTCTGCAGGTAGATGTGCCCTCATGTTTTGTCGGTTTGTTGCTGGAAGACTGTGAGCTCCCATTTGCAAATCATGGGCATGTTGTTTTAGCAGATCCTTCTCCTATCTTGTTTTATCGTATCAGCAGTACAGAGATTCGATGTCTGGTTGATGTACCTGGTCAAAAGGTGCCTTCTATTTCAAATGGTGAAATGGCCAAGTATTTGAAGGCTGTGGTGGCTCCCCAAGTATGTTATGCTCAATCTTTTTAAACTTCCTTTTGGCCTTTATAGTTGTTATCCCATTTTCATTATCACATATTAGCTTTAAAAGTATCTGTTATTTGTTTGTTAGTTTATAGTGGTATGGACTGATTAATCATCTGTTTCAGATTCCTCCTGAGCTGTATGATGGGTTTATAGCTGCAATCAATAAAGGAAACATAAGGACGATGCCTAATAGAAGCATGCCAGCTGCTCCACATCCTACTCCTGGGGCCTTGTTGATGGGGGATGCATTTAATATGCGCCATCCTTTAACTGGTGGAGGAATGACCGTGGCACTATCTGATATTGTTGTGCTACGAGATCTTCTCAGGCCTCTGCATGACCTGAATGATGCAGCTACACTTTGCAAATATCTCGAGTCCTTTTATACCTTGCGAAAGGTAAGTTCTAAGACTTGTATCCTTAGAGCTGTTATTACCATAATGCAAGGAAAAGAAATCCATGCAAAATTTCTGTTGCCATTTGATCCATAACTAAAAAACTCCTAACACACTAAGAGCATTCTTCATTGCAAAGACTTTATTTTTAAAATTTTTGTCATTTATTGTTTCCAAACCTTTTGTTGCAGCCTGTGGCATCCACAATAAATACATTGGCAGGTGCCCTGTATAAGGTGTTTTGTGCTTCACCAGATCAAGCAAGGAAGGAAATGCGTGATGCGTGCTTTGATTATTTAAGCCTTGGAGGTGTGTGTTCATCAGGGCCAGTGTCTCTACTATCAGGGCTAAATCCTCGTCCATTGAGCTTGGTTTGTCACTTCTTTGCGGTGGCAATATTTGGTGTTGGTCGTTTATTGCTGCCATTTCCTTCACCAAAACGTGTATGGATTGGAGCTAGAATAATTTCAGTGAGTATTTGTGTCTTTTTTTAACTTCCGCACTCGATTTTGGTGTCTTTTATTTTTCTAAATAGATACTTTTTTCTTCCTGAATTCTCAAGTTATGAATTTGTCTGCTGCAGGGTGCATCGGGAATCATTTTCCCCATCATAAAGGCAGAAGGAGTTAGGCAAATGTTCTTTCCTGCAACAGTTCCAGCATATTACAGAGCTCCTCCTGTTAAGTGAAGTTTTGAAGCTGAATTACAAAAGGTGAAAATGGTTAAGGGGGGGTTCCAATCAAGACGAGCTACTTTGTCACATTCCCTTGTTCAAAGATAACGGGGAAGTGATTGTTCGAATATGTGCATTATGACATGTTTTGGTTGTCAGGACTTCCTTTTTCTCTGATATCAAAATATACTCTTTTCTTTTTCTTCCAAAGTTGCCATATTATATCTAGGGTGGCAAACGTCACCTTCTACACGGTCATTAAAAAATTATCAGTAGTTTTATGTTTTTAAAAACATATAATTGTTTTTAAAAACTATTCTAGACAAATTATTATATTATAAACGAATGGAAAAGGCTACCTATGGTTGGCCTACCACTGAAAAATGGGAAATTATATTTGTATCCATCAAATTGATGTTTATATTCATCCTTTTAATGATTTTTTTTTAACATGAAAATATCTTTTAATGAAATCTTTTTCATAATTTTTAACTACTAAATGATTTCTAAATTCTTTTTAATTGTTTTTTAATTATTTTTATAAGAAGTTTTTTCATAAAAAATTATATAAAGAGTAAGCCCTAAAAGATATTTATGAAGTATGTTATATGGATTCAAATAAAATATATTAAAAAAATAGAATTGACTTATAAACATATTGGAAATGTTCTTCTATTATCAAATGAGTTTAAAAGATGATTTTCTCTCTAGTTTACGATTGAAAATAAGTCGGGGTGAAAAAAAGGAAGAAGAAGATGAGTATGGGGAGAAAAATAAAAAAGAAGTTTTAGGTATTTTTAAAATGATTAGGGGATGTATTAATAAAATTATTATTTCTAAAATGGATATATAAATAAGGTGAACGTAAAGATTAAATAAGTGGATATAAATATAATTTTCCATAAAAAAAAATGATGATACCCAACCAAGTGTAAGATTTCCTTTACAAACACAAAAACAAACTCCAAAAAATTTAAACAAAGACATCCTCCCTAAACTTTTTTCAAAAAAATTTCTACCTCATTTCCTTTTTAGAGTTATTGAAATTTAATAAGACTGTATTTCTTATTTTTGATAGAATTTAAGATACATTTTGTTAATTTTTTTTAGTAGATAAATATATATAATCACATGGTGTCATTTTTTTTTAAAAAAAAGAAAAATATTTTCCACAAATACCTTACCATAATAGTTTACATCTAGAAGAACTTTCTAGCAAACTTAAAAAATGACTTATTAATCAAAATGGGATTCCAATTTGAAAAGTTTCAAAATATAATAATTTAAAATGATTTTTAATTTAAATAATTAGTTAAAATTAATTGCCCCCTCCCCAACAACCCGTCCAATTAGAAGTAAACAAAACAAAACCTAAAAAACTAAAAATGGACTGAGAACTCCGACAGTGGGAATCGGCCCTTTTTAACTCAACAGAAGGTGCATATTTGTTTCAAGTAACCCTTGCAATGATCATATTACCAAAATGTGAGTATGCATTGTGTTTAATCAGTGAGTAAGACCAGTGAATTGACCATGATCTGTTTATTTCACTATTTTACATAATTGCATGCCCCTGGGGGGTGCTTGCTTCAGATATACATGAGCGGTTATGTATGCCTAACAAAATTGGCTATCACCCCTTTAGAAACGGCCTAAGATTACAAGAATAAATCACTCAATTTTCAAATTCTTCCCAAGGAATATCAAGTACACTGTTGAAAATTTCAAATATCCCATTTATGAACTCCCGTTCTTTCTTTCCAACTTAATAGCCTCATAGGACGTCATCACCTCTTTAAACTTCGCTTCAGCAGCCTCTGCAACAAAACAAAAACATTAAATGTTGAATACCCAAGCCGAAGCAATGACATCATAAACAAAACAACTCAGTACCATAACACAATTTACAAGATCCTGGTTAGTGCCTGCCCATCCTCACCTTTATTATCTTGGTTCTGGTCTGGGTGGAACTCCATTGCCTTTGCTCTGAATGCATTCTGCATAGCATAGAAATGATTCATGATGAAACAGATTTCTTAAAGCACTCAAATCGAAAAGAAGAATACCTAGAAGAAGCCCTCAATAAGAATTTTGGAAAACCATGCCTGGTTAATTAACATAATCACAGAAAGCACTATAAACAACCAGAAACAAGTAAAGCCTTGACAGAATATTGACAATTTTTGACCTAGCAGAGACTAAATTCCGAAGAATAGTGATGTATTCTGAAAAGATTTCTGTTCATTTTATCATAGAATACCTTCACTTTCTTCCTAAATATGAAGGTGTTTTTGTTCTAAAATTCTCAAAGCATAGCTGAGGGTAACATCTCGGACTAAATAGCATGCCTAGTCTTATCCTGAGGGTTGAAAAATATGTACTTCTGAGCTGCAATTTATTGTCACAGGGGAATAGCATACAGAAGTCAGAAATCTGTGTGACATAAAAGCTGCATACATGGAATCAACTCATGTAGGTGGAACATTGATTGGTGGCAGCAACTACCCTGCAGTTGAAAATGTTATTAAATTGTTCTCTGGAAGAATGAAACAGTAATTCATGATACAATACCATGTTTTCAAGCTGCAGTCACCTCAACAAATCCCTGTCCCAAGTTCAAACTAGAGTCCTATATAAGGGCTTTTTTTTTTCCAACCCATTTATAATTAGAGCCATACATTTTTTAGTAAATATCTTCTGGGCATCAAAATGCTGCTCACAGCATAAGTAAAGATTTCTTTTGCCCTTCCTCCTTTCCTTATAAGGCTTTCAACTAGTATCAGATTACTGAATTTTTGTTGGATGGGACGGAGTAGTTAAAACCACCAGCAGCTGATCTACGACCACCCTCCCCTCTGGAACTGTCATTTGTCTTCATTATGTAAAATCTCAAAATCCTAAATGACTCCTCATCTCAACATCAGCTAGTGCTAACTCTATCTTCTCACAAATGCATTTTTTCCTCATTCTATTGTTTGTTGTTTTATTAATTGTCCATCGCAACTTCTAATTCAGCTATGCTTCATTTATAGAAGCCTGTTTCTTGATTGCTTAACATCTGAGACCATAAAACACGGCTGGTCCATGGTCCACCCATAAAATCTACCCACCAATTTTACGTTATTTGTCAACTACTCAACAACCTATAAGCACTTCTCCAAATCATCCATCATGCTCTAGTTCTATGGGTACAGTCCTCTGGCCTATATAACCAATAGTCATTAGATTTCACTATCAATTCTATGGGCACAGTCCTCTTTCTCCTGACCTTAGATGAGGAGTGGGTGGAAATTGATTTCTGAGTGTCCAGGCTAGAGATGAGGTAAGAGGCTGGGAGGATAGGAAGAGGAGGAAGAATACTGTATCTCCAAACTTGAAAGGGATTTAAAGAAGCTAGATTGTTTTGTAATTTACCAGGGGGCCAAAGGTAGTTGTCTTAGGTAGTGGCTAGGGAGAGTGGAAATTGTTGAAGTGTGTAATCGATGCTTGAATTTAGGGCAGCATGAAGGCTTTGATTAGATAGCAGAAAGCAGACTTGGTTTACCTGCAAGAACATTGTATGGGAACTCTCTGTTTTTTTTTTTCTTTCTAGATTTTTAGGGCTTGGTTTTTGTATCGGGCTGTGATTTGTTGTTTCTCTTTTCCCTTTGCTTGCCTTTTGGTGCTTTTTTGTATACTTTGTGTGTATTTTGCATGCCTTTTCCAAGCACTTTTAATATATTTTCTTAGTATACCCAACCAAATAAAAAAGTTCCTCCTCCCACTAATCCCAAGTTCCAACTAGCTAAATGCTTTAGATTCTATTTGGACGGTTTGGAATGAGAGAAATAGATTAGCTTTTAGGGGGGGCTCTCTACCTATTCAAAAGCTAAAGAATTCGTTTGTTTGTAATTTGTGGAGTTGGGCTAGGGTGTATATGGGAGAGGAGTCCTCTTCGCTTTTAGGTTTTTTGGAATGGCTTGCCGTTCCCTAAGGGGTGGTGAGTGTTGTTTTTGTTTTTGCGTAGGCTACTATGTTTACTTCCTGTATGCTTTGTGGCTTTTTGCCTAATTTTATATATATGCGCTTACTTATCTAAAAAAAAATGCTTTAGATTCTAAGGTATCTCTCCACAGTTCCAACTTGGAATTTATCTCTTTTACTTCCCAAGAAATAGTACTATATCTTTTGGAAACAAATTCACTATTAGGCCCTCATAATCAACCAGCTACAAATCATTTTACAGCAAACACCAACTAAAACAAGTGTGTCATGTTGATATTTGCTTATGGTAGATAACTGTATAGGTTAGAAACCTGGTTGGGAGATCTCTCAACTTGAGGGAGAACAGAGTGGCTCCAAAGAAAATGGGTGGTTGAAAAAGTTGGTGAGGCTCAGAATCTTGATAAACATGCTAAGTGAAATGAGTACATTCCTGAGTGCTGGAAAAGATTCACACTTACCCAAATATGGGCCTTATATAAGAGTTAGGAGGATGCAAGTCATCTAGGTTGCAGGCCCAAGACCAATATGTAGGCCTTGCACAGTCTTTGAAAGCTAGTATGTCAGCAATAGTACATACAGCTATAAAAGACAGTTCTTAATTGAAAATTAAATGGAAACTTGACAATTAAATCAGGAAAACAAAAAAGAAGAAAACAACTATATTTTCATTGCTCAAATAGTGATGTGAAATATAAGATATAAATTTAAGGTAGTACCTTAATTTCAGCTTCTGTATATGGTTTTGCTCTTGTCCTGTTGGGAAAAGGAGAGATGAAAATATCAAACTCAAGATCTAAGTATTAATGCTGAATTAGAAGCGACATATCTGAGGTGTAGCTGCTCAGTGATGTGGACAAAAATAATCTGAAGTGAAATCAACATTATTATTAATCAAAATTGCCACAGCAAGTAGTCATTCCAAAGTGATACAAAAAGTCAATTACTGTTTGCCATCAAATGTCGGATGCATTCACCTAGTTTCAGAATTTTCTTTATATGTTAAAAAACAACATATGGTTTTGGAGTAATTGTTTCTATTCCCACGTTGAGAGAAGATCCTTTGCTTGCTTACAATATATATTTGCCTCAACCTTGTGAACTCATAGACTTCAAAGCATGCCAGTTTATTTGGGCAATCAACTCAAACATGCACTCTGTCAAATGATCATCTATTCACTTTATATATATATATATATAAGGTTACCCAAGAACCCTAGTACACGAGGTTAAGGAAGACCACCTACAAATAAGAAAGACAATGGAGAAGACCAAGGTCAGAAAAGCATAAAAAACAAAGTAAAAACCAAGGTTAAAAAAGTTGGGATATATTGCCGATATATCCTTAATATTTCGAGTGTTAGTGGATCCCAACACAAAATTTGGGAAGATACATCCAAGGTTCAATATTTCTGGATATTTCTGCATTCCATGCGATATTTTCGCATTTCCACTAATATTTCACTGATTTATTGGAAAAATCCCAATTTATCGCTAGGTCAAAAATGGTCAAACAAGCAAATTTGCTGGGTCAAAGCACAAAAGCAGAATTCTGCAGTGTGGGGACTCAAACCTGGTTTCTGAGGTTCAAAAACCAACCCAATCACCACTGGGGCATACATGCCCTCACTAATTATATTTGCCCACATCATTCATCAAAAAAAAAAAAATTATATTTGCCCACATTTAATATATTTTATATTTACGCTTAAATTTATATATAGTTTAAAAATAAAATATTAAAATAAAGTTTTAATAAATATATTGATTTTAATTATTTATTGTCAAATTCCATTTAATTTATTATTGAAAGCACAAAAATCATGAATTAAATACAAATATAATAATTATACATATGTTATAAGGTAAGTAAATTATCATTTTAGCATTAATTGCAGTTCCAAATACCACCTATTATTATAAAATGTTATAAATTATATCATTCATATATCAATTTTAATATATGTATATATAGATTACTTCTTATATCATTTTTTAGAGGTTTTACAATATTTTAATGAGTTTTAATCAATTTTGATCTCACCGATATTTTATGTTAAAATATCCACCAATATTTCCCAATACATCCTTACCGATATTTTCATTCTTGGTCAAAACATTCTCAGGCTGTCTAGAAATGCAATAAAAGCAAATTTTCATCCTCAAGAAAATCCCCAACTAGGGATGTTAATGGGGTGTGCTCAGGTCCAGCCACCCCTATCTCGGGCACACCCCTGCAGCCTAAACACTCATCCTGTCCCTGGACCAGACCCGTGCCAGGGTGGGTTGGAGTCACCAAAGATCTATCAATTAAGAAGCTTGACCTAGTCAGTGCCATCCCCACCTTCCTTTTCTCCGCAAGAAGAAGGACCCAAAGACCAAACACTGAATACTCTTTTTTTTTTTGGATAGGCAATTTTTTTTCTTTTTTCTTTTTTCTTTTTGTCCCAACTGGATCTTGAACCTAGAAGCTCCCATAAACCCACCCCAACCATTTACCACTTGAGCCAGGCCTCAAGGGCATCAAACCCTAAACACTCTTCCAGTTCAGTTGTTCATCATGACCATGAAAATTAAACCAACACAGGAAAACCTGACTTGGAGACAATCTGAATGCGCTCATGGATCAATTATTATTATTATTTTTTTTTATAAGCAAACACAATTCATTAAAGAGGCTAAAGAGCCCCAACGTATACAGGGCGTATACAAGGCAACAAAGGCCAAACAAGCAAAAAGCCAAAAAACAAACCACCCCTCAACTAGAGGCAATCCACTCCAGGAAATCTAAAAGGGAATGCGGCTCCTCTTCCATATACAATTTAGCCCAACCCCAGATATTACATACAAAAGAATATTTAAACCTCTGCATTGCTAAGCCCCCCCTAAAGGCTAATCTATTCCTTTCCTTCCAAACCATCCAAAAACTGAATAACGGAATGGAATTCCAAAATTTTTTCCTTTTTTTCCCCACAAAAGAACCCCCCCAACTATATAAAACCTCCTTTATAGTATTAGGGAACACCCACTTGACCCCAACTAAACCCAACACTAAGTCCCAAAGCACTCTAGAGACTGTACAATGAATAAGTAAGTGATCCACACTTTCCGCTTCGCAAGCACACAAAAAACACCGATTAGGGAGCTGCCAACCTCTCTTTTGGAGCCTATCAAGAGTCAAGATCTTTCCCCAAGTCGCTTCCCACGCAAAAAACATAATTTTAGTTGGGACTCTTCCCACCCAAATCTTGTTTTTCGGAAAGTTGACATCCATAGACCTATTCAGCCAGCTATACGCATCCTTCACTCTAAACTACCCATTTCCCCCTCCCTTCCAAGAAACCGAGTCATCCTCCCAAGTTATCCTGAGTCCTCTCAACGCTTGGAGCAACTCACCTACCAACTCCACCTCCTAGTCTTTAAAATCCCTTATAAAACACAAATTCCAGCCTCCTTCCCCAACATTCTGGTCCCACAGGTCTTCAACTTTCGCATTTCTGTTGGCTGCTAAGACGTAGAGATGCAGGAACCTTTGGGACAGCGCTGCATCCCCGCACCACACGTCAGTCCAGAATTTGATTTTATTACCTTTCCCCACATTGAACACCATTTTGTCCCAGCACCATCCAGCTTCCTTTAAGATCTCCTTCAACACCCCCACCCCACACGCACCCACAGCCTTTTTGGTCCTCCAACCGTAATCCTCTTGACCATACTTAGCCACCAGCACTTGCTTCCAAAGGGCCTCCTTATCCGAAGCGAATCTCCAAGTCCATTTGCTAAGAAGCGCTTTATTCATGATAGTAAACTTCCTAATTCCCAACCCCCCATTCTCCTTATCCCCACACACCACATCCCACTTAACCAGATGAGTTTTCCTCTCCATGTGCCCCCCCCCCCCCACCACAAAAAGTCTCTTTGCAATTTTTCTAATCTTCTTGCCACAGAAATGGGCATGCAGAATAACGACATCTGATACACTGGCATGCTAACCATAGAGCTTTTAATTAGAGTGATTCTCCCACCCTTTGAGATATATTGGCTCTTCCAAAGAGCAAGCCTCCTTCTCATTCTCTCTTCTACCCCATCCCACCCATATGCAGCCTTATTAGGCACCCCTAGAGGCAGCCCCAAATACACAGTTGGAAGTTGCCCCACCCTACACCCTAACTCCACAACCAGCTCCTCTATCATTTGCACCTCCCCTACTGGTATAATCTCGCTTTTAGCCAAATTAATTCTTAACCCGGACGCGGCTTCAAACCAAAACAAGATCCAACTTAAATTCCTTAAGTACTCCTTCTTTGCCTCACAAAAGACAATAGTGTCATCGGCGAAAAGCAGATGAGCAATGTGGACAGCCCGCCCTCTATCACGCTGAATTTTGCACCCTGAGATGAAACCCCCCTCCATAGCCCTTCTGATAAGAACGCTCAACACTTCCATCCCCATGACAAAAAGGTAAGGGGACAGGGGGTCCCTTGCCACAGCCCTTTTGAACTCGAAAAGAAGCCAGCTGGCGTTCCATTCACCATAACTGAATATTTGGCTGTGGAGATACACCACCACATCTACCTCAGCCACTTAGCGCCAAATCCCATTTTTTCCATGACTTTCAAGAGGAATTGCCAATTAATACTATCATAGGCCTTCTCTATATCTAACTTGCAGATAACCCCCTTATCCCCCTTCTTATTCCAGTTGTCAATCACTTCATTTGCTATTAGAGAAGCGTCAAGAATCTGCCTACCCGTAACAAACGCGTTCTGATCGTGGGAGACTACTTTATCTATAACTTTCTTAAGCCTGTTGGCCAATACCTTTGCCAGCAGCTTATAGAGGCCCCCCAAAAGGCTGATGGACCTGAAGTCTCCTAAATCCTCAGCCCCTCCTTTCTTAGGAATCGGCTCCTCCTTTCATGGATCAATTATCAAATGAAGCAAACAATGAAGAAGAAATAAAAGAAGAATAATCTATGCATCACAAAGGACAAAAAAGGATCCCTTTCTTCAAATTCAGCCTATTTACAGTTGTGAAGGACACCTTCTCTATTTCGTTATTCAAGGAAGATGCAGCTTGGTTCTCTTAGATGAAATCAGTGGGGGAGTAACGAATCAGTCTATCAGTGACATTTGCAATTGGAGTAAGGAGTGAAGATGAAGTGGAGACGATGCCACACTTCTTTTCACGTGGCTGAAGGTAGGGCATAGAGTGTACATGTGGCACCCATTTAGTGGAAATGGGCAAGATGTGCTAAGGTCTTCACAGGAAGTAGAACAATCTAGTGGGGGAATCAGACCTAGTCTCCACTTTCAATTTCCAAGGCCAAGAAAGGCTAGGAGGTGAGTGCGGAGTTAGGAAAGGACCTTAAAGGCCAATGTCAAATCATCGTCCTCATGGCTTAGTTAGTGACAGGTAATCTTGACACTGCAAGGAAACCTATGCCAAACCCTACCCCGCCCAAACTCAATCATAGATTTTAGAGAACACCCTGAACCCACCCTACTCTGATTATGCCAAACACCCTAAACCTGCCCTACTTAGATTACACTCCCCAAATTTGCATCAATGTGGGTAGTCCAGTGTGGTCGCCTGAGAAAACAGCTACATTGTCATCCCTACCTCGAATCATTAAAACCATGACCGAATAAACTATTGAATTGTCTATCTATTTTTTTTCCCTTTGGTGAGAGGCAAACAAAGATTCACAATAAAGGTGTCTAACAAAAGGAGACACACCTATGTATAAAGGGGGGACATGAAAGGAACCAAAAAAAAACACCCCTCCAAAAAAAACCATTTTATTTTATTTTTTTATAGTTAAACTAAGCAGATATATTATTATAAAAGGCATATAAAGTACACACAAAGTATAGAAATAACCCCATAAAGCAAGCAAAAGGGAAAGGAAAACAACAAACCACAACCTGAAACAAAAACAGCATCCTAAAGGCCTGTAAAAAACAGAAAGCCCTCATATGAACTTCTTGCTTGCAAACCAAGCCCACTTACTGCAACCTGAACAAAGCCTTGAAAACTACCTATTCACACAAACTATAACCCCTCTAAGAATACTAAAATAAAAAAATAAAAAAACAAACTTCATCTACCCACTGCAGCCATTCCACCCTCCCTTACCACTTCAGGACAACAACCGTCTGTCCCTTTAGACATTACAAAACAAACCCGCCTCTAAATCCCTTTCAGATCTTGAACAGAATGGAAACCTTCTCCACTTCCCACCCTCCTGCTCCCTATCCTCATCTTTGTCCAACCTATTTCTGAGTAGAGCAAAGCCCTCAACCTCTAAACCTTCTAACAGCAGTCCAAATAACTTAAACTTCGAGAACACTCAGAAACCATATCCCACCAGCTTTTTCAGTCCCCCTTTTTCTGTTTGAGTGGTTGTAATTAACTGAGCCCTCCAATGAATTATCTACAATGAAGACTAATCCACAAAGTCTTGCAGCGTAGAACCAGTCATTCCTAGAGGGGGCATGGAACACTCTAGAAGGGACATAAAGAGGGTTTCCTTCCGTTGTTGATCTGATGTCTCTTCTCTATTAAAAGTTTGGTAGTTATGCTCCTTCCAAATGTACCAAAATAAGCAAACGGGAGCCATTTGCCAACCTTCCTCCACTCCTTCAAACCTCGTATCTTACAATCCAAAAGAAGCTCCCTAGTTCACTCTAGCAAGACCAACTGTACCTGAAAATGTTCAGCTGCAGAGCCCAAACTGTGTGGTCCTAGTTCTGTGAGTCAAAATGTGATATGCCAACTCCTCGTTACCCTCTCCTCACAAGAAGGTCTGTGGTTAAGATTTTTCCCCACTTTGCCTCACACACAAGAAAACAAGTCCTCATAGCAACACCAGTTCTCCACACCTCATAAACAGGGAACACGATTGTCTCTTCAGCACATAAAAAGTCATAAAAAGACTTCACTTTAAAACTTCTCTTCTTATCCTCCATCCACCATAAGTGATCTTCGTCTAATTTCCAATCTTGAAAATGCCTTCAGAACTGCACAACCTAGTGACCACCACCTCCTACATATCTACTACACTAGCATTAGTGAAAAAGGAAAGACTAAGCAGAAAAGGGAAGCCTTCTTTCAAAGGTTGATCCTTCACCCATTTATCCCCCCAAAAATTGGTCCTTGTCCTATTCCTAACCACAATAAAGTTCTGAAACTAAACTCTTCCCAACCCCTCCAAATATCTTTCCACAACTCACACCATAAGCCCCTCTTGCTTCTTGCAGGCACCAACCCCCTCCACTTTCCAAATTTACCCTGGATAATCCTCCTCCACAAACTGTTATATTCATTTTTTATCTTTTTTGATAGGAAACAAGAAATATATATATTGAAAACAAACTGTTATATTCATGAACAATACCTCCATTAGCCCCTCTTCCTGATTTCTAATCCCCAGTTCTCCATACTTTTTGCCCTCACAAACTGTTACCCAATTCACCAGGTGTATTTTCTTCCTACTCGGTGATTTCCCCACAAAGACTCTCATTAGATTTTCTTCTTCCACGTGCTTAATCTTTTCTTTAATCTTTCCTCCATTGAATCCCAACCAGTGCAAGATCTAGGGGGTGCACCCAAGGGCAAGCCAAGGTTAATGGAAGGAAAACACCCAGCCCTACACCCAAACAAGGAAGCCAATTCCTCTTGCCCCACCACTTCAGCTACAGGGATTATTTCACTCTTATGTAAGTTAATTTTCAGCCACTAGCACATAGTAGAATGATTTATTTGCTTATAAGATCAAATAAAATGATTTACTATAATGTTTAACTTAAACTACTATTTCCTAAGAATTATAATTTAGAGGGCATAAAGAAAGAAAATGATAGGAGAATAGAAGATGCAAGCCCTTGTGTTAGTGGTAGATTACACATGTTTAGAACAAAATAGAAGCAGGAGATATTAGACCAAATGATAAAACGAAATCCCAGAAAGCATTACCAATAAAACAAATATTTGAATCCATGTGAAGAGCCAAGAGATTTGAAAATAACCCTATTAAACCTTCCTACTTTCAGGAATCTCTTGTAGATCCAACAGTTTTTATTTATGAGTCTCAATTTTCAGAAGGGGAAGAATGAAATTAGTCACTCTTTTTATTTTTCTTTAATTGCAACCTGAGCCAAAGCCTCAAGGGCGATATTTTATTGGGTTTATCAGCTTGGGCTGCTCTAGTGTTTAAGGAGATCTTCTCTCTCTCTCTCTCTCTCTTTTGTTGGCAGAGTCTAAGTATAATCCCTATGTATATCAGTTGCAACCACACTGGCATTTTTTAATCTAATCAATTTATCTTGTCGAAAATGAAAAAAAAAAAGGGTTTCTGCAACCCTGAACGTTACCTGTCAAGACCCAAAGTTAAATAGTGATGGGATAGTGGATAACTTGCACTGGTTCTGTCTCTAGGAATTTCCCTGGAATTAGCCCTTTGATATTTGTAGGATGTATCAGTTTTCCAATACCAGTCATCCCTCTGGAAATGTTGATGATATGGACCTTCACCATTTTCACGCCAACTCTCGTAGCTTCTCTTGTATTTATTCCTCTCTCGGTTGAATACACTCTGCATACGCTTTATACGCTCCTAGGAAGAACATTTACAATCAAATAAATAATAAAAATTTTAACATCACAAAGGAACACAAATGAAATCAGTGGAAGTACTCAACTAAGGATGAAATGAACCAAAGAAACTATGAAGGATCAGCATAGGCCAAAGAATCTAGGGCAAACAAAGGGATTTTTCAGACACCTTAAAGGCAGAATGAAAGTAGTTCTCATTCTAGATATAGAGCATTATGCAAAGAAACAAGCTACTTGTTTTGAAACAGAAAGAAGAGACAGACTACTGAGAGAAGAACAACTTTAACATACAAAACTGAAGTAGAACAATAACATCTACCCCAAGAGACCAAAAATGAGGGATAGAGATAAAGCATTACTATTATTGGTCCAGTGGCCCTCCAATACCTACAATCCCACGATGAGAGTTGAGGGTATCAAACAGGGTTTTCAACCTTAGTACATAATAAGTCCCACTCCTCCCCTCCCCCAACCCAACCCACCAAAAAAACGCTATAAAAAAAAAAGGCAAAAATGAATTTAGAAAAGAAAACAAAGAGAAAAACTCACCACTCTCTCCATTTCTTCTTCATATTCCTCTTGCATTCGACGATTATATCTTTTCCATGCTTCCTCCTGAAAACTTGACCGAAAAGAACTACCAGTTGCACCATTCCTTGATGATTGTGACCTAGCAAACTTTTTCAGAGAAGTTACATATTTGATCAGTTTTGCCTGTCCATGCAACAAGTATTCCTTTTCTTTAAAGAGAATATTTAACAAGAATGCTACTTAGAACTTTTTTTTTTTTGATAGATAAAAGGATGTATATTAAACAAGAAGAGGAAGCACCAAAAACAGATGGTTATGAAAAGAAACAAAACTCTTTCCTTGAGCAGATGGTTATGTCACCAAGTTATTTTCCCCTTCCATTCCTCCCCCAACCACAAAAAGGAACTATTCAATGGATGCTGCCAAATATGATAAATTAGATGACGAGAGCACATGGAAAAGAAAGAGAAAATTAAAGTTCATATGGGAGTTTCTTTGTGTTAGAATTTTATAATTCATATAGAAGTATTTTAATAATTTCTAAAGAGAACAATTTTTGGTATCCAAGAAGATTCTATTGCAAAATTTAGCAGACCATCATTAGGAGTTTCCCTTCCTATTTTAGATGAATGGAACTGTTTCACATTCTTAGCAGATTTTAGTTTGTTTTCAAGTTTTCAAGTACCTATAAATAAGGTACTATGTACCAAAACAAGATTAAAGTCCAACTAATAAAAATTTGAGAAATCGGTTCTTTTGAAGGCATGGTTGTTTAGTTTTTTCTTCTTAATTTTTGGTGTTTCTGTGACCACTTCATAGACTCAAGAAGCCATTATCTTTGTTAATCTTTCTGACCTAAAATCCCACTTCACAAACACTAAACCTCTTTCCAACTTCAATTCTTTTGCCTGAACCCTAAATCATACATTAGTTTCTATCCAAAAATTTGGGCAACTTATTGTTGTTAAATTATATCCTCTCTAACCTATTTTTAATTCATATATCCTAAAACATTTCTTTCAACTTTACAAGCTTAAAAAGCATGAACCTTTCTTGACCTCTGCCCAACAATGGAGGGATTGCAGACAGAACTTTAGGTGTTGTCCTGCAACTTGTCATTCTATTTTGTTAACTAATGAGTCCATAGCACGGATTACAAAAACTAATCCAAGTCTAAATAAAGATATAGCAAATAATGCTATGTTTCATTCCTGAAACGATGTTCATGAGTAGTTTGCCAGAATGGAAAAAAGTTTTCACATAGATAATGCACATGTTACAAAATAATGAGATAATTGGCAACATATTTGTTAGCTTGGAAGGTTGGTAGTCTAAAATGGTTTTAGAGCTGCAGTTGAAGCATCAAAATTGAGTCTCTCCTACTGCTACTCTCCAACTATTTATCTGGATTCTGTAACTACTACATTGTCTTTTCATGTGGGGTATGGTGTCACAAGCGAGGGAAGGTATTAGTTTGGTATACATTTGTGGGCCCAAATCCTGACAGTTTAAGTTTTTACGAAAGTTGATAGTTTAATAATATTTATTTAAGCATCAATCAATTACTCGGCATATTCAAACTCATGCATGAAAAAGTTAATATAGTGAAACTGCTTTATCTTTATGAACAATTCAATTGAAAACCATATGAAGCTGAGGCAACAAATTGGATTCAGAGTCTAGGGAGACTTGATCAGGTCAATGAGGTAAACCAAAAAGGGATAAAGGTAGCCAGCATATAATTATGAGTTCAATCAGACAATCTGCAAGGTCCATTCCTGGTAAGCAACTAGTCTGCTAAATTGAACACCCAGAAAATATATCACTAAATTACAGAATAAGAAACAAAATATAGTTTTCATCAGCTCCCATCAGGTCACATGTACAAAATGAAAAAAAGATGCAAAGGTGGATCCCAAACCAGGTTGGGTAGACAAGTAGAAACCTTCAAGAGAAGCAAAATAGGAAACAAATCAATTTTCCTTGTCAAAACCTGGATTTCGGGTGTAATATTATGCCTGAACACAGTTTTGTCCTAAACCCCAAGTAATATCATCAAATAGATGATTGCTTTTGGTTTCTAAATGCCAACAATTTTGAAAGCTTCCCTACCCTTCTGGGTGATACATACTTATAGGGGGGAAATTATTAATAGAAACAAGCAAAAATACTAAATTATTTAGATGATGGCACAATACAAAAGGCTTATTACTCAGAATCATCCAAGTCAGACTGGCCTTGATTGACTGAAAATTATTAATAGAAACAAGTAAAATTACTAAATTATTTAGATGATGGCACAATACAAAAGGCTTATTACTCAGAATAAGCAGTGATGAAAGGCTTACCTGAGTATAGAACCAACCAGCTGTCCTACGAAACTGCCCAACCTGCCAGGTTGCAACAATCGCTTAGTATGTAATACAAAATACGAGTGGTAAAGTTAAAGCTGTATCCAATAGAGGGAAAAAAGCACTCCCCAACAGAGTGTATAAACCAAATATCCTAGGGAAGCAATGAATAACGAGTGGAATTTCTTCCAGAGATTTAGTTCATCAATGATAGGTAGACCATCTTTTTAATTCTTGCAGAATAGTGCCTCCACCCTCTCAACTCAATACAGATTACTCCTTTTAATAATTGGTGTCATGGACTTTTACCTAATTTTTGTATAATCTCATGCATTTAGAAAATCATCTCTATGGATTTTCCAAAAACTATACAATTTGCCCATCTAAGTTTAACCCTAGTATATCAAGAGAAATCAAATTTTCACAAATAATGAGGGTTCCCTTGTGCTTCACAAACTCTGCACAATTTTTATTTTATTTTATTTTTTAAAAAACCTTGGCCAGAATATCAAAAACATTTTTACTCATGAATACAACTCAATCAAGTATCCCACAGCACTGCCTTGCATCATAGGTTAACTGAGAAGTATTAAGAGATACATGCGAATTCAGAACCTAACTGCTCGCAAAAACCTACATTTGATTAGTGATAACCTGCGCTGATCCATAACACGCAAACATAAATGTTGAGAGATATAGATTAAATAATAACTCACGGCGAAAGTGGTGACGGTGGCTCCAATCAAACTGAAGAGGAAAATTCCCCAAAGTCGCATGCCTTCGCCTTTTTCCTCATACTGTCCGTTTGACCGCGCCCATGGATTATTGTCACTCCCTTTCTCATTATCATCTTCTCTCGTATTCTTGCCCTCCGACATCAAATTCACCGGTTGCTCCTAACTGCTGACCACAATCGAATTTGAAACCCTAGAATCATGCTCTCAAATCTCAATATCGATTCCTGTTCTTCTTTTCTCTCCTTTTTTTTTTTTTTTTTTCTAATTTACTTCAATCAATATTTATTTTGGACCGCCTTGAGAAGCAGCGCCCAACTTCTTTACATTTGTAGATTGAGGAGAGAGGCAGATGGGCGAAGGAGACTCTCCGCATTGAGACAGGGGTGGTATCGTGTGTGGTTACTCTCAGATGCCTAAAATGATGTGGCCTGATCGGATTGTTCTAAATGTGCCACGTCATAGCGTAGCGGAGAGAAGGTATTTTATCAGCTTATCATCGTTCAGGCATTCTGCACCAGCCAACGCCTTTGTAAAACCAACTCTTTTATTTCATATTTATCCCTTTATAAAATAAAATTTTTTATTACTAAATAAATTTATATCAAAATTTTAATTATTAATTGTTTCATATAAAAAATATATTTTTTAAATATGGTGTATACAGAATTAAACTCTATTTTCACAATTTTTTTATAAATCAAATTAAAATTCTTTTAAAATATAATATTTTCATATTTATTTATCTAACATAATAAAATTATAATTCTGTATATAATTTATTTATAATAATTTTTTTATTAAAATATTAATAAAAACCAAAAATCATGATTATATTTCTTTAAATGATTTTCATAAAAATAAAATAAAAATGATGATAAAATGATTAAGCAGTATACTATTTTTATCTACTATAAACTGTTTATGATATAATTTTTTTTTTCTATTTTAATACACCTTTTACTATATAATTTATTTTTATTAATTTTCTTCTTGTATTACTTCGAAAATATATTATATCCGATTATCAAAAAACTTGAAAAAAAAATAGAAAATAAAATAAAAGAAAAGAAAATCATGAATAACCTTAATTATAAAAATTTTGGGAGAAATATATTTATATTGTTAACAAATCTACTTTCTTACACTTTCTTTTAAAAAGATATGTAAAAAAATTTCATTAGACCTTGTTTGCTAATTGTTTTTTAAAATAGTTTTGAAAAATAGTTTTTAAACTGATATTTTGTAAAACAAACATTTGTTTATCATTTTTAAATATTTTAAATATTTTAATTTTTTTTACATAAAATGTTTTATTTTTAATCATTCTATATATTTATATAATTATTTTCTAAAATAGTCCGCATAAAAATAAGTAAAAACAATTAAAATATATTATTTGAAAACACTTTTCTTGATAACAAAAAATAAAAAATAATTTCTGGTCATCAGATGTGTTTTCTTCTTTTTGTATTCTAGATAATATAAAATTGTTTTTAAAAACAATTGCTAAATAGTTGTTTTTAAAATAGTTTTTATTATATAAAAAAAATTTATGATGAAGCTTCACTTTTCCTTATTACTATTTGTGAGATATTTTTAAGATAAAAGTTAAACAATACTTGATCATAATCTACACTCAATTAATTTATTTTTATAATTAAATTAACGAAGATAAAAATATAGTAATAAAATTGGTGAATTTATGAAAAATATGTTGATTTTTTTTAAGTTAAGACTGATTTTTAAAACAAACTCTTTATTATATAAAACGAATATATATTTATAAATAAAAAATATATAATTAATTTTATTTTTATAATTAATGAAATTTGAAGTTAAAATAAAGTACTGAATGAAAACTTTATATTAATTTCTTATTAACTACAATTGTTTTAAATACCTTTATACAAAAAAAAAAATTATAAAAAAGAATGGATTGGGTGATATCGATCGATAATGACTACTTATATTAAAAATTCCTTATTATTTGAAATATTTATTAAATTAAAACCACAATTTAAGATTATTATGTCATTTCATACATGTAACATACAATTAAAAATTTTGTTATCCTAATAAAATAAACAATTATTTTTAACGAATACTCATTAATTAAAAAACATACAAATATAAATTGAATAACACATGACAATTCTTTTTGTAATATAGCAAATAAAAAAAAGTTATATTATAATATATTGTAATATTAGTTTATTTGTATTGTAGATATAATATATTTATGTCATATCTATATTTTATGACAAAATTGGCATTGGTAATAACACGTTCTTCTAATGTATTAACATCATTCACTCGATGCATTTAAATTATTTAAATGCATTCAAATTGTTTAATTATATATATATACTACGAATCTTGTAAATTTAAATTAATACTTCATTTGATTTTAAAATTGATCCATGATACAAGTATGTTAAAGAGTATAATACGATTATACAAAATTACCATTTCAATAAAAAAAATGTAAAATTTGTTTAATTAGGTTTTATTATAATATGTTATAATACAATTATATTCATTTGTAGTTATAATATATTTTTATACGTATTTGATAATAAAAGTAATAATATTAGAGATTACATATTAATATCATCAGTTTTTCACCCAATGCATTGAAAAAAGAAAAAAAAAAATATATATATATATAAATTTATTTTTATTATAAAAAATAAAAAATGATTAAACCTTCTCCATCATTTTTATTTTTATTATTTTAGGCAATTCAGATTAAAAATTAAATATTCTATCTTCCTCAAACTCACTACAAAAAACATGATTAATCAATCTAAAATTAATATATATATATTCTTATTATATAATTATGATTTTTTTAAATAAATGTAAAAATTAGTGTAAAAATATAAAAAACATATTAAATGTTGTTTTGAAAATATTTTTTAGAAGTATTTTGGTTTTAAAAATCCAAAATTTTGGTTTAGAAAATAAGTACTAATAATTACAACTAATGTGGCTGCTAGAGATTTCAAATATCCCGACAAAAAAAAAAAAAAAAAACAAAGTACTTTAAATATTTTAGATGTCAAGGGTTTCAAGTTGAAGGATATTTATAATTCTTTTGTTTATTATTTTATTAAATGAATTATTGATATAATTTTTCTTTTTTATCGTATTTTATTCCAAAATTATCAAAACAGATTACTATGTCGAATTCTCCTTATTTATATTTACTTTTGAAACAATGGATGATAAAAAAGTAGTTGTAATATTAAAAAAATAAAATAAAAAATGTAACATATTATATTTTTATTTTATTGATGTATCATCTATAATACTTAAATTTTCAAATATATCATATCATATTTATAAGATTAAATTTATAAAATGCAATAATTTGAAAACTTTAACCATTTTTAGTATCAAATGGTGAACACTTATATTTAATAATATACAAAACATTTTTAAATTCTATTAATTTAATATTTATAATTTTATACTAAGATTTTCAATATTTAATTTTCAGTTTTATCAAACACCGCTTTGTATTTATTATACACCACCCCTCCGTTTTTAAATTCTTATTTTAATGCTAACGATATAATTTAATTAAAATATTATATATATATATATATATATATATATTTAAAATATTGAATAAGATTTCTATTTCACTAATGTGACATGAATTTCAACGAAACAGGGAAGTGTAGGACGTAGGAGTAGCGCCGACACGTCCATGGCAACAATCATGGTGCGCATCCCCACCGGAACAAACGCTTCCGAGTCCCACTTGGAATGAACACAGAATCTTATTAACCTCAATCACGAGTCCACGACCTCCCATTTTCATCCTCCTTTTCAATTCTCACGACAGAAATACAGATCTGGACACCGCCTCATGTTGCGGAACGCGATTTTCTCAGCGCTTATTCTCTGGTCCCCCCTCTATCTTTTGATATGTATTTTGTGAATAAGTCTGCAATTCTTTTACCATACTTGTGCTTCTGGTGGCTAATTGATTGAAAGTGGAAGTCTATAATCCAATGTATCCGTTTATGGATGTTTTGCCTGCCTTGATCCAATACGTTTAGGAGAAAGGAAATTTGTTTGGTTTGTTTCTACACGATCTGTTAGCGGAAACAATACAAATGCGCTTAGAATGTGATTAGTTGAATTTGAAATGGCTTTAAAAGTTTGTGTTTAGCTCAGATTATTACCTTGCCTTTACGTTCTGTAGCATCTGAATTTTTCTCGGCAATGTGTTTGTTCAATTATCGCACTTTCTTATTTGTTTGTTTGTTTTTTTTTTTTTTTACTCTACTCGTCTGTAATGTCATTTGATTTTTTTATAAACTTATTAATTCTGCATGATGGCGGACTGATTCGCTTGTTTTCTTTCCTTTTTTTTGGTGTCAACTAGCATGATATCTTTGTAGAATCAACATCAAATATATTTATACAATGTCGAGGAAGCCAGTGAATCCCTCTCGACGCTTTGCAGGCAGCGGAACTCTTCCATTTATAGGCTCCTTGCATTCAAAATCACGCGCTTCCCCATTTTTATCTATAGGGCTTCTCATCATGGTACTTCTCATTTCCACGGACTATTTCTTCCCTGCAATTGATCTGTTCGTTACATAACTCTTGTTTGTCAATTTTAAAAATAATGACATGTGCTAGCACTATATTTATCTTCTAATGTTTACATTTGTAGAAAGTCATCACTTTACAAAAATAAACAAAGAAGACTAATTGGCTTGTGCTTGATCAGTTAATTCTAATTACAATTGTTTATTTTTTTTGGGAAATTTCCAGGGAGCAATGCTTCTTATTGGGTATTCATATAGCGGCTCAGGTTTGTATTTACTTCACCAAAATATTTTTAGTTTACCAGCATGTATGTTAGATATAACAAAAGATCATATAATTTTTGTGGTTAGTATTCCATTACCTGGATTTGGGATATAACTTCTTTCCTGCTTGAGATATATCTGTGGCATGCATCTGGCTCAAGTTGAGTTTTTCATGTGATAGGTTCATTTGGCGGTAATAAGCAGGCTGTGAGCAGGGTTCAAGGTAGTTCTATTTAACTTCCGAAGGATTTTATACTTTCTGATCTCTATATTATTTGATGATACAAAGGTGATGTCATTGTGGATTGTTGTTTTATCAGGGGGTGATAAACGATAATCAATATGAATTGGCTTCATAATAATATTTCTAACGGATTATATTTATTTCTTTGGAACATTAAGGAAAAGCTAATGTTGTTGATATGTGGCTCAATAACACCAACAGTCAATTTTTAGTTGTGTTTGCTTATCTTATTGGGTTTAGAGGTCCTTTTCTCTGGATTATCAGTTCTTGGAGTCATTGAGTTTTCTCTTTGAGGCATGTCATTGTTATGACTTTTTACTCTTGTAGCAGTGGAAAAAGATTCATTGAATTCTTTATAGCCCTTGAAGTAGGTGTTTATGCTCTCTTCTGGTTGCAATGTTTTTAGTTTCACCCTCTTTTAGCAAGTGCATGAGTGGATTTTAGGTGAGACCTAGTCTGAACACTTGCTGTCATAGTGGTCAGAATCCAGATTGTTGTATTGGCTGCAACTTGTGTTAGTTTTCTTGCTAAGAAGAATGTTATATGGTGGGGATATCTTTTACATTTTTCTCTTTTTATGGATAACAAGAAATTTATTAGCATAGTGCTGGAGATATTTGTTACATCTTAATTCAGTTTACTGAATGATGCTTTTTAAATTGGCCTGACTATAAGCTACATGACATTGTCTTCTGTAGAACGGCTTTTGATTTGTAGGAGTATAACTACACTGGTTCCTCTGTAGCAAGGATGTAGTGTTAGATTTCTAAGTTTAAAAACCGAACCAGCTGCTGATTCTACCCTGCAGTGTACTGGTGACTTCAAATCTGGCTAGAATTCTCATCAGAAGCAGTTAGTTCTGCACACAAAAAAGAATGTCTTGAATATCCTGTTCATTAAGAAATTCAATTTTGTGTGCAGTTGTTTAAGAAGAAAACTTTGTCAAGTCATCAACAAAATTTATGACTGCATGGTGTTTATTGAGCATCTGCATTTTGTTTCTTTGAACTGATTTTGGTGAAATGACAAATAGGATGTTTGTAATCCTGTTTATGGATGGTAAAGTTGCAAGATATCCTCACATTCAAGTATTTCAAATTCTTATTATTATTGTTGTGGTTGTTGTTAGAATATATTTTTTGATATATCGTTCTCTTATTATGTATGTTAATCTACCAGTTTCTCATTAGAAGTGAGTTATCCTATATATGCAGGCGACTTTTCATGCACTGCAGAAGTTCACAGGGCAATTCCATTTCTGAAGAAAGCTTATGGTGACAGCATGCATAAAGTTTTGCATGTTGGCCCAGACTCTTGTTCAATTGTTTCTAAATTGCTAAAAGAAGAGGAGACTGAAGCCTGGGGTGTGGAACCATATGACATAGAGGAAGCTGATAGTAACTGTAAAAGTCTGGTGCACAAAGGCATTGTACGTGTGGCTGATATTAAGTTTCCTCTTCCGTATAGGGCAAAATCTTTTTCTCTTGTGATTGTGTCGGATGCATTGGATTACTTGTCCCCAAAGTACCTCAACAAAACCCTTCCAGATTTAGCAAGGGTTTCAGCTGATGGTCTTATTATTTTTGCAGGTAAGGAAAGCTTATGCTATCTCCCAGATTAAAAGTTTCATGCATAATTCATCTTGATCCACCTTTGAATCTTTATTTCCTCCCCTGCCCCAACTTTTTCTGGGTTTTTTTTTACAGATACTTGCTATTTTCTTACTCTTTCTGTTGCAATCTCAGACTCACAGAATTGTTCTTTGTTAGATCATCCGGCATAATGAATGCAATTGAATGTCTATAAAGATGATAAACTGATGTACTTTTGCAAAGTTCATTCAAAATGTCAACACCACATATCCCGTTTGATAAATTTCTGGAGTCCCCCAAAAAAAAGGTGCAAAAAAGAAGAAAATTTTGGACATGGGTGCTAGAGAAATTTTTTAATGCCTCTCCATTTCTTTTGCCCTCTTTTCTCACATCCCTGATAAAGACCAACTAGCAATTTTCATGTTTATGAATGAAATGAGGTGGAAAATATGATCTTATGATTTGCAATTGTAGTTGATCTTGTATAGGTGAGCAAATGCACTAAACAGATTGAAACATCCAGTAACATTTTAAGATTGGTTTATGGTTCTCCAAATGAGGCTTGAGAGGGTGTGCCTAATGATGTTTTATCTTGGTTCATTAATTTATTTAATTGAGTTGTAAACCCTGAGAAATGTCAAAAGAAGGGAACAAAAGCATTTCTGTGATAAAAGAAGGGTACAAAAGCATTTCTGTGATTATATACATGCTATGGCTTTATAAAAACATTTGGCACCTAGGTATACACCATGAAATTTTAGGATGTGATAAAGAAACAGGGCTAAGACTGAGATTTGAAGTAAGAGAATCGTACCCCCTATGCAATCTGTTAGGCTTGATTTTGGTATTTTCTTCCCATTTTCCCCCAATATGAAACCTGTTGTTTTTACTTGTTTGTATGCGTTTCTCACATGCATATACTGGAAGATATATTGCAAATATGAAACATTTTTTTGGTTCTTTGAGAGACTTCTGCCAACTTTATGGTCAAGAACACAAAATTTAATGACAATGTTTTTGGTGCTAAGATTAATTTTATGTTTAATTGGAAAAATGAGCATTTTTTTAACAATTTTTTCAATTATAAATGTAGGTTTTCCAGGACAACAGAGAGCTAAAGTTGCAGAAGTATCCAAATTTGGTCGGCCGGTAAGTGGCTGTTACTTGTAGTTCGTAATTTGTTGTTTGATCATTTTTTTACTTTTATTTTTTTAACCTTGATGTTGAATGCCACCATGTGCAACTCTCTATGATTAGACGTGGTATTCAGACTTCAGTAATTTTTTGCTCTGTATTCACAAGTTCACATGAGTGCAATATAAATCCTATTATACGTAGTTCTTTAATCAGAAGCAGCGTTAACACTATTTTGTTTGTGTCTCTTAGCAAGTACTGAACTTTTAGCTCGACCATTGAATGAGAAAAATTAAGTTTCAATACTCTGCGTTTGTAACTTGGTTGCTTTCTTGGTTTAACTGGGTCTTCAATTATTTCCTTTGGAAAGGTGCATCTGCTGTCCCTTTTGGTGGTTATTTGTTATAATGGTATCTGGAGATAACTTTTGTGTTCCCCTTGCTCTTCTCTCTCTTTCTCTCAAGTCTCATGTATACCTTTTGGTGGTTATTTGGACTAGTTGTGTCTGAAGATAGTTTTTGTGCTTAATCCTCTCAAAGATAGTTTTTGTGCTTAATCTTCTCAACCCTCCCTTCCTCCCCTTCTTGCTTTCTTGCTACAAAATCTTATGCTTTAATTATTTAAGATGTTTTGTTTGTTTAAGGTCTTTGCTGATTCATTGATCAAAAAAAAAAAAAAAAGGTCTTTGCTGATTCATTGCCTTTTGGAACATTGCATCTCAACCATGGGTAAGATTTTCATTTGGGGGATAAGTTTTTGGCCTTTGAAAGCTAAAGAAAAAAAAAATGTTTTTCCCTTGAGGGATAGTCCAACTGGCAAGGGGTTGAGGTAGGGATGTGGGAGGTTCCAGTTCAATTCCAAGACAGAAAAATGATAAAAAAGGTTGCACAAAAAAAATAAACATATAAATAAAATTTTTTCTGGACATGTCTCCAATGCCATTGGGATGGTGAATGGGAGATAATAGATTTGTCAATTTACAAATCAATAGTTTCATATGTTAGATTCAAGTAGAGTTGAAGATGGCAGATAGTTCAAAAATAAAAACTGACTCTTAATTTTGAGAATTTGAGTTCCTTAACATCTCATTTTTAGTCCCTCCAAAAGAAGAAACATCCAGGTTCCTTGACAGAATATCTCAAACTTCTGAACAACCAACCAGTCTGTTCAGCTAATATGTTTAGATAGATCTTTCAACTGTTATATATTTGAGCTTACCGGTTTTTTGAAGTTCTTATTCTAATGTTGCTTAGATATTTTCTATTCTTGCATGGCTTTGCCAGTAAACTCTGTCATCATTTCTCATATTCATGTACTTGTACAAAGTGGAAATGAACATATTTCAGTTTTTTCCCCCTTCTGCAGGCTAAATTGAGGAGTTCGTCTTGGTGGGTACGCTATTTTGTCCAGACTAGCTTAGAAGAGAATGAAGCTGCCATCAAGAAGTTCGAACCAGCTATAACAAAGAGCTCATACAACCCAAGCTGCCAAATTTTCCACCTCAAGTCTTACAATTGACATAGTAACTCTAGTTCTTCATCACTATTGAGGCTCCTTGGTGCAAGTACATGAAAACCATCTTCAGCACTCATCGGAAATGCTCCTCGTTAGACAATCTAAATTTGTTAGATATTGACCATAATCACATCGTGTTTTTTTGTAACCTATCATATATGATATTCTTTGACTGAATTTTTTATCTTGAGAGTAAAGCATGAATGAAAATGCCCTCTGCCAAGTGCATCAGCTAAATAAACATAGCTCAGTCCATTGGCTATTGTAAGAAACAATTTTGTTAAAGAGTACTATTGATTTCCACGCGTGGTTTTCCCTGGTTTGAGTTGAACTTAAGATCTTCATTTTCTCATGATATATTTCTATCCGTATTTCATTATTGTGGGTCAAGGAGTGATGCCATTAGGAGAACCTGGAACTCTCTGTTCTCACTATCCAACAAAAGCAGTTCTCACTATCATGAATGAAGTTAGGTTTTTGTAATGTCAAAAATATTGTGTTTGGGCTTTAGCTGTTAAAAAAAGAAAAAAAAATGAAATTTTTTTGGTTGGCTTCTGATTGTCTACCCTCCAGTAAGCTGTCTTCGAAGTTATTCAGAAGCCTCACTAATAGGTGGCCTGGTGCTAACCCACTCTTCCTCTGCTTGCATCCCAGGCTGCAACCAGCATCCATAGGAATCTGTTGGTGCTTGAGCCGTGACCCCTCTTAACAATGCAGATCTCCTACAACTACTCTGAATTTGAACTTAGTACTTTAGTATTGTTGGATGAATACATTGCTAACAAGGGTAGTGCAAATTCTCTTGTGACATCCTAGCTTAATTTTCAAATTTCATCTTCAACTGCCACTGGTATGTTTCATTTTGTAGGCAATTAACCGATTCCTCTCTGTCATTTCTCTTCTGACCACAATGAATAACAATATTCCCTGATTGGAATTTTGCGGCGAAATGTGACCAAACTAAATATGGCATCCCCAAAGACTTGTCAACTAAAGACAGTTCGTATGGCATATTTCAGCGGAAATAATTCCTCCTCCTTACCTTGGTCGGTTTTCAACTCTTTAAGTTCCAGTCAGAATAATTGCTCCCACGGTTGCACAGCAGTGAATAAATATTCTATTTTTCAAAGTAATCATTTTTTAGCTGACATCTAAGATTAGCGTGTGCTCTGACCTCTCTACTTGCATTGAAGTCTAGGAGTTGCACGTGGGCTTCAATTTCGACGGGTTGAATCCATCTGAACCCAACCCCAAACCCAACCAAATTTTGAGTGGAGTTGGACAGTTTTTTTTTTATATATATATATTTCTTCATAATTTGGGTTGACCTTGAGGTAGAAAAAAAATTTCAATTTGGGTTAGCGTACGGTTCGAACGTGGGACAACCTATAGTCAATTGGAACTTGCAATAAGTATTTAATAATAATAATAATATATTCAAATATTTATAAGTTATATTATTTTATATAATAATATCCCTTTCATATTCTTTCAAATGATTTTGGGAGAAAAAAATATCAAATTTAATTTTTATATATATATATATATATGAGTTAATTTCATTCATTTTCATGGAGTTTTAACTATATATATATATAACTTTTATAGGTTTGAAATTTTATCAAATACCTTTTTATTTTTATTTTTTAATATTTTATTTATATTCTCTTGTACTCGAAATAAAAAAGGTATATGATGAAATTTCAAATCTATAAGAATTAAATGTATTTAACTAAAACCTTCAAAAAGGTGAATTAAATTAGTTCATATATATATATATATATATTATAGAAAGATAAATATTTTTTAATTATATTAAAATGACAAGTTATTTACTATTTAAATTTTGGTACAAATATATAAAATAAAAAATAAAAAAAGTCATTATAAGTCATTCAAATTAATCCAATTTGACTAATATAATCCGAACAATCTGTCTAGTATGATATTAACTTGATCATCTTGAGTTCTAATCTCATCTTAACCTAAGTTTGAAAAAATAAGGATGAATTGAACTTGGATCGAACATTTTAGTTAGAAGTCAACGAGTTAGGTGCTCAATGTTAATTGATGTAGGTTGAGCTTGGGTTGCGTCCCAACCCAACCCAACCCTAGTTTCACCTCTAGTAGTTAGTGTTTTGATTGGAGTACTATTGGGTCTAGCCTGCCAACATCAGGTTCAGTGATGAGCATGGACTTGTGTCCAGTCCACCACAAGTCAGAAAAACCTTGTCTCAGTTTCCAACAACTTGGTTACGAATTATGATTCATGAATATTGGTTAGTGTAGAATCATAGTTTTGAAATGTCATGGCATAAGCTACACTCGGATTATGAGATACAGAGAGGAATTGCCATATCTGATGGACTGATCCTATCTTTGTTGGAGCTATGTAGCCAACTCTCCTGTGCTCTACCATACTGTATATAGATAGATTTGGTGATTCTTATTCTAATAAAAAAACCAATCCTCTCAGCTTTCCAACAGGGAAAACTGTAAAGTGAAAAACCAATTGACAAAAAATCGCTTTCATTTGAGGCTGAAGATGTCTCCATAGAAAGCCAAAAAAATTTAAAAAGAAGGAAGAAAGACAAAAATGTGGATGGCCCAATTGGCCTGGGGTTGTTCCTTTGTATAAGCGAAGCAAATTATTAAAACTTGCCCATCACTAGATATCTTCCATATGAGAGGTGATCCAGGCCATGGCAGCAGGTTGTCCCCCACAGAGATGAGCCAATCCAATTTCAGTGGGACCTTCAACATATTTGTTTGTCTCTTTTAATTAGTGCCTATGTCTGTGCATGATATAGATTTGGATCATTCCACACAATGTGATTGGTTTTAGACCAAATCGGTCAACACTGTCGGGGATTCTTTTATTTATTTATATATATCAATCAGCATTTACACAAATAACCTAATCTACATTGATGTACACCTTTTCCCAAGACATATTTTTAAATGTACGTAGCTTCCAAATACTGCCATGTTGCAAACACCAATACCACCCTGGGCTGCTCCGGTGAGCACAACCGCCGACCCAGGTGTCACCGACCACTTTTGCTTCGGCCGTCACCACTTGTGTCTGGGCTATCTGTTGCAATCACATGTATACGTCACATGAGGCCCTTCTAGTGAATTTGAATGAACCTGGACTAAGATTTGCTGCTGTCAACCGACTATTTCTACAATTCCATTCAAAATCCTAGTGCTATTGGAATGGGAGTGTAAAGTCTTCCCTCTTGAATACCTAGCTAGGTTTCCACGGTTGCCATTATGGTTCATAAGTCAATTTTTTTTCGTCAAAGAGAATGTACATTTCCTGTGAGAGATATTAGAGGACCAGCGGTTAATAAATCATCTTTTGACTATGTATCAAATCTTCCTCACGCGGATAATAAAGCAAACCATTTTCTTAGTCATTTTCTAAAGGTTTCCTTTTATACAGAGTCCTGGAATGGAGAAGAGTGCTGGTGGGCGGTGGCTGGTGGCCGGTCATTTTCGTACCATAATGTTTATATCGTGGCCGAAAATTTCAACATGGTTGCAGAAAATACAGGGTCCGTTTTAAATCGAAGTCAGGGATACTGCAGCTCCAAACGATCGGGAAAGGAAAGTTTAGTATAAATTCTGACACCCATTCAAGAATTAAAACTTGCATACATACCATGCATTCATCTCCAGTGTAACTCTCAAACAAGGACAGTTTCTCTTTTTTGACTTTTCACCTTGCTGGAATTCTCATTAATCTGGTAGAATTTATTGGTCATGCAAATCATAATGAACAAAATTTGAACTTTCCACTGCTTTTAAAACTTGGTTGTGCTCGTTTTCAATTGACGGTGCTGCGTTCACAGACTCATCGAGCACGCTTTCACAAAAGAAATGCAAGTCACAACTTCCATATGGGTGGCATTCATTTCCCTGCACTTCCTTTCCTGAGATGAAGCACAGGAAACGACTTCCCAAAGTACAAGTGAGTAAATTGCAGGCAATATCACTCTTCTCTGTAGATCATTCGACGGGTTAAGTCAATCTCGGAAAGCTTTAAAAAGTTTCTATTGAATAAAAAAACATTCCATTTTTGTCAACTACCCCTTGTGAGTAGGTATAAGTAGTTTTCATTGACCTGCCTGGGGCCTTCGGAAAGGTGTGTACTGTGTAGAATGAATGAATTAGCACATAGGAATTGTGGGGGGAGGGGCCCTACTTCTTTTGGGACAAAGGTCGCAATGAGTCTCATGTGTGTGTCTTGTGGGAGGGCTACTGTGCAAGCCATGAGGCATGCATGGCTACAAAAATGGGCGTCATGTTGGCTGTCCCCCAAGGACTTGGACTGTCAGGGTCACATAAACTAATGGAATGATGTTTTTGAGGGTGTGGATGGGTCACTAAACCCTAAATTGGGGGATTTCCACATGAACTAATCAACCTTCTTCCACTACAAACCATGTGCCTCTCCCCCCAATTATTCTATCTTCTCTTCTCCTATCACACCTTAAAATGGAAACACCCATTGCAGTGAAACTTGTCAAACCAGAAACAATAAGACACAAAAAACATTGAATTTCAAAAGTAATTTTTGAAAACTACTTTTTAAAAGTATAATTCTTTAAAAATCTCTACTTTACATTTATATTGACAGTGTCTTTCAACTTTTTTCTTTTAATATATATATATTTTTTAAAATTTTATTTTTGGTGCTGGAGTTTGGTTTACTATATGAGCTAGGAAATGAAGTGCTCACAAAAGATGACTTTATTTTATCTATATATATTTCAGTCAATTGCTAAAAAAAGAAAGGAAGAAGGCTGATAATTGAATCTTTTTGTCATATCATGCATTCCAACATTGATTTTTATCCATTCATTTGGTTGAATAATTAAAAGGTTATGTTGACTGTTGAGAGGGTAATCATTTTTGAATTTTTTTCATAATTGCAAATTGCCTATTCCAAAAGATATCTTTATGAAGTTATTTTCATTCAGTTTCCTTCTGTAGAAAATAATTTGAATTTCAAAGTTGATATATTTATTCATAAGCCAATTGGAGAAATATATAAAAATAGAATTTGTTCACATTGAGATCGATATTATTTTGTTAAGAAATTTAATTTAATTTTGCATTCCTAATTAAGATCATCCTATCATCCAAATTCATCTTCTTTGGAGGTCCTGGAAAATAAATTTAAATTAGGTGGAATGAAGGAATATTAATTGCTAGAGCTTATATAATCGTTCAACTTTAAGTGTGACCCATGGGATAAAGTTACCTTGTTGTTCTCATGGGATGAAGTTTTCACATTTTTTTGTGTCATGATCATTAATCTTTCAATCCCCCATCAGTGCCCACTCTGAAATTGCAAGGTTGGGGTCTCATAATTTCCAGCCAGGGGGTTACAGCCTATTGGTAGAAATTTTCATTTAAGAGACCATGGAAGCAATCAATTAATACCCACTTTAGCTCCATTGTTGGGGACCAATAATTGAGGAGATGCATCACACAAAGTGATTTGGACATTTTTATTGGCTAATGAAGTCCGTTTCAGGCCAATTATCTTGCGTTTCTTCACCACTTGGCATATGTACAAAACTCAGGTCCCTTCAAAGGGGGCCATGCAGACAAACTCCTAAGCTTGAAGAGTGAACATGAAAAGACAACGCACTGCTAATGATCCCAAACTTTGCTAGTGATAAAATCATTCAGGCGACGACTTACAAGTGAAAGACGAAGAACCTAACTAAAGTCACAGTGGTGAAAGCTGGGTTCAAAGCCAAAAAGAAAGGAAAGCAGTGCCATGATTATTGCCAAATGTGAAAACATATATAAACAAAATTGCATTGTCGAAATTTCTGACTCAATCCAAATCGCTCATAGTGAGTGAAGGCCTGACTCTGATCCCGAAACAAAGATACCCCCACCCCCATCTCCACCTCCCGAAAAAAAAATAAAAAATAAAAATTGTAGCTAGCAACACTGTTTCAACCTCCACCGGCCCATGGATGATGCTCCAAAATTTTGAGTGCGGTCCTATGAAATCGTGTAGCTCATGAGCCATAAGTAACAATCTTTTTTGATTTGATTTTTTTTTTTTTTTATGTGAAAGTCTTCCAATAATAGAAGTTGGGTTACCTGGGGCACTGAGTGGTCCTGGCATGCCCTAACGAGTGGGCAATGGGGGCACTATGAAAGTGCCGAAAAATGAATAGCTATAATACAAGATTCGTGAGCTGTCGTCAAATTTGGTGAAAAATTAAATGACTACTAAAATTCGCCTGGTTCCCTAATTTCTCCTCTTGGCTAGGATGAATGCTTTTTGAAGAGTAATAAAATCATTAATCCTAGTAAAACCCAACTGCCCCTGGTTGATGAGGAATTTGAGGATAGATCAATTGTGACATTCATTAAATTTAGGTTAATCCGCATGATTTTCTGCTTTCCGTTACTACAGAAAAAGTACATCTATTTTTCTTTAATTTTGCCTTTTTTTAAAAGTCCAAAGGCAACACAAACAACGTACACAATCAGGATACGTAGGATCTTATCCTCATAAAAATCACCTCAAAGCTTTTCATACGATTTCTTAATAACTTATTCATCAGAACTATTCTTTTGTATGCAAGATCAACCGTTTTTGTTGAAGGCGGAGAATTCAACGAGTACATAACAGGAGGAGAGAATTCATTTCCATGAAAATCATGCTATTTGACAATTGGCGTATTTGATTTTGCTTTTATGGATGGTCGACGGAAAGCCGTTTTTAGAATGATCGTGTTAAGACAAAAAAAATGTTTAAATGGTTAAAGTCATTACATGGGCTGATTCGGGAAACTACTCATAAGTCATAAGTAAATGACAAATGATGTGAAGATTAGAATCGGAATTGATTACGTGACCACAGTATGGTGCTGTATTTTGAACAGATCGATTATCTTGCTATTGGATGACCATCCTAAAATTTGTCTTCAACACTTGGAATCAATAACAAAAAGATGGCCGACAGGAAATTTTGATTTGAGTGGCACTGGCATCAAGCAAACCCGGGTGCAGTCCGGGGTCCGAGCTTGCAGAAGAAAAAGTCATCATATGGTTTGTGGACCACCGCGGGAGATGGCTAGGGAGAAGGAACGTGGCCCAAGTGGCAAAGTATATTGGCATTCAAAACTTACGTAATGTGATGCATCATAAAGTGACTCTTTTACCAACTAAAAGTAGAAATTTTGAAAGTAAGGCTCAGCACCTTCAGCAAAAATAAACACAAATAAAAGAAAAAGAAAAGCAAATCTATGAGACTATGAATTAATATTTTCCCTCTAGTCTCTTAATCCGTATGTCGGAATGTGTTTCATTGTGGCATTTCCTGAACCCCACCTCCCATGCCTATATAAATGTTATATTACAACGTTTATTGTAAGAGCCTCCCATACAAACTCTCTCTCTCTCTCCTCCTCCCTCCCTCCCTCCCCCCTCCCTCTCTCTGCCTTCTATTCAAGTTTCTAGCAAGCTAAGCTAGCTTGCAGTGTAGCGTTCTCTCTAAAAATCTTTAGGTGGATTGCACCAAAATCATGTTGTCCAGGAAAGCGAGGCTCGATGCACATGGGGAAGACTCTTCCTACTTCCTAGGATGGAAAGAGTACGAGAAGAATGCGTATGATGACGTTCAAAATCCAACTGGGATCATTCAGATGGGTCTAGCCGAGAACCAAGTGAGCAATATTTACACCTGTATTCTCCAGAAAAGCTATAAGTAATAAGTTTTTGTGAAAACTTTGAACCTTTTAAACAGCTTTAGTTGTAGGATCTTTGCTTCCATTTCCTTTATTGTTTCTGATATATGCCAAAAGGAAATTACAATCTCGAGCTAGCGAGCTAGCAAGCTAGCAACTCTGTGTTTTTCAGGCACAATATTCGTCCCATTTGATATTTCACTTGCCAAAGTGAATTTACACTGGACTTGGGGAAACCATACATCAGTATAGTGCCACTGAATACTGGATGGATCACATACAGCCCGAGATGGGCGCCCATGATTCCATCATTACTTATTTGTTCCTCAAAATCTCAAAAATTCGAAAAGAAACTTTCGTTCTTCTTTAAAAGCAGTATGCTGTATTTTTCATATGTGCTGTAAAGTAATTCATAATATTTGCTGCAGCTCTCCTTCGACCTTCTTGAGTCATGGCTAGCAAGTAACCAGGATGCAGCTAGGTTGACAAAAAACGGGGAATCCGTGTTTCGAGAACTGGCTCTCTTCCAAGATTATCATGGTTTACCCGATTTCAAGAATGTAATTTCCTAAACTGGTCACACTTAGATCTCATGATAGTTGTAATAATGTTCACTGGGCCCTTGTATTAACTGAAGATCAGTTATGTCGAATTCTTCATTGGGTGTTGTCCAAACTTGGCTTGACTAATATTAGTACTTACTGCAGGAGCTGGTGGAGTTCATGGCAGAAATAAGAGGAAACAAAGTAAATTTTGATCCCAGAAAACTTGTTCTGATGGCTGGGGCTACCTCAGCCAATGAGACGTTAATGTTTTGCATTGCCGAATCTGGCGATGCTTTCCTCCTTCCCACTCCATACTACCCTGGGTAGGTAGTACAAATTTGGTGCATATTCTCCACTATATATGATACCTTACCCTTCTAGAAACTAGAACATAATTATGTTTTTTTGACAGGTTTGATAGGGATCTTAAATGGAGAACAGGAGTTGAACTCGTTCCAATACATTGCTCGAGTTCGAATGGCTTCAAAGTTACCAAATGTGCACTGGAAGAAGCTTATCAACAAGCCCACAAACTCAGCTTAAATGTTAAAGGAGTACTGATCACCAATCCTTCAAACCCGTTGGGCACCACAATGGGCCGTGACGAGCTCAACGACCTCATCGATTTCGCTGTTGCCAAAAAAATCCATATAATAAGTGATGAAATTTATTCAGGAACGGTGTTCGACCATCCCAGTTTCATAAGCATCATGGAAGCTCTTATGGACAGAAAGCTTCAAGACACCGACCTCTGGAGCCGCGTTCACATTGTTTACAGTCTCTCGAAGGATCTAGGCCTTCCTGGATTTAGGGTCGGAATGATTTATTCCAACAATGAAACAGTAGTATCAGCAGCGACCAAAATGTCAAGCTTCGGCCTCATTTCTTCCCAAACTCAGTATTTACTCTCGAAAATTCTGTCGGACAAAAAGTTCACCAGGAATTACCTGAAAGAGAATCGCAAGAGACTTAAAACGAGGCGGGAAATGATTGTTGCGGCCCTGCGAAACGCGGGAATTGGGTGTTTGAAGAGCAATGCCGGGCTGTTCTGCTGGGTGGACATGAGGCACCTTCTGAGCTCTAACACATTTGACGCGGAAATGGAGCTTTGGAAGAAGATTCTACGTGAAGCTGGGTTGAACATCTCTCCAGGAGCGTCTTGCCATTGCAGCGAACCGGGGTGGTTTAGAATATGCTTCGCAAACATGTCTGAAGACACCTTAAACCTATCGATGCAGCGGATCAAGGCCTTGGCAGAGAGAATCCAGCAGTGCAGGCGAGGTCGTGTGACCCACCAAGATTCAGGCTGTAACTCAAGAAGAAGGTCATTCTCCAAGTGGGTTCTCAATCTCTGTTCCTATGATCGTGAACCGGATCGTTGACGACTGCGCCAACATCTAATTAACCTTCTTACTTCCTCTCACAGTCACGCTACTCAGAGCACACTGGTTTCACAAACTAATAAACAAGCTTCCGCCTTATTTTCCTTTTTTTTTTTTTTTACCCACTAGTTATAATTTGAATTGTCCACGCTATTGTCCGGACAATGTCTGGTCCATCCTCAATGGTGGCCCCATCCCAATATTAAATGGTAGTTTTAGTGTGTCTTCCACACATGTTGATGTAATCGTTAATTTCTCAGTAGTATCTTTTTATTCCCTTTCCTTGGTGCCCTTCGGGGTATTTATAATGTATGTCATTCACGATGGATGCCATATGGCACATCTTGCATTGTATTTTGGTACTCTGAAAATGGGCAAGGCCATCCTCTTATCTATATGGGAATGAGACTCATTTAGTTAAAGAGCATCGGGAATGAGGTGCCCCACACTGCCCACTTTTTCTCGCTCTTTATTGGGAAATTTGTAAACGTTATTCAAATTTTGTGCCTTCACTATGGGTTTGCCACATGGCGTGACGGTAAGGATGGCCAGATGGCCACTCCTTCGCTATGCTAACCATGATGAAGCCAATTTAATGTCTAGTGGCTCTTCCCTCAATTTTTTACCCTTTTGGTGCTCACAGGAGTTTTTGTCGTCCAGTCATTTTCTTGGTCTACAGAACAAATCTAATGTCTTCACGCTGGGCCTCTGAGATCATTTTTTTTTTTTTTTTTTGCGTGGGAAGTTCACTCTAGATTGCTCACACTTCAAGTATCCAACTTGCTCTTTCGGGGTTTGCTTCCCTTTGTTCTGTATTTTCACTGTTTCTATTGTTTAAGGAGCTTTTGAGCTACTCTGTTCTTATTCATTTATGACATACTTTGAAAATCTTTACTACTTGTTGCTTATTTTGGTATGTTTCCATGACTCTCGATTATGGTCAAGTAACCACCAATCTATCTTACAATTAAAATACTAAAGTTTAAATAGGTGATAGTCCTGACCAAGAGATATTATCTAAGTTTTCTTCCTTTAAATTTAATACTATGATGTTGTTTGGTAACTATTCTTTAAAGCAATTTTTTGTTCTTTGGAGTAAATAATAAAAAAAAACAAACAAATTTAACAAATAGAAAATAGGAAAATACAGTGTTTTCAAAGAACACCTTTAGTTGTTTTAATTTATTTTATAATAATTATTTTACGTAAAAAATAAGATAAAAACATTAGAAAACAATTTTAAAAACTGTTTTTTTTATAAATGTTTTCGAAAACACTTCCCAAACAAAGCTTGTGTGTTGTGTTGTTTTAGATTAAAAAGATTAATTGTTTGTTAAGTTAAATAAAACCTTAATTTAGGTTTAAAAGATTAATTATTTATTAAAAGAAATAAAACCTTACTTTGAAATGAATAACAAAAAAGAGAATTAGTAAAGATTTTTTAAAAATAATAAATAAAACAAAAGCATTAGAAGAGTTTTATAATCTAATGATGAAGTCATTACATGAGAGAATATTATATAATTTAAGGTTTTAGAATCAAAGTTTATCTTAGATCAATTTTGAGTTTAAGATCAATTTGTATTCAAAACTTGGTTTTTAAGTTTAGAAAACAGTTGTGATTAAAACACCCAAGAGGAAGGTGAATTGGGTGATTAAAAACTTTTTAAAATTATTCAATTTAAATTATAAACAAACAACAATTGAAGCAAATGAATAGTGATTAAAAAGAAGAGAGATACAAATGCTTTTATAGTGGTTTGACAAACTTACTTATGTTCACAATCCTTAATCTCCTTTTTGAGCAAGGGTTCCACTAATCAAGGTTTGATGGTCATTGATCGAGAAAGTCTAATTAGTTCTCTAATCGATTTGATTGATTTGAGGCCTCCGTGATTGGTTGAGCTTAAAATAGCTCAAAATGCTTCTTTTTTTAGTTCTAACCTTCCAACAAGTTTAACAATTCATTTAAAAACCTTTCTAGGACATTTTGGAAAGGATTTAGTCTAAGGTTTTGAGGTAGAATACATATTCATTCATTTTGTAAGAGTTTAATGTCAGTTTTTAAGAAAATAAAGTATGAATGAATGCATTTGAAGTGAATGAAAAACAATTTAATCCCGAATGCACCTATGGAATTCATCTTACAATTGTTCATAGACCTTTTGAGTCTTTAAGAATCCATCTCTTTGTGTCATTTGAATATTTCCGAGGTGTACTTTGAGCTTTCTTCTAAAATTGTCAATAAAACTTGAAACTTTATTTGTTTGAACCATTAGTAAGTTTAACCATCAAAACACAATTTAGAAAGCCCTAATAGATCTCTTAAACCAATAAAATATATCAATTAATTTAGTTTTTAGTTTATTCAATCCACAATCCATATTCATTTTATGGATTTGACCATTAGAATCGTTAACAATAAGATTAAACTAAATTAATTAGTGATCAAGGCATTTCCAGGAATCACTAGTATTTTAGTAAGAATCTTTTATACTATATCCAAGGTAAATTAATATAGATGATTTATTTTTGTCAATTCTTTTCCTTTCGATTCTTCACTTTTATGCTACCTTATCTAGATCATATTAAATTAGAAAACATTGTGGAAGATTTATCCTCATAACCCATATTTGGTTGACAAAAAAAGAAAAAAAAAAAAAAAGAATATCCTCACAACTAGGGGTATAAGCAAAATAAAAAAAATTTAAAAAACAATTCAAGCCAACTAAAACTGATTATATTGGTTTAATTTTTAACAATAAAAAAGGTCGGTTTAATTTGAGAATTTTGAAAACCGATCTTATTGGTTCGATTTTCGATTTTCTTATCTCTTAACCAATAAAAATAGAACTAAATCAATATTTTAAAACTTATGTATAATTATTTGATATTTGATATATATATTAGATTCTATTAAAGTAATTCATTGTTTTTATATTATGATCAAATTAATTATAAATGCATTTAATATATTTTTAACATAAAAATAAACACAAATCTACAATTGGGTTGAGGACTAAAAAAACCATTAAGTTGGGTCAAAATTGATCCACAAAAACCAAACCAAATTGACCTCAAAAGACTTTGGTTTGGTTCCATTTTTTTAAGGTAAGATTAACTTTTTGTCTTTTATGTTTAACCATCAAATCATACAAGTGAAACCACACTTTAGGTGATTATATCACTTTATATCAAAGTCAAATGTATAACCAAGATCCTTGACATCAATATTATTAAGGAGATTGATCTTTAGGATTAATTACTTCCACTATCAACATATCTAGTTCTTAGGAAAACCCAAATTCCTTAATTCTTTGGTCTAACCCATTGCTGGGGTAGCAATGACCCAAACTTAAGATGGTAGCGATGACCCATCGATCTTCGGATGTACTTCTTGTTTTCAAAATTAGAAAATTTGATATAAAAATATAATATTTTGTATAAAAAATGTATATTTACCTTTTTTTTACAATAAGTTTTAGAAATTTTAGAATTTGAGATAATAAATTTTGTTATATCTTAATTTTTCAAGTTCATTATTTTTTCAAGGTAATTCTTTAAGAGTATTTTAATATTAAATATAAACATTATTTCTATTTTCTAGTTTTAAAAATAAAAATAAAAAGTGTATACAAATAAACATTAAATTATTATAAAACAAAATTTATAATAAGTGAGTATCATCTTACTTTAGAGCATGTTTCGGATTTTCATTTGGTTTTAGTTTTATTACCATTTTTTTATGTTATAATTTGTGTGAAAAATATTTGTAGATACATTTCCTAGCAAACAAATTTGGAGCTATTTAAAATAATTATAATTATAATAAATTTATGAAAATAAATTTATGGTACTTGTAAGAATTTGATTCCTTGTAAAACTATGAATCATGAGATATAATTGTGCAAAAAATTTTATTAGAATAATACAAAACTGTGAGTACCATAGCCCACTAATGAGCAATTAACACATGACTTATATCATGCAGTATATTTGACTTTACTTTTGAAAGTTGTATTCCATGGTTCTTACATCAAAACAAAACTACACAAGCTAAAGCATTATCCTAGCTGAAATATGGTGACTTCATGTGGGCATGTATTTAATGATAGTAGGAGTTTCAACAGATCCTTGTTCCTTATAATCATCTTTCTAATCAACATTGTGTCTTTGTTTTTGGTTTTATTTATTTACAACTGAATAGTACTTTAGGTGGAAGGCATGTTACATACCTATTTTATGTATGGATGCTATCAATTCTCTTGAATGCTTACAAATTATTTATGATCATACATTCTTATGTAATTTTTATTTTTATTTTCGACACAATTGTAGAAAAATTATAAAATTTAAAACCAATTCATGGATATTGTTAAAAAAATGTGAGACTTAATATACTATTAAAATATTAGGTATTGATAATTACATCATTCATAATAGTCATGAAAATAACTTCTTAAAAGTGTAACTCTTCAACAACATACAATGGAATATGGTCACTCTATACATTGAAATATAGCGTGCACACATACACACACACATATACCTTTATACATTGAAATAATTATAGGATTTTTTTGTAAGGTTGCTAATGCATTAAGTTTTTCATGCATTACGTACATTATTAATTTATGCACGAAAATCATTCAAAAGTAATTTTATTTTAAATTCTTTAAAATATGATGATTTTTGTTTTCAATTAAAACATTGTGTCAAATGTTTTCCAAACTTATATGAAAGGTTTTAAATTGGAAAGGATGATTGTTGAGCCAAAAATGGCTCAACCAGTTGAACCAGATGAGGAATTGGTCAACCGGTTCAGCTCAATTGGTCGAAAAATGAAAAAACATTCTTTCTATTCCAGAATGCTTGTTCAACCGGTTGAAGTCCGATCAAGGGGTGGTCGAGGTCCAACGGTCACCTGTCAAGCATTAAATGCTAATGACTAGTCAACTGGTCAAACCCTAACTCAACCGGTTGAACCCCCAATGGTCAGTTTGATTGTTTTCCTTTATAAAAAAACCTCAATCTTCATTGTTTCAAGAGCAAAACCTTCATAAACATTTATTGAATATATTAAGCCTTGGGAGAGTGTTTTTTAAGGTAGATTGGAACTATAATCCAATTGTTGCTTGAAGGCTTGTGTTGGGAGCCTTGAATTAGTGGAACCTCAAACTTTGGATTGAAACTAGAGGAGAGTGAACGTAGGCTGGGTTGCGCCGAACCACTATAAAAATCTTGTGTTTGCATTTTCTCTTCCATACTCTCTTACTTTATATATAATTATTTTTATATTGTTTTATCATATATTTGTAAATAATTGTCTTTTATATTCACATAATTTAAATTTGCAAAAAGAGACCATCACCCTATTCACCCATCCTTTAGGTTGATTACCTTAGGTTGAATTAGTCTAATTTTTCTAACAATTGGTATTGGAGCTAGACCTCTTGTTTAAGACTTAACCATCTAAGAGGTAATGGAATCCATCAAGCTCATTTCATATTGAATGTTTTGCAACCAATAGACCTCCATTCTTTACAGGAACTGATTATTCCTATTGGAAAGAAAAAAATGTCTTGGTTTTTAAAATCTATTAATCTTGATCTATGGGATGTCATTGAAGATAGTCCCCACATTCCTTCAAAATTAGAAAATGGAGTGATGGTTTTAAAACCTAAGCAAGAATGAGATGAACTTGATAGAAAAAAAGTTCAATTAAATGCCAAAATTGTTATATCTTACATTGTGCTATTGATAGAAATGAATTTAATCGTGTTTGACCATGTAAGTTGGATAAAGAAAGTTGAAGACTATTAAAAATCACTCATGAGGGAACCAACCAAGTTAAAAAGTTTAGAATCAACATCCTTGTGCATGATTATGAATTATTTTATATGAAGGATTTTGGATATATTGTAGAAATGTTTTCTAGGTTCGTGGTGATTGTGAATGAACTTAAAGCCTTGAGAAAAACCTACACCGAAGTAGAGAAAGAATGAAGATCTTAATGTCTCTACCAAAGAAAAAAGAAACAAAGTGACGGCTATTCAAGAAATACAGGATCTTACCAAACTCTCACTTGAAGAACTCATTGGGTCACTCATGGCTTATGAGATAAATTTGAATAATTATCAAAAAGTTGAAGAAAATGAGAAAAGTATAGCATTTAAGGCCTCATCAAATGATGATGAAGATGAAGAGAGTGAAAATGAAGACCTTGATCTCATCACCAAGAAATGCATGAAGTCCATCAAGCTTGAGAAGATCAAAGAAATAAGAAAATCTCGTTCAAGAGAAAAATCTTCAAGTGCAAAAAAGAATAAGAAAGTCATGGTGGCAACATGAAGTGAAAGTGAAAGTGATAAGACTCCATGGAAGAAGAATGCATAAATGAAGATGCCAACATGTGCTTCATGACTTTGGAGGAACATGAAGATGAGGTAAATTCCAACTCTAACTATAATGAGTTTCAAGATGTTCTTCAAGAATTATATTTTGATATTGAAAAACTTGGGTACTGAAATATCTTTCTCAAGAAAAAGATTTATTGTCTTCAAAATGAGCTCGATGAGCTTAAGAAAAAATTTGAAAATATTGAGAAGATAAAAATCTTTTGAAAAGGAAAATGGGGAGTTGAAAAATAAAAATGAATGGTTAATATCCTTTCTACAAAAGTTCTCAAACGGTCAAAAAACTTTTGATATGATTTTGGCAAGTCAAAAAGTGTATTTTTGATAAAATGGGCTAGGCTATGAGCCTTTTAAAAATAAAAAATATTTTAAGAATTATTTTGTAAAAGAAACCTCTAGTTTTTCACCTTCAAATATTTGCAATCTTTATGGAAGAGGAGGTTGCCTTAGTGATAATTGTCTCTTAAGAAAATCTCTTCATGTTCTTCAAAACTCTAAATTATTTTAGACTAATCCTTTAGGACCCAAAAAGATATGGGTACTAAAGGTTACTTAATTTGTTTTGTAGGAATCCATGCAAGAAGAATAATGATATGCTTACCTTGGAAAGAATACATCGATAATATTGATAATGATATCCTTTCTAAAAATTAATTTGCAATATCATTTTATCATAGTAGCCTAGTGAAGTCATGACTATTTAATAATTAATGTCACGACTTACCATAAGTTCTATTCAATGTATAACTATATACATTAGTGCACTCATCATGAAAATCTTGTCTTGATGGTCAAAGCAAGTTATCCTTACAATTAGAAGTAGTGTACTACAATCTCATATGGATTGCTTAAGGTCTTCAACTGATTGTAAACTACTCACCAGCTTGCAATTAACTCATGACTTGGATCTTTTGTACAACTTCTAATGCATCTAAGTTAAGTATAATACAAGTGATATAAGATCTAAATGCTCAACATAGATAATGCATAAATAGGATAGTAAATAAAAAATCAGAATTATACTACAAATATTTAATGATATTCATTTATTGTTATATCGTGACATGATTTTAAAGTTTTTATGATACTTGGTGATGTACAATGTCATTCTCTTAATGAGTATGATGGCTATTCCTCATCTCATGTGGTTAAGGGCATAAGGAATGAGGACATCCCAGTAATGACTTGGGTTTTATGTATCGAATAGAAGCTCAATTGTTGGTGATGATTCAATACAAATACAATATGTTGGGTTTTTAGAAAATACTATAAAATGAAACAAATAATAATAAAAATCATTCTCAATTACTTAAATCATATGGAAAAATGAGATAGAATAATAATAATAAAAAAAAAACAAATAAGATATTATGAAAAATTTTAAAATATTTTTACCATATTTTCTTTAAAAAAAAATAGAAAATACATTTGTTAATAATTTAATTTTAGACATAAGTGAGATTTGATTCACTAATATGAAAATATATATATATAAAGAACCTCAAGTTTTTTTAAATTAATATTATATTCATCTATTTAAAAATAATTCAAAATAGATACACTTTTTAATGAGTCATCCAATTAATATCTGGTGTGTTTGTTTTTTGAGAAAAAATAATTTCAAATAATAAAATAATAATAAAATATTTAAAATGAATGAAACATCTATATAGAGAAGTTTAGTTCTCAATTGATTTGAATGATATGACAAGTAAAATGGTATTTTGGGGAATAATTTGATGACTTGTTAAAAATACATGTATTTTAAATTATTTTTAAATATATGAAAATAATACAAATTTAAAAAATTTAGGGTTTTTATTTTATATATATATTTTCATATCAATGAATCAAATCCCATATTTTCTTTAATTGTATTTCTCTTAAAATTTTCACCGATAACCAATTAAAGAAGCTTTATTCATCATTTTTCTTTTTAATTTATTTTTTCAATCTTTCTAACATCTAAATATAATATTATGTAACAAATAAGAAGAAAATGAGTGAAAATAAATTATAGAGTAAAAGGTTACAATAGGAAAGAAAATAAAATTCTTGTATGCTTAAATAATACATGCATCATTTTTTTTTTTTTTAACATTTAATATTTTATAATATAATCATATAAAAAGGGTCACGAGGACTTCGTTTTGCATCAATTTTGGGCCAGGCAAGAGGACAAGTGCAAATTTGCAACCAATGTTCCATACATGTAACCCAACGTGGAACCCAAGTCCTCTGAGCTGTGCTGAGCCCATCTCCAAATTCCGGTCTTATGGATCTCCTCTACTTTTCAAATCTCCAATTTTCACCTGGAAAACGCCGAGTCCGTGGAGGTACAGTTTGATGTGGTAATATGTCAACACACCAGATAAAATCCACTAGCTCCAACATCACATGCCACGTGGACAACCGGCCGCCGAACTTCAGTGAAAGGCAATTCAAAAATCTGGTATTTGGACGGTCCCGTGTCTGTCCTCCACGTGACGCTTCCGAATGTCACCCTGGCAAGGAACACGTGGCATTCCTTCAAATCTCTCCGATTCTCCGGAGATCCTCCCCTTCTACGCCTCGTTCAAATTTCGCAAGTGCCATTCCTCTGTAAATTTCTAGGGTTTTAACCATCCTCTTTCTTTTCCTTCACATCAAATCCAAATGTCTCCGTTTTGAAGATTAAGCAAAGCGTGCCAATCGCGTAGAAGATTCTCTTAAAGCGTTCGTTTTAGTTCAACCTTCTCATCGTTTCTTCCTCCTCTTTATCTCTCTGAGATCCCTACAGGTCATCTCTGTTTCTTTGCCCTTTCTTTCATCCTTTTGGTTTATCAAATCTCGATTTATTCTTTTGTTTGTTTGATTCTGTTTGGTTTATCTTGTTGATTCTCTGTTGAATCAAAGCAATTGGCTAAGTTTATTCTATTGAATTCCAAATTTAAAGATGAAACTCTAAATGATAAATGGTTCGATAATGTGTATGAAAGCTTTTCGTAGTGTAGGAAAGAAAATTAATTTAGTGAGTTATTGATGAACGCTGTATATGTTTTTCTTTTTCTTGGCTGACATAAGTTTTTATGCATTGTACTACTCTGAAAGATTTTTGGAGTTTGTATAATGCTACAAGCCATTACTTTCTTTCATTATTTGAATTTGTAATGCTGATTGATAGTCCTATGTGAGAATCCATGAATCACTGATATTGCCTTTTTCAGCCCTCAAATTGGTGTCAAATAAAGCCACACTTCTTCTTGCAATACCAGATGATTCAATCGGTCCCAGTTTCAGCATATTGAAATAATATTGATGTTTTGGGCTTTAAGATGCTAAAACTTTCAGATATAGTGACCAGAGATGAAACTATATGCTCTCTTAACTTCTGCTGGAATCAATATAGCCTTCTGTGCGATACTTTTATCACTCTATTCCATATTGAGAAAGCAACCAAGCAATGTAAGTGTGTACTTCGGAAGAAGGCTTGCACAATTTTCCCCAAAACCCCATGATCCTTTCTGTTTCGAAAGATTCGTTCCTTCTCCTGGCTGGATGGTGAAGGCCTGGGAAACTTCTGAAGAAGAAATACTGTCTGTTGGTGGTATGGATGCTGTGGTTTTCCTCAGGATAGTTGTTTTCAGGTAATAGCTATACTCAAACTTGTGGACTATGATGGAAATACCCGTGTACATCAAATTTTGTTTGATCAATATATGTACCTGTCTTAATACCTGTGCTTTTTGGCTGATGGCTTGAAATGGAATCAATATCTTGTCCGTGTGTCCTTACTATGGAGTATATGAAATTCTGGGGCTTTCTCGAAATATGCAACTGTATTCTTGTATCATTCATGCACGGAAATAATTTTAGATACTGGTTTTGTTGTCTTACCATTTTTGTTATAAAAACTAGTCACTTAATAGAGGCATGGTTTTTTTAAAAATAAAAATCCTTAGCTTCTTGCCCCTCAACAATTTGTATAATAAAAGTTTATCAAGAATTTCAAAATTGAAAAAATTATAAATAAGAATAATTTTTCTTTAAAAATTATTTATTGTTACTTATTACTGCTCATTAAGACTTAGTAGCTAGTCTTTAATTGTTTGAAACGATAAAAATATAGTTGTAAATCTTCATTGGTTTTAAGAAGATTTATAAAAAATTTCACGAGCAAATAACATTGAACTAAAATTACACAAATCAGTCTTATTCCACTTCTATTTAGTTAATTTTTTATTTAAAATATTCTAAATTTCTCTAAATCTACTTATATTTGTTTATTTGCAAAAAATAATTCAAACTTCAAAAAAAAAATTCCACTTTTTTGTATGATGTTTCAAATACAAAATGACTGGTAAAATTATTAAAAAAGTTTAAAACAAAATGTCTTATTTTGAAATTTTTCTTTAGAAAAATTGGCTCACAATTTCTATTACTATTTTGTTTCAGTTATTACTATTTTGTTTGTTTGGAAATTTTTGTCTGATCATATGTTTACTGGTAAGTTAGAATATTTTTTTGAATTTTTTTACAACATTTGGTGATATATTTATTTAAATATTGATTCAAGCTTATTAATGACAAAATATGCAAGCCTTTCAAAATGTGATATAATTTATTTATTTATTTAATTTTTTTTAGTTCAAGTATTGCCTCCCAACTTAAATTTTTGGCTTTGTCCCTCATGTGTATCATATAGAGTATATGACTTTACATGGAGCTGAATGAGAAAAATGATTTGTATGTTATAATGTTTAGTTCTTTTGTTGAGTTGAATTACGTTTGAAAAACCTAGGTCCAGTAGGGTAACACCCAGAGGGGTGAATGGGTGTATTTTAAAATTTTCTTTAAGTAGGAAGTTGAGTTTTTAATGCAATTAAACCTATGAGATATTAGGGATAATATATATGATCAAAGGAATCAATATAATCACATAAATAAGCAATGAGACACAATAATTTTACATGGGAAACCCTAATGCTAACTGTAGAGATAAAAAACCATGGGTCTAAGACCTCTAATCTAAACTCACTATATGAGAACAAGTTACATAGATTTACCTGATAGCTTTATCCTAAAGACTTACTCTCCCAGCTATATTTTGGCAGATTTGGTAGGAGTGCTTGAGCACACTTAACCATTGCTCGAGCCCCCGAGCTTAAGTGCTTAAGCATTGTTCCTTGCTTGAGTGATCCTTACAGTTTTTAAATATTAAAGAAAATACTTTTTAATTCCAGAAAAATATACCAATCCTTGTTATACTTTGATCACCTAACTTGTCACAAGCCAAACCCTTTTAGACGTACCTGTGACTTTCCAATTGGACAAACAATAACCTTAGATCTTCACTGGAGAGTAAGTCACTATCTAAAAAGATTCCTAAGACAGAATATAAAATGGAAAAAAAATTGCCAACATACAATAAAGACTTATTGTCCTAACAATGTTGTTAGGTCTAGTTTTCATAATTCAATACTTAATTGAAGTCTTTATACTTGTGAAATACTTTTACTTGTTTTCCTTTTAATTTAAAGTTTACTTACTGGAGGTGCTAACTATTTTCTTACAGTATTCGAATCTTCGCAATTGCTGCTATCATTTGTATTTTTCTGGTTCTGCCAGTGAACTATTATGGTCAAGCAGTGCATCACGGGCATATCCCTTCTGAGTCATTAGATGTATTTACTATTGGAAATGTCAAAGAAGGATCAAAATGGTATGAACTACACTGATAGACCAGACCAGGCATCAAAGTGGTCCAATTTTGTTACTTTTAGTTTCAAAAAATCCCTTGATGCTTAAATATGCAGGCTTGTTGAAATTGTTTCACATAGCCACCCAAAAGGTGTTGAAATTAAGAATTGAAAATAAATTCTGAATCTGCTGGGTTGTCTTCTGTTTTCTGAACTGTTTTGGAAGTTTATTTGAGATTTTTCTAGTTTGTGCTTTTGCAACCAAGGGTCAGATCTCATAGAAATTAGTCCCTTTTGGTCTTTTAGAGAGGATGGAGAAGGAGTAACGGTCCTTATTTTTTGGTAAAATGGAAAATAAATCTTTGACATTTTTTTATAGGTTCTCTCATTCACCTTTTTTTTTTTTTTTTTTCATGTTTGCCAGTCAAATGAAGTGAATTTTTAGTTTCAATAAACTAAAAATACTTACTCATAGGTTATTTTTATTTTGTACCTTATCCATTTTAGGCTTTGGGTTCATTGCTTTGCATTGTACGTGATATCTTGCTCAGCTTGTGTTCTTCTTTACTTTGTAAGTATGCAGTATTAGTTTCAATTTTCATTGAAGTTCTTACAATTCCTAGCTATATATTTTCTTATGATTAGGTAATCATTTCAGTTTCTCTTTTAGGAATACAAAAGCATTACTAATATGAGGCTGGCACATATTACTGGATCTCCTCCAAACCCAAGTCATTTTGCAGTTCTGGTTCGTTCTATACCATGGTCCCCAGAACAATCATACAGTGACTTGGTGAAACAATTCTTCATCAATTATCATGCATCAAGCTATTTGTCACACCAAATGGTTTCTGATTCTTGGACAGTTCACAAACTAGTGGTGTGTATCATCCCCGAATATTTCAGAATTTTGCTGCCTTCATATTATATTTTCTTTTTTGCCTGGCTTGATTTGTTGTGTTGTTATTCTGTGAACTACTTACCAGCATCTGTGCATTTTGTGCATGGGATTTTTAGAAAACTATGGAGTTTTGAGTTAATATGACATTAATAGTTATTATTTTATTTAATAAATGGAAATATGATGCTCACTTATCCATTTTTCCTTCACACCCACCTATTCTCTTGCCCCCCTAAAACATGAGAATTTTATTTTTTTAAATAGAATTTGCCCCATTTATCCCTATCTATATAAAAACCTTTGCATAATTCCCAAGAACAGGGATGGGGAGCATTATTATGTGTGAAAGTGCATTTTTCTATAAACAGAACATGAATTTCCCTCTGACCTGGGTTTTAGAGTTTTGATTTTGTATGAACCATCTGGATTCAGGCCAGTGAAGCTTAAATGTTTCCATAAGACAAGTAACTATGTCTTAGCATCCAACATAGCTTTTAACTTGAGGAGTGCATTGAATAATTCACTCTGCTTATAATATTGCAGGTTAATGATATTTCTTTTTTATGTAGAGGTTCCAATTTAACGTTTATACTATGTACACTAGATCCAGTTAATAGTCATAGTTATTTTACCAAAAGGAGAAACTGGTTATCAAGAATTATGAATATTATGCTACCTTCATAATTTGATGGAGACATGAGTGACAAAAAAACTAATAGAGCTTTCAATATGTTTCTATGCAAACAGTAATTTGTGTGGATTTACTCTGTTCAAGGATTTTCAAAACTGAGAAGGCTCAAAGTAGCTTCCATTCCTAGTTCTATAACAAAGACGATCCCAATTAAAATGCTCCAGTGCCTGCTAGAATGTCTCTGGGTTCCAAACTTCCCAGTATCTCTTTGTTCTTCTGACTTCTTTTGGACTTCCAGATTTTTAATTATAACACTAAGCTCAATGCTTTGATCATGTCAAAGAATAAAGAAGTTAAAAAAGGAACTAGAAGCACTAGATCATCTGAGAAGAGAAGCAACTCAGGTATCTGGGTATAGAATTGGTGAATACTGAATAATAGGACTACTGAACCTTCTACTGATTCATGAAGATGTAACATTTGCTATGTAATTCTCTGTGACTCAATTGTTAAATATTTGGCTTATTAATTATAATGTGCGGTGAGTTCTTTTGTTTTTTTTCTTTATTTTATTTCTTGAGTACCTATGCCTCATTGCATTTTGTTCATGCATTTAACTTCCTTTTTATTTTGGAAGTGATCTGTGGCATGTTTTTATTCATGTTGTTTAATGCTTCTATTTGCAGACTGATGCTTACAAGATGCTTCAGACTTCTTCTATGAAGCAGAGTAGCACACCTAGTTTAATACGATGTAGTATTTGTGGAGTATCTCCAAATTCTTTTAAGATCCTTTCTAATGATCCTGTTAAGGACAAGGTGGATTTAGATTCCATGACATCAGAGGTCATAAATTCTCATGTGAACCGAGTGAACAACTTTTGCATTCAGGCTTCTATATCATTTATGCATCTTTGGCTTGAATTTATTGTTTTTTCTTTTTCCTGTGACCCATTTAGCATTTCTATCTTTTATCAAATGATTCTGACTTACATAGTTTTTCCTGCTCGTTATTGAGTTATTCTGTTTCGATTTTTTTTTTCCTGGATCTTCAACATCCTGCATCCTCAGTAGTTGGGATTCAGGTTTTTTCCTACTCAAAATCTTGTCATCATCTCCTACACTTATCACCATCAGCACCTCCATTAATGCATTGGAATTTTTAGAAAGCTGATTTAAAATACAATTTTGAGATTTTCTTGTTCTTTAATGTATTACAAAATAGCTGCTTACCATCAAACAAGTTGCCACTTCTAAGGACCAAAAGCTAAATGGAAACAGGTTTCTTGTTTATTCTTTTGAAGATGGGGAAACTGACAGTAATACCCAGGATTTTTTATCTTTTTGTTCTCTTTTTCTTTGTTCTCATCAAGTAACATAGAGATACCAAGGTTTGGTAAAAACCACCATCCTGTAGCCTAAAGTTCTTAGTTCTTTCATACAGGAGGGTGCATCTGCCTTTGTTTTTTTCAAGACTCGCTATGCTGCTGTTGTTGCCTCCCAGGTTCTTCAATCATCAAATCCCATGTTATGGGTCACAGACTTGGCTCCAGAACCACATGATGTTTATTGGTCAAATCTTTGTATACCATACAAACAACTTTGGATTCGTAGGATAACAACTCTGCTGGCTGCTATTGTGTTCATGTTTTTGTTTCTCCTTCCTGTCACTTTTGTTCAAGGTTTGACGCAGTTAGAGCAGCTACAACAAACATTTCCATTTCTAAGAGGAATTTTGAAGAAGTAAGTATTATATAGCAATAATAATTACATGAATTTTGCATATTTTTTGTTTTTGAAATTTGGTAAACAAAGAATTTAGGGAAAGGTGCTTGTGCTTGATGAATTGGATATATGGAATTTTGATGCAATCTTATACAGTCAAGAGATATAAAGAAAACCACACCTTTGTGTGCACACCCAATACTAAGCTAGAACAAGATATTTGCAAATTAATACCAGAACAAGACAGAGCATTAGTAAACATTAGCATAGAAACTTGGTTTCTTGAAAGAGTGTAAAGGACGAGAGACTGACATTCTTGAATTACAGAAGTTCAGTGCCAGTTCTGGGCAACTGCCTACAGCTAAATGCAAGCAAATCGATCATCAGTGACAGGTCTGCAAGGCAATATAATAGAGGGTTTCTACCTTCACCAAGCCCACTAGTCTTACTATTAGGCAGATTCAAGTTCATGCTTTGTGTTATCATGTATGGACCAACAGACAAGTAAATGACGTTTTCAAACTGGTTGGTTTATCTTAGTTTGCTGATTTGTAGTCTCCTTACTTCTCAAGGTTGTCATAGAGATGGCACTACTCCGTCTGTTATATTTCTTTAGCTGTACTTAAATTTCTTTATGTGTGTATCTGTTGTGGGGTTTGTTTGGGTTGCTGGTGGGCTTTTTAACATACCTTGTATTTCTGTGCAGGACTGTTGTAAGCCAGGTGGTAACAGGGTACCTGCCAAGTGTAATTTTGATTTTATTTCTATACACGGTTCCGCCAACAATGATGTTATTTTCAGCAGTGGAGGGCTCTATCTCTCGTAGTGGCAGGAAAAAGAGTGCATGCTGCAAAATTCTGTACTTCACAATCTGGAATGTTTTTTTTGTTAATGTTTTCTCGGGGTCTTTGATCAGTCAATGGAGTGTCTTTTCAAGTGTTAAAGACTTACCTACTGAACTTGCTAGAGCAGTACCAACACAGGTGATTCTCTCCCCTGATATTCTAGTATGCGAGTTGAATATATACCTTGGATTGTGTGTTTTATATCAAACTTTTATATTTGACATGTTTTATTATATTATATTTAATAAAGATGGAATTAAAATAATGAGGCACATTTTCATGCATATTCCCTCCCATCACTGCTATTGTTTCTTTATGTGAATTGGAGCAACATAAAACTTTACTAGTTGTACCAACTCTCTGCTATGTGAATTGGAATTGGAAATATGCCTTCCTGCTAGATTTTGTTCTTCTTGAGTATGTGAATTTGAGCCCTTTCTTCAGTTTGGTCAAATTCACTTCAAATGAAAGCTTTCCCGTTCCCCCAGGTGTTTTTCTTGAGTATGATTATGGTTTCAAATTTTTGCAGGCTAGCTTCTTCATGACGTATGTTTTAACATCGGGTTGGGCAAGCATGTCATTTGAAGTCGTGCAAGTTTTTGCTCTTCTGTGTAACTACTTCACTCGATTCATACTCAAGAAGGATCCATCTAATGAGACTCTATCTTTTCCATACCACACGGAAATTCCGAAAGCCCTCCTTTTTGGACTGCTTGGGTTTACCTGTTCCATATTGGCACCTTTAATATTGCCCATCTTGCTGGTTTACTTTTTTCTTGCGTATCTGGTGTACCGTAATCAGGTGAATAGTTTCAGACAATGCATTCTCTAATTTTTATCTATTCTAGAATTAATTGGCTCTCAGTTTTCTCTAAGCTGTCACTGTGTGTGTATTTTGCATTTCATATTAACTCCATGATGCAAAGTTTGTTCATGCATGTCTTTGAAATTCCGGAATGTTATGTCTACTTTTTTTATAAAAAAAAAAAAAAAAAAAAAAAAAGAGCAGGGAAGAAGAACTGTTCTCTTAACCAGATTGTGATTCCTTGCATCTTTGACAAATAAAATTATTTAGCAGCACAGTTTTTACTTGTTTTTCCTTTTGTTTTATGACCATCAATGAACTTGCGATGCTAATCTTCCGATATGTGCTCCAGATTATCAACGTGTATATATCAAAATATGAAAGTGGGGGAAAGTTTTGGCCGGTTGTGCACAACACAACAATCTTCTCATTAGTGTTGGCACAGATAATAGCAATTGGGGTGTTTGGACTAAAACGATCACCAGTCGCGTCAGGCTTCACCATTCCATTGGTCATTGGTACATTGCTATTTAATGAGTACTGTAGGCAGCGTTTTCGCCCAATATTTGAGAACCATGCTGCCACGGTAATGATTGGAAATGGATTCTTCTCTATGTCTCTGTCTCCGTCTCTTTCTCAAGTTTAACATGTATGCATATAGGTTCTTATTGAGATGGATCGGCAAGATGAGAGAAATGGGAGGATGGAACAGATTCATCACCAGTTGCATTCGGCCTATCATCAGCCCAAGCGTACTTCTCAGGACTCCTCTAAAGGTGAACGATCAAACCATTCTGAGGATGGGGACAGCATCCAGGATCCAGAGGACTTGAAGCCAGGTTTGACTCGCCCAATACTCAGGACACCCTCTTAATCTGGGATAAAACACGTAATATAGCTTGACCGTTTATGTTCATCGCTTTTCAGGAAAAGCGTCCACGCAGGTAAATAAATCATGACAGGAAGTCGCAGATCAGAAAGCGAATTGGGGTGGCAGTTGCATTATTTTTTGTACATAATTCATTTATTTATATGCATACTTCTATTCGTGTGTTAATAAAAGCCACTGGCGCTGATGGGGTTCTTGGATGAGAAAAGCGTGGAAATTTCCCGACAAAGAATGGCATGTACGCTTTCTGATATTGAATTTTAGTGTTCGATATGCATACAAACAAGACACTTTGTTTTCTCCTTCTGCACCTTTTTCTTTTTCTTTTTTAATTGTTTTCGTCTCTGTATAGGTACGTAATTAATCGAGAGAAAACCCTGTTTTCACTGACAAGCGGTGATTGGTTTTCTCTTTGCTAGTTTGAAGCAATGAATTCCTGCAGCTTAGTATACTTACATTCTAAAGAAAAACTATCTTAATTTTTCCTCTTATGGAAGGAGTATTATGAGCCAGTATGTAAGGAGCTATGTTACGCAGGAAATCATGAGGTTTATAATCTGTAAACAGAACATTCATGTGCCCCCGGCTTTCGGCAGGCTTGGGCCATGATGACCAAGTCTCTGACCCTAAATCATATCATTAATTTCTACTTCAGTATTTAAGTATCCTTTATGCTTATTGCTTTCTAAACCATGGTTATTAGAACATCTTGGAGAAACCAGGAGAGTGCTTTGCTTTATGTTTATGGCATGGCTCTGTAATCAGCATACTGCACTCCATCCTAAACTTAATATTCTTTATATATATATTTCTAGTACAATTTTCGATTTGCATGGATGACGCTGCGAAGGGCCCTTAAACTGACAAATTGAGGTTGGAGTTTCTGATGAAATATCATTTGAGAAACCACATCCAGTTGGGTAAAACTGGGTAGCAACTGGCAATGGTCCGACTGGACTTCACTTGATTATCGAGGCCATGAAACTAAACCTTACATGGCATTGACAAACGAAGACCCCAAAGTCATCTGTGCTTCACAATGTCCCAAAATGCTTTATCACCACCTCTGAAAAACCGGGCAATTAAAAATGGTGAAATGGATTGTGGACATATTTGAATGTTAACAATTGTTCCTTGGGGTGGGTTGGATAAATACAATAAACCATCACCACCCTGAAACATACCGAACCAATCACTAACCCTACAAAATCCATTATCACCATAAATACTCGGTAGCTCCTGAACAATAATTAAGTGTGGATAGAGTACGCGAATGCTCTGTTGATTTACTCCCTTTACACATGCAAAAATTTGCCCAGCATCTTGGAAAAAATAATGCTATTACATACTGTGCCCACGTCCACTTTATAGAACAGAAAATCTATGGTAACGGATTAGCTTGGAGCAGCAGTGATTCTAAATTTCAATTTGTTTTTTAATGCAAGGCTTAAATGAATGGACCTTGATCCTAGATACCTCAGTTTTCGAGCATCTGATTCAAGTATATGAAAAGCAGGAAAAGGTTCATGTAAACATTTCCATGTACAAGGACATAGCTGCATGTCTAGTTGTTTGCTTCGGTAATATCGGAAGTCTCTTGGCCTGAAAAGAAATTCTGTCCACTTTGTCCATCTCTTCCTTCCAGTAAACCTTTCCACAGCCACAAAATTTGCATCAATCCACCATTGGCAACATGCAAAAGAAATGCCTGTCCTTGTGAAGTAAGAAATGTGGACATGAACTTCACAAAGACAAAGAAGCAACCAATGCCCAAAAGGGGCTGCTTCAAACCCATTTTCTGTTAACAGCAAATCAATGACACAATAAATCATCAGCATAAGAAGTCAAGTGACTGAAGGATGTGAACAATACAGAAGAAAATATACCTCTGAGTTGGGAAACAATTCTCGAGATGTCTCTTTCAAGAAGTCAGCCATCATACAGCCAACAAACAAACCAAAGGGAATCATCAATTCTTTGTTTCTGGAGATGCAAAATATGACATCTGATACTGAGCTAAGAATGAATAATGTAATAAAAGACCATTTCAGTGCTTTCTGTCCAAGCAAAAGCAGTTGCTGCAGCACTGTATCCTCTGCTTTCTTCCATGGGAAATCTTTAAGTGAATCAGGAGCAGCCTCCCATAATCTTTTCCTAAGGATACTCATTTGCATTTTGACCTTATTTTGTTCACTGAACTGTGCCATAGTTCGTAGTTTTATAGAACGTGAGTGCAAGGTTTGGCAATTGTAGGCATGGGATAGTGAGCACCCATGGAGCTGACAAGGTCTAAACAAGTTAATCTGTACAAGGGAGTAAAAATGAATGTCATACAAGAAAAGTTCCAGATTCACAAATTTATAAGCTTCCATCAGCAAAGGATTCTCATTTCTGAAATAGCTTTCTCCCTTGAAGATAATAAGCCTTCCAAGTGTATGGAGAATTATCAGAAAGAAGTCAATTAAGTAGCGATAATTTACTTAGGAGCACAGGGAACAGTAAATATAAGAAGCATAGAATGCAAATGGGAGTGGCTCAGATTGACAAAGAATATTTTGAGTGAAGCATTGTTTAACATGGAAAAGAGAACAATAGAGCACCGGTAACACACTAATATGCACAAATGTTGATCAGTATTGGGTAAGATCATGACATTCCATTTTGGTGTAGAGAAAGGTATTAAGGAAGTCGAAGAAGCTGAGGGTTGCTCATATTGGTCTGGGCCTTTTTTGAGGAGAGATTTAAAAGCAAGTTGGCATCTTGTAAAAGACAGTTCTCATCTAAAGGGGGGAAGAACACTCTTGCTAGCCTGCCAATCTATTATATGTCAGTTTTTGCAATTCCTAGGAAGGTGAGATGTGGTCAAGAGAAGACCTAGAAAGGCTTACTATGGAGAGGTGGCAGTTTAGAGAGCAAGATCATGTTCAAGAAAGGTTGTTGGGGGTTTGGGAATTAGAAGCATTGTTCATCTTAACAAAGCTCTGATGGGTAATTGACCTTAGAGATTAGGAGAAGTGTGTTTGCACACTAGCATTTAGACAAAAGTGGAAGACAGGAATCACTTGTCTAAAATTAAATTTATCTTTACTAGTTTGAAAATATTTAGATAATTATGCACTCACACATTACTTCTCAATATGCTTCCTAAAATTCCCTTTTTCAAAAGTGTGTTGGACTTCATATGCACTTCCTCTCCTCCTCTCACTCTCCCTCTTTCATTCTTTCACAAAATGCTCTATCTATAATGTCTTTCTCCCATTCAAACACCTCCACTAACATTAAACCCTAATAATATCTCATTGTCCTGCTCTATCTCTCTTCATCTCATTTTCCCATCATGAAAAACTTCTAGTCCTACCATAAACTACCGGTACCTTACCTATTAACTATTCTTTCTTGGCTATTCATAATTAATATGAGTATAGAAAAATATGGTATAGAATTTTTAAAAAATATTGAACATTAACAATTAATAATACAATGATAAATAATTTCAATTTATTTATCACACAAGATCCTTTTTAAAGAAAGATAAGAAAAATGAATCATGAAATAGAAGGTTCAATCCAAATAGATGCAATTCATATTCTGATGAGTCTGAGAAAGAGAAAAGTTAGAGAATAGGAGAATTATGAAATTAGGGTTTGATGTTGGTAAAAGTGTTCGCATGAGAGGGATTTTGCAGATAGGGCTTTTTATGGAAGAATGAGAGAGGGAGAGGGAGAGGAAGAGCAAGAGAGTGAACCATGAAGGGTAACAAGCATTTCCTTGAGGTGATAAATAAAAAAGGGCATTTTAGAAAGCATATAGGAAGGTAATGTCAGGGTGCATGATTATCTTGTGCAATTTCTCCTTTGTCCAACTAAAGAGATATAGAATTTAAGGCATCATCTAAAGTTTGTTTCTTTGTTTGGGAGGTGGCTGGAAGAAATTCACATTTGAGCAACTTATGAAGCGGGGTTGATCTATGGTAAATCAAATGGTGCCTCTGAAAACAAGACTTTGAATCATTTGAGCACATTCTCCTACATGGTGATTGAACCCCAAGTCTATAGTCTTTGGTTTTCACTTTCTTCGATATGTCTTGGGTTCTTCCTCGTTTTATTAGAGACATGTAACTTATTTAGCATAAAAACTTTGTTGGGGTTGATAATAGAAAGATCTAGAGGTTGATCCTTTCGTGCCTTTTTTGGAATATATGAAAAGAGAGCAATCGTAGAATATTTAAAGGGATAGAGCAGTTGACTTTAGCTTTAGCTATGAAAAGTGCACTCCTAAAAACCTTATCATATGGGAATCAGCTAGTTGGTGCTAGATTGTGCTAGCTAGGTTTGGTTCGTACATCCATTTCTTTTGGCATGTTTGGTATACTTCATGTGTAAATAGGTTGCACTCCTTTTTATTTGGTTCTTCATTATAGATTTAGTTTTAATTATTTATCAAAAAAAGAAAAACAAGTTGTGCAAAAGAGATAGAAGAAAATAAATGACAAGTTATTTGATTTATAATATCAAGGATCATTGATGCCACCTATAAGATACGACAACTAAACAAATTCAAATTGAATGCATGGAATTCAATCAACAAGATCTATCTATATCCTCTGAACAAAGATAAATGAGCAAAACCAGAATGACATACAAGAAACAATACAAATATGAGGCATTATTTTTCATCAAAAAGGTATCTGAACTTCAAATTGACCAAAAATCCTTTCCACATAACCCCTCATTATAGTGGTTAGCCCACTAACTCCATTAACTATTTCTAGAATAAACACTCTTAGTATTTTTTTTACTTTCCATATTTTATTAGACTTCTAGCATGTATTGTAATAAGGATAACATTAGAGTTGGTATACGACTGAAGTTCTGAAGAGCTGAGCTGATCGTCCCATAAGTAAAGCATGTAACAAAGGAGCAAGCATATACAAAATTGTAACTTGTAAGACATTTCATTAGGGGTGGAAATTAATAAAAGTGGGTAATGTTCGTCGTATCAAAGCCTAAGCATTCTACTGAGCATTTAGTAATTAAAATGATTATTAAATGGGTCAATTCAGATCAAATTTGTATTTTGTAGGATGACCCAAAAAATACCTATTTACTAAATCGGTTATGCAAGTCGACATAAATTTGACCCAAATGCGATTATACTCCACTCAAACCCAGGAAAAGCATGTTGTGTTTGAGCTGTATTTGTGAACTGAATCAAACTTTGTCTACCCTACACTTCATCCAGAACCAATAACCATTGTATCAAATCTTTACCATGAACTCGAACGACCTAAACAGATTACTATGGAAACCAACATTGAATTTCATATTTCACCTGAATGTGAGTCTGTTAACCACCTCACTTTCAAACTTCCCCTTTTTTTCCTCCCACAGCGAGGAAGGCGCTTCACCTTAGCCATCCGGCAATCCAACTCCAAAAACGCATAAGCATATTTACTCTACATCTTCGGACCCAAGCCTTGAGCTAGTTCAAGCTTTCATTTTCTTGAAAAAAAAAAGAAAAAAATAAAATAAAACAATGCTAACTTCAATCCTACCGCTTAGGGCCTTCTCCAGATCAAAGAGAAGAATACAAATTCTGAACCCACACAATTTGTGAATTATTATACAATACCAAGAGTATGAATGATTTAAACCCTTAACAATGTTGTAAAAATATAATTGTGGAGTGCCACAATACTTAAAGACAACTTATACTGAGAAAGGAAAAGGAGGAGAGATCATACACGAAATCTTGAAGACCAAACTGTAACTGTAGACGCCGGTAGCGCCATACCTCTCGCCGTCGGTTCACCTTTCACGCTTTCTCCTCGTCTCTGCAGGGTTTACCAGATTAGAGGGTATAGTGGTCATTTACTAAGTAACCAAATTATTATTATTATTTTCTGAAACGCTATCGGGCCAGGCCGAAAAAGGCCAAAGGGGAATTTGGGCTGAGCCAACAGGGGTATACTGAAGATAGAAAAAGGTCAGCCGAGGGCCATAAATCAATTGGGCAGATAAATCAAGTACAAACCCAACAACCCAGGCCCATTTCTAATCAATGGCAATGGCTCATGTACGGTACTCACATGTTGTTTATAACTTTATATTATGATGAATTAAAATCTATCACTACATTTATAAAAATTGATTTCAGTCACTCATCATTCACATAAATCCAAATTATTCCTATTTTTGAGAAGGTATTATTATATAATCTCAAATCCTTTCCGAGAATTCAATTTCTGATTATTACTGGCTTGAATATCTTCGAGGGTGTCGGCATTTTACCAGTAAAGAACACCTAATACATAAGTTAAGTCAAAAAACAATAAGAATAATGATGAATTAAAATAAAATAAAAAATGATAAAAGTAGGCAAACCAGTAGATGATGATTTTAATTAAAATAAGGCAGTGGATCAAAGGGCCATCCTCCTCCTTTATCCAACTTTTTTTGACATCTGAATGAAGACCCAGAGGGGCAACTCATCTTGTTTTCCTTGGAAACAGAATAATGCAGGTTTTTCTTAAAGTACGTTTTTAAATGTAATGTCCAAAGATAGGACAAAGCTGAAAGTATTCCTCATGTTAGTGAGTGTCACAATCATTGAATTAAAAAAAGGATGAGATTTAGAATAATGGGAACGGGGTTGATTAAAAATGAAAAAGTGGGCAAGAATAGTCGTCGTTTGGCTGTTGTCATGGACTCCATAAGCCTCAATCACGGATTTTTTTGGTTTATGCCGTCGTCACCAAGTTGACAGAATGTGCCTTCAATAAGTCAATTTCAAAATTTTGGTTTTTTGTTGGGGACTCCTTCTGCGGTGCCTCTTCTTGGTGAGGGATATTCCTTCTGGCTTTACAGCAAGTAATCACTTACAAGCTTCCTAGTTTTAACTCTCCGAATCACAAAGCCCAGGACTTTTGGGATCTCCTGCGTATGCCGGAGGTTATGTTAATTTCTGCTACAGTTTTTGTGCGGGACAAAAGTACTGTACAACTTAAAATATTGTTAGGTACAATGTATATGTACATGTGAGCCAGACTATGTTAGGGTGTGCGTTTAGATAAGCACGAAGAGTGGGCTTTTAGAAAAGAGTGAACAGCAACAATATATTTGTGTTGGGAATGTAACTTCCACCTCCTTAATTATTAGCTTTTCGCATTATGCGCCAAGAAATTTTGCACGTTGTCAGACCATATTTATTGAGTGTCTGCCCCATGCATGGTAGGAAAAAAATTCCCATATTGGAAGGTTATGATTGTCTGAGTTAATTTTTGGTATATACCCATCTCAAACTTTGGGTCTGATCTCTGTCTTTCTCTCTCTCTCTCTGCATCTTTCTGCTAGGTGTTGAATGGTTGTTAGGTATGTGGGCATTGGTACTAGGAAAAAACATCACGAGGCTCATCATTTGGTTCGTTGCTTAGTTGATTGTGAAACGTGACTGTAGCACATATATCTAATTTTCTGTTCTCCAATTAAAACTTGTTCTTTCAGATCAAGAAACCTATTCTCAACTACTTCTCCCACGATTTCTCTTATTTGATGGAGCTGAAGCTATCGTCTGACTGGATTTCCTTCAATTAATTTTTCTTCTTAATGTGGATTTTGTATCATTGTATGTATCTCAAACAAATCAAGTTTATTGACGTGCTTGTTGGCTGAGAAAGGTTGGACCACCTAGTCTGCTACCTTTCCGTCATGTATGCAGTATCTCCGAGAGTGGTAACCTACCACCCTAAAAAAAAAAAAAAACAGTTTTCAAAGCCTCTCAAGCAAAAATTCTCGTAGCTTTAAGCCCCTTTCCTAGCTAGTATGATCAACATTCCCCCAGTCTGCTGCCTGAGCATTGAGCACAAGATCACTAGACACCCTTCTTGATTCCTATTTAAGTATGTACCCGCTTCTTATATATGTTTATATTTTATTCTTATGTTATTCAAATAAAAAATAATTTCACTTTTCTTCCATGCATTCACGATAATGGAGAGAAAAAGGTCAGCGACATGTCAACAAACCATACAGGAGAAGGAAGAAGTGTATGGTAAGTGATATTAGTTAATTCATGATATCTTAGTCTTGCTATTTTTATATTCTAACCCAATTTCAGAGTTGGTTTGGCTTTACGGGCCGACACTCTGATCGATTGCTTGCCAAAATAACTACTGGTTTCAAACTTTCAAGTTATGTCAACCTATTGTTAACAAATCATGACCATGGCTTACCAAACAAAGATAATTAATCAGCACAAACAATATTATTTTTCTTATCTAAAATAGTATTACAACTGTAATCAACTATGCTGGTTGTCTACTTCTTAGCAGAGAGACAATCCTTGATAGTGAAGAGTATGCTTCACAGCCTTCCTAATTTCAAAGACATTAATGACTGTTTGAATTTTCCTTCGTAGTACAGCTTTCCAAATATTCATTTCATCATATGGTAGAATTGGGCATGATACATCAGATGGCAACTAAAATTATGGTAGCAGCCATGTACATGAAAGATGCTTAAAATTTTGTCAAGTAAATTGCTTAATTAGGATTACACAACTTTGTTTCCATAATGTTGAACGGTGGATCAGGCTGCAGGGAGAAATACGACACAGATTGTTATAGATATTGGCTGCTGGCGTGAATCTGTAAACAAACTATCATGTATGGTTGGATTAATCATGAGCTAGGCTTAATTGAGTTACGAAATCTCAAAATATTAGCTATTGAACATTTAAAGCTCTATAATTGAGTTACGAAATCTCAAAATATTGGCTATTGAACATTTAATGCTCTAAATGATGAAGGATAAATGGGACTTTATACCCCAAAGTCTGGCTGCTATTTGTGATAGTGATTGAAACCAAAAACAATGAATTATCTATTGCCCGTAAGCACGTGCAGACAGGTTGACCGATTATGGGTGCATAATTGCAACGTTAGGTAACAATCAGTGTCAACCATAGCACTGGCATTTCAAACAATATGCGCACAAGTGAACATCCTTACTTGAGAAACTCGGGTCTCCTAGTGCTTATATGCATATTTATAATACTATTTTGGGTATCTAGCTTGAAGACTTGAGAAGGAGATTTGCAAAATGAGGGACCTAAACCATAGAGATGACTAGCTACTTGAGGCTTGGTCAAACAATCTTCTCTCTTTGAGGAAATCCCTTCCATGATCACCTGTGTATCCTTAATTGAAGATTTACTAGGCATAGATTTGGAGGTAAGGATCAAGCAGATTCTAGAAAAACAGTACAATGCACACATCCCACTTGCTTGATCTATCACCAAATTATAGAATACAGACATCTTTTCTTGAGGATTAATTCAAAGACACTAAACCATATATAAAATAAGAATCTTCAACACCCTAACACTCAGAAAACATGAATAATTAATTTCTCTTTGATAATGCTCATCATCCTCACATTGCTAAGATATCTGAGCCTGTGATAAGGTACATCTTGGCAGGCTGTTCAATTTCTATACTACTTGAAAGTATGTATATTCTAAGGCTTTGGCTTCTCCTGAGTTCTCTATCTAATTTCTCTCTCAATCCTTCTTAGTAATTAATTCCGCTTAATTGACTCCATACCTGCATTTATGTGGTTCTTGCATAAATTCGCATCGTATGATGGACATTGATGCGTGATTAAGGCACATGGTAAGTTACAACCAAACATTAAGCGCACTTCACCGTATCAGCTAGGCCTGTTTGAAGGATCCTTTTAAGCATGAAGGGAAAACTCATCCACTCTAAGTAATCGCAATCTAATCACCTATCTGCATGGATGGCATTACTAACAAGAAGTGAGGATCTAAATTATCATAATTGTTGAAATCCAACTACATAACTTCTATCATGGGTTTCTGGAATATACATAAATATGTGACTATGTGACTCAACTAATGGCCGACAAAGATAGATTTTAGCTTACTTGGATCATGAACAACTTCAAATAGGGTGGCATGATCCTAACAACTAAGCTTGGATGCCTGGTTCTCTTGTGCCAAAAACAAGCATGCATGAGTACCTCTAGTGTTATGGAAATAATGTGCCTGATGTTTTCATAGAAATGAGAACGTTTAAATGTTGCAATTTGAAATCAGAGTTGGTGAAGATTTAAGGTAATTTGACTGATAAATGAAGCCCAATGGTGTTGTCCAGGTGAGGTGCAAAAGTTGTAAGATTGGCAGAAGTGACTATGGTTACTTGTGATCATCATTACTGTCTTAAGTTCCACTATGCTTTATCTAGTCTTGGACTTTGGGGGACTATGAACCTAATTTTCTTGAACCCTAATGTGTGATTTTGGTTTACAGCTAGGATTCCTTCCATGGTACAAGAAAGTCAGGAGTTTGATGAAATCCAAGAGCGCTAGCTATAAGTTCTGATCCCACATTATGGAAATATTAAGAAAAATAAATTCGGCACATGGTCACCCATATGATACATGCGTTAAAACTTAAAAGAAAGCGCATACCTTTTATTAGTATTCAAAGGAACACTCATCTTTCTTCACCAGATCACTCAGTACGTGGGAACAACAGATCCAAGCATGTCTCCACTCAAGAAGCTAGAGTAATTGAGCCAAGTTTGCATTAGTTAGGGTTATATATAGGCTTTCAAGCACTAAATGCCCCTAATTCAACAATAGAGAGATTCAGGCCAATAAAGTACAGTAAAAGTGTTCATTGAAGAAGCAACTTAGAGATACTAAAGTCAGTTCTTAGAGCAAGCAAATATGAGAAAACAGAAGTGAAAAACAAACAAATCACCGGATGAGTTTATTAGAATTTTAGGTCTGGGAATCCAGCACCAACTTCACAACCGGTTCAAATTTACACCATCCATGTTCAGTGTGGTTATCGCGGGGTAGGGTACCTCAACTCTTCAAAATCATGTTCTTGCGTCACCCCTTGCTGTTGAAGACCTTCATAGTTGGAAGCAACAGGAGGATAAACCAGAGAGCTCGTCTCACCCCAACTGAGACTTTGCTCATAAGCAGTTGATCCGGGTTTGTTATTGGCCATGTCCTGCGCATATAAGAACTCCAGCCCATCTAATCTTTGTGGGTTGCTACAAGCCATCTCCTCCAGCTCAGCTAAAAAACTGTTCTGTCCTTGTAGCATGTGTAGCCCTCCCCCTTCCATATTGTACTCAGCGTTTGGAAATTCAGAACGAGGGTTGTTTAGGGTATTCATAGGAGAAGAAGACAGAAAGTTTACTGAGTGGTCAAAAGGTTGTTGAACGGATGAAATATCAATCGGGAGCTGAAGATTTGTCCCGTTTTGGAGTGGTTGTCCGTCATCAGAAAATCTTCCTCCAAGCCTGATTAACAATCTTCTGATGGATGAATGATCGTTGAAGCGTGGTTCTTCGTTTGGGTACGGTATTGGTGCTGGCACGGGCAACTCAGGCCAGTAAGGGTTTAAGTTTTCATTATCAGAAACCATGGCGTTCCCACTTGCTCTTTTCATCTCTTGCTTCGGGCAGCTACCTCTGCGAGCCTGTTGTTCTTTGCGCTGCTTACCAAGGAGCTTCTTCTTCAGTCTCGTATTCCAGTAGTTCTTTATATCATTGTCAGTTCGTCCTGGCAATTGCGCTGCAATAACAGACCACCTGTTCATGAAAACCAAGTGTTTCATTACAACATGAGCCACTCCTGTAAAATCAACCCATTGTACCACTCAAAAGAGGTCTAAGAGATGGTTAATCATATACAGATCTACAGTTATGAGCATCATTAAATTTTTGAGGGCACACCTGCTTCCAATACTTATATAGAGGCTACAGATGATGTTATCTTCTTCTTCAGAGAATCCTCCGTGCCTGATATTTGGGCGGAGATAGTTTAACCATCTAAGGCGGCAGCTCTTCCCACATCTCTTGAGGCCTGTATACAAACAATTCTCGTTTACCATGTGAGAAATTGGAAGTTCAACTGAGTTGATCTAAATAAATGAAGATAGAAGAGGGAAAGAGAGAAAGTTGATTCGGGGTTACCAATTTTTTGTGGCAAAGCGATCCAATTACCACCAGTGCCATGCTGCTCAATATATGACTTGAGCTTGGCATCTTCTTCAGGCGACCATGGGCCTTTCTTGACGTTGGCTTTGTCACAGCAAGGTGCCCTCCCCATTTCTTCTGTGTTGTGAGCTTGAGGTATGAGAGAGATTTTACTCCTCTTTTCTTGAAAGTAAGGGTTGTGTGAGAGAGATTATAATAGGCGGAAGAAGATAAACATTATTTCCGAAAGAGCCATATTGTTTTAAAATGGGTATGGCAAAAAGATGTGACCTTGAATAGAATATTCGAGAAATTAAATATGCCAGTGTTTTCTTCTTCTTTTTAGTCCGGAATCTATTTTTTATGGACATATACCAGGACTTTTCATTTCATTGGAACTTTAAGTGAAATATCCCAACCATCTATCGGGAGATGGCAGGATTATTGGGTTGACATACATCAACACATGATATGTAGACCGTCCCACACATACATGCGAGATACACTGTATCTTCACATTTCATATTATTATGCCATCATTTTGGCTGCTATCTTTGTAAGGATTAGATGATGCTGGGTCCTTCCCATGTTTGACAAGGTTACATTTTTGTTTGGTTCTTATCACTCAACCAAACCAATTCAGTTGGAATGAGCTATACTTGTACATGTCTCCTGTGCTGATTGGGAGAATATTCTTTGCTATGGTTAGGACTTGAGATATACTATCTTAATGGCCATTTTCATACCCCCAACCACCCCAACACACAGAGCCACCGCATTGTATGGTTAAGAATGAGAGAAAAATATAGTGTTGAATTCAGAACAAAAGTCAAATTCATCTGATGATTGAAACATCCAAATTAAGGTCTAACCTAGCAGAATTCTAGAAGCAAAAAGAGAGGACACTGCCAGATATTAAAATCACCAGGAAACCAAAAGGAAATTTCGTTTCTCCGGTAGGTTACCTAATCTCTAACAGAATTAATTAGAGGAACATAGCATCGCCCGGCTCCGGCTGCAAGAACAATGTTGTATTCTAGACCCCATCACCTGGATAGCTTCCAGGAAAAGAAAACCATGTCAAGAGAACAGTGCTGAGCCAAGTTAGTGAATAGCAAGACAAATGATGGTAAGTCCCATATTTTTTCTTCATGCTGCCATGGCGGAATTTAATTGGAAGAAAAATCGTGTAGTGCTGAATGTTTTTGTGCCCTATAGCGCAATCCCATGGAAGAAAATCATTGATATACTGATGAATATTGACTTCTTTATGAATCCAGTCGTATGGGCTGTCTCTTAGGAAAGGATGAGTGTCCGTATGAAATGGGCTTAGGATGCTCCTACAGGTGAGCATGTCGGGTGGAAGGCGCCAACACATAAATCCTATTCCAATCAAGTCACACCACATTGAAAAATAGAGCTAAAGTAAAATGAGATTGAACAAACATGTGCTCACTTAAAGCAGGCAAAGTAGGTGTTTGAGGTGGCACGGCCATTAAAGGACCCCGCTGAATTGACTGAGGCAGCTGGAGGCAGGATTGTATATTAATACAAATTCATAGTATACTCATGTAGCTTTCCAAAGGATGGCTAGGAGAAAGGAAATATAAATCCATTAGAAATGAAATTACAGGAAAAACGGAATGAATATGTAATGCCGTGCATATCATAGCTGAGGAAGAAAATAACTCTAGAAAATTGGTTTCCAGAGCATTAAAGGACTAAGAAAAATGGAAAAATGAAGGAAAAGAGGTAAGCTCCTAAACCTTTTTTTTTTTTTTTCTTTTTAGATCACTGACCAATTGGTTTACGAATTAAAACATAGGTATAAGGAAATTAAATTGATGAACCTTCCGCAGTTTGGCACGTAGGCCCACTTTTGAATCTATCAGAACAATGCAAGTGTTCCATCTATTAAGTATCTTAACAAGAAAAAGAATTGAAGGATGGTGGGGTTGCATGCCTGCATTGCGGTCAATGTCAGTGCATGACAGACAAGCTTTGCTGCAATTCGAGGCGACCTTTTTTGATTTGTGATTTCTCAAGGTAATGATTTGTAAATCATAATTGATTGGTTCAACATTTGAACAGCACAGATGGATTTGGTGAGGAACGGCTCTCAAAAATCAGCTTTTTCCGTTCTCTGATCGACCCACTTGTTAAATTCAAAATATTAAATGGGTCAAATTTATATTAATTAGTTAGGTCAGAAGAATTCCACAAATGTGTATATAATATGCATCATACTACATAAATGTGAGAGAAGATCAACTTAAAGATCGAAAAATTCTTCACTGGGTGAAAAAAGACAAAGGTGGATAGGAATAGAGATTGAATGTCAAAGATATGTTTCACGATTTTTTATGGTGGGGGATTTGAAACTTTTGGTCCGCCTTGCAGACTCCGTTAATGTAAAAGGAAAACGGTGAATATTTTTTTATCCAGAAAGGAGCATGAAATATAAAGTATGGAAAAACACAGGTAGAAACGTCCTTAACACGCATAGAAAGACAAAAGTCTTTTTATATATCAGCTCACGACCGCCATTAACGTCACAAAGACACACACAGGCCTCATTTTCCAAGCCTGCCAGGGCCTACATGTTTGAAATTTCAATCTTTTTGGCAATCTTTTTCAGTACAGCTCAAGGCAACTTCATTCTCCGGGTTTTTGTTGTTTGACACAAGAAAAAAAAATTTAAATTATTTACTTTTACGGGAAAGAAAATGCTTATTTTTCATGAGTTGCCAGCGTGAGCACATGCAGGCTGATATTGACGCAGTTTCTTCCCACCTTTTTTCAACCCTTTCCACCACCCTTGCCTAGGCCCAGTTTGTTGACTCATGCTCTGCTCCACTGTGTGCTAGCGCTGTTGGATTGGGGCCGTAGATATGTCAGACTTCAAGGTGCCTAATTTGTTGCATAAGAGAATGGAGACTGGCTAAATTCTTATGGTTAAGATTCATTCTCCCATTCAACTTCTCAGTAAGCGGCCGGCCGTGAATTGAACCTTTATCATTAAAACATTCCAGCCTCTTTTGTCTTGAATTTCTATAACAATGTCATGGGCAAATGGCAGTATGTTTCTGCAAACAGCTATCCAGTGGGTTGATTAGTAATGAGAAGTGAGGGGGACCGGGGACTGACTTCTCTGCAATGGCCGCCTGGCATACTCCAATCATCCCATTCTTGATGTGATACATGTGGCAGTCCTAGTCAACAAGGACTGCAATTAATTACTGGAGCGGAGACTAGAGAAATATGAGGAGTCATCAACTTGAGACATGAAGATGGTCTCAAGAGTCAAAAAAATGCATGTGTATGAAATTAATGTGGATGATTTCTTCCCCTAATTTGTGGCATAAATGCCATGCACAAAGCGTCAAGCAGCCTCAATTCAAAATCAAAACCAAAGAAGAACCAAGACATGGCTTTTAATTGGACTTAGGCCAAGAGAAAAATGGACAAATGCAATGAACTCAAGCACGGCGCTTAACTTCATTTATTTGGTGTCGCACTCTACACAGCTGTAAATATGTGGTGGCTTCGGCAACTGAACTAATCAAAAATTGCAACTGATATATGAATGTGACTTTCCCAGCTTCACAAAACCATATGAAAGTCGTCATGGTTTCGTACTTTTTCTCATGGTTGGTGTGGGTTCGGTTGATGAATAGTAGTAGGAGGCGTGAGTTGGGATTGGAAGTAGATGGACATACCTAAATATCTTTGATAATTTCTTTTACCATTAAATTTTGTAGTGCCATAATATCCCTAGTGTGACAGCAGTACCCATCTCTCCCTTTCTCCATTTTTTTTTCTTCGAAAATTTTGAGATGTTAGAAATGATGAATCAATGTAAGTATTATATTAGCAGAACCAGCATTCTCTTTTTTTTTTTTTTTTCAGTCCAGGATGCTTCTCAGCTGCTGCAAGTGGCTTCAGCATAATATTAGAAAACAAAGAGAAATGCAAGGAACTCTGACCATAAACACAAAGCGCAAGAAAACTCTTGTAAGAATCTCATGGGCAAAAATTAAAACGGTATTTCATGACAATTTAAAATAAGAAGATGAGAGTTTCTTCGCGGCTACCCAGCCCAACACACAAGTAAGACACCCACAAACCTCCAAATTCTTGATCAATGATATGGTATATAATAAGGCCATTTCAGTTTTAATTTCCTTGGGCCTTTCACCAGGCTGCTATTCTCTATGCATACATAATCCCCCTTGCAAAGTTTGAGCAGGTTATCAAACGACAATGATTAGTGGATTAATCATCCAATCAATTAATAGATTTGATCCTCAGAAATTAAAATTAGAAGTCAGCAATAAAACCATGGTCAGATGAGTAATGTAACTACAATATGACTATGAACCCATCTCATTTACTTACTGGGCTTAAGAGGTCCAGAAGGAAAATGTGCACTTACAGCTTGGGAACTTGCAAGTAAAGCCCATTACTGATGCCAAAAACTAATGTCGAACAGTATAGGCAGTCACATCTAAGGGTAGTGCTTGGGCTGGTTAGGGCTGCAAGCTGAGCCCATCTAGGCACCTCCTAGTTTATGCTTGCATAGGCATGGCTGGGCAGTTCCAACTAGAAGTCTTCTCAAGAAAATGACTGAACGAATCAGGTTACTTCTATCTAGGACAAAACAGGGTGTTTTTTCTTTTCAACGGGGGCGTAGAGGATGATAGAGATATGGTTCAAAGTTGCGGTATCAGTCTAAGCCATGAGGCACGATAGTCGTTAGTCTTAACATCTCGGATCGAGGTGAAAAGATTATGAAGATTATGAAAATTAAAAAGTTATAGTTTAAAAGCTTAAAACAATTTAAAAAGATTATGAAATTTATATAAAAATAAATATTAAAAATTAATAAAATAAACTTATATATAAAATTATTGAAATTGTGATAAAAGCATTCGTTTAGAATAATTTATAAAAATATTGTAAATCTAAACATAATAATTTAATCACTTAATATTGAATATGTATTATTAAAGATGAAAATAATAAAAAGTGAATTTATTGTTTATAAAAAAAATTAAGTTAAATATTTTTAATTTAAAAAAAAATTTTCAATCATTAAAAAAATACATCTAGGAATCATTTTTGTAAAAAAATAAACATCATTTTTCTTATTAAATATATTCTAAATAAAATAATTATAAAAATGAAGAATTTTTATTTGAATGAACATATTTAAATAAAATATATTTTACCTATACATCCATTCATTAATTTGAATTTTTATATTTATATTCATTTCTTATTTTATTTATGTAAACATAAATATTCATTATTAATTTACTATAATCCTAATTCCTATCGAATTTTCATTATCCATTTAAACACAAATATTCAGCACATTTTCATTGACTACTCAAAAAACAAATACCCACCCAAATTCATAATCCTACCCCATACCCATAACCCATTCACCCGGGAAACACCCATTTCCCATTTTTGCACAGTAACCATATCCCCTTTAAAACCACGACCTTGAAGGTTCACAAAATAGCCCTGTGAAGATACAAAAGGATGGAAATGCAAATATAGTGATGAAGATTCAAACGGTCTGAACTCTCCATAGTTCTTCACTTTCATGGATTTCAATCTTCTCCTTTTATCCACCATTTCCGCTCCAACATTTCCATTTTTTCCATCACCCATCACCCGAGGAGCTTAGTTTGGACATAATCTTGATGTGCACAAAAAACTATCAATAGCTACGGCTAGTAGACAACAAAAACTTCAATGAAAAAACATCCAAATGATCAGAATGCACCATATTATGAAAGAGATCGTTAAAATTCATCAAAAAGAAAGTTAATGGTATGATGGCACATATTACCTGGAAGGAACTCCATCATTGTCGGGGCTTCTTCTGGGAAAATTCTGGCGTAGGTGGGCTTAATAACTCCAGCTGTTGAGACCTGCGCTTTGGATAAAGAGAAGAACTGAACTTCGGAGGATCTGGATAGTTTGGAACTTTTCTCCAACGGCTCTCCTTGAGGTTTGGTTGCGTCAACAGTTGTGAGTTGTCATCTATTGGAGGCGTGACGGGAAGAGATCTTATCACTGGAGACTGTTTTGACAAGAGGCATGCAGCATCAAGGAACTTCTCATCCTCCGCAAAGAGCTCCAAATTCTCACTTGTAAGCAAGGTAACCATGGATTCCTCCTTAAACTCAAACATAAAACCTATTTGGATTATCTTACTCAGGTTTTCGATTGCATCAGCTTTTTCACATGCCAATAGTCCTTCAGCAATTTCACGTGCAAAACAACTCACAAATTTAATATTTGATTTTCGATCTTCATAACCTGATTTATCAATCAGCAGCCTACAAGAATTCTTGTCCCAAAAAACCAGCTTCCTTGCTTCTACTTCCAATGTTTTGTCTGCAGTCAATAGCAATTGATAACTGACTAGAATTGGTTCACGGCTTTCAAATACTGAGAGGTCAAGCAGTAGTTTTGCAACTTTATGTCTCTCTTCCACTGGCATGCTCACCCTAGGACCAGCAATAAACCCCAATACAATTCTGACGAGACCTCTTCCTATCAATCCATTTCTCGGATCCATCTTATATTGATCCAAAGAATGTGAAATACTCGCATGGCACTCAACAGAACCAGATATCTTTCTTACTCCAAGAGACTCATAAATCTCAAACAATCTCATTGGATGAACAGTAGAAAAGCTCTTGCACTTGGGCAACCATACAAAGAGTGGAATTCCATCTATACTAGAAAAAAAATGTTTCAATTGCAAGTCATCAGGGATAAACACCAGTTCCTTGCTCACTAGATGGATTCTCTCACTTGTAGATGTGGTGGCGGGCACTTTGGTTAACCTCTTCTTCAGGAAATCCTCTGTGTGCGGACTCCAGTTCTTCAAAATGTAGTCCCAAAAAGAGCAGCATTCTTTGGCAGTCACTTGACTATTAACTCTCATGACCAAGCTGTCCCAGAGCCACATGTAATCGTCAATCGAAGGAAATTCAGCAACTGCAAATGCTGAAGAGAAAAAGGGCAACAATTCCTTCTGGTAACACTTGTCAAGTGCATACAAGTGGGAATTAAATACATTGTCCTTGTCATGAAGTATGCAAAGCTGAGAATTCACCCATTCTCCTCCACTGTTACCATTGTGGTTAATAACCCATACCTGATAGTCTTTATCAGGCAATTCTGGCTTCCAATTGAACATGTGGAGGAAATTGTATACCCTTGTAATTGAAGAAGTCTCTGTAAGTGACATAAGATACCTTGACAGAAGAGAGCATACATCCCCAGGATCCACCTTAACTCCAATGGCCCTCAACTGATTCTTGTACATAAATATTTCAGATTTGTAAAATGCATGCTCAATCATTGGGGCATCAGTCTCCTCCAGAATAACTTCCCAGGTTGGATCAAACAGGATACATTCCTCAGGTTTTTTGTAACCTTTCCTAGTTTTCAACCACTTGCTTCTCATTAAATTGCTAAAAAAATTATCAAGTAAGGGCTGGTCATTAGACTTTGACATTAGATACTTGATACATTCTAGCAATGCAATTGTACCCAAGTCAGTCACAAATCGAGGTTCAATTGGCCGGGTTAGACCTCTGGCTACAAATGGAGCTCCTCCTTCAAATCCAGTTATGACCCCCAGCATCTTTAGCTCATCCTCAAAGCCATATATGACAATACCATAAAAGGAATCATCAATGAGAGGCAGATCAACAAATAAAGATATGGTTCCCCATTTAGAGCTGAATAGTATTGATTCACTGGGGGTCCTGTAACCATTACGAGTCCTTAACCACTTCTCCCCCAACAAGCATTGATGGAGTTCCTGCAACTGTGAAGACACATTTTCATTTATTTCTCTGATGCATTCTAGTAGTGAAATCACTTTGACAGGAGTCAGGCTGGAAGAAGATAAGAATGACTTAAATTGAGTGACTATCAGCTTTAATGCACTGCTAAGATCATCAGCCACCCCAATTGCCTTCAATTCGGCTGCGAAAGACCTGATTGTATTTCCATAAAAGGCTTCATCGATTATGGGAACCTCAAAAGCATCCAACAAACGCATGAATTTTGGGTTAACAAGAACAGATTCCAAGGGACGTTTGAATCCACAACTGGTTTTTAACCATCGTTGATTCCTGGTCTTTTCAACCAAGGAACTTGTAGCAGACCCCAAGTATCTGATGCATTTAAGTATCAAGAAACCACTGTCCCAAGTCAGGGATGACAAGTCAGCAGGAAAGTTCAAACTCTCCTCAACCAATTCATAAACCTTCATACCCAACACAACTCCAAGTAACGTTAGTTCAGATGAGAAAGAACTAAGATTACAACCATAAAACCCAGTATCAACAAGGGGGAGGCTTGTAATAGTCAAAATAGCATTAGCCTCTATTTCAGATTGCAGGAAAACAGATCCCCTTGGAGCATTATAGCCATTGAAAGTTTTCAGCCATTTGCCCTCCCTCATTACTCCCAGCCATGCCTCATCCAGCATATTTTTTCCCTTTAAGATACGGATAAACATCAGCAAGGAAAATGCACACTCTTTACTCATTCCAGAAGCAGCAAGGGACTTAAAGCGATCAACAAGAAGTTTTTGCACACCATCCGACCCAAATCTCACACCAAGAAATTTCAGCTCATCTGCATACAGGGTAATCCGGTTCATATAGAAGTCCTGGTCTAGAATAGAAAATCTCTCAACAACAGTCCTCATCATCCCAAAAATAGTTTTTCCGGCTTCATCAGGAAGAATGCATCGATTTGGCGAATTAAATCCCGAGTATGTTTTCATCCACCTTCCATCTCGAATGCTTTCAATAAACTTTGCTGGTATATTTGAACCCTTGGTTCTCAGAAACCGGATCCAGTCAAGTAGTAAAAACCCTTGTTCACTTGTCAATTTTGATGATGCCACTTTCAACACAACATTTGGAGGGTGTAATTCTGGTAAGTCCACAGCTCTAGTATATGTGCTAAGAAAGCTAAGGATCACTCCCTTGGGAGTACATTCTCCAGCAAACTGACCACCTTCAGCATACACCTTCCCTATATCAACATAATTATTTTCTGAGAATGGATTACTTGGTCCAAACAATATCTTCCATTTGCTCCCTGGTGCAGAGACAAGAGTCACGTTCTTTTGCCTTCTGATGCAATTGGATCCATCAATGACAGGCATTCTTGTACATAAACCATAAAGCATTGACTCCATTATGAACTTTTTGCAATGCGCGTGATAAAGAAAATGGGCAAGTTTAATCATAAATCTAGGTTCATCTGTCTTCATTAGATGATCAGATATCTGAGCACAATAAGAAACCGCCGAAAAAGGGCTTAAACCTGTGTTATATTTAAGCCAACACATAATTAATGAACTTCTCTTATGGCTTATAAGAGCTTCCAATGTAGGGCTGGGCAAGAAACACATGTCATCAGGGCATTCAAACTCAATATTGCATTCAGTTAGCCAAGCGTGAAGTTTAGGCTCCTGAGAATAATAAATCCTAAACATCCCTCTTGTTGCTCTAGAACACAATCTCACATGCCCCTTCCTGTTGACGCATTTGAAAAGAAGCATCTTCTTAAAGTCCTTCAAGGAAGATATCTTCTCATTATCAGCAAGAAAACAAAGTAATTCCATGTATGCATCCTCTGAAGCTGACAAAACAAGGTTACAGAACTCAATGCATTTACCATACCATTGATAACTATTATCAACCGATGGCACTCCAAGGTAGTCCAGAATGCCCGTAAATTCTATGAGATCAATAGAAGAATGTATAACATTTCCTTTCAAAGAGAACATACCGCCCAAAGGGATCCCCTGTTCCTTCATTTGGAAAAGGATTTCACGAAATTTAGGGAGAATCCTAATTGCACGTTGAGGGGTGCAGAAATGCTTTCGATTGTCAAACATTTCACAAGGTATAAAGGCTTCTCCCTGCAGCATATTTTTTATCAACTCTCTTACGTTGTTCAGCTCAAGAATTGTAGAAGACCGAGCAGGCAAAAATTCAAATGCCTGAGCCACTGAACAAATAGTAGTGGCGTCTTTTTTCACACAAGAAATAAAAGCATGAAAAAATGCAGAAGGGATACATTCAAGAATCCCCAGGTTCCACTTGTTGTCTAAGAGTATTGTTTCGCGCGAGGAGGCCAGAACAAAATCTGCCTGAATAACAAATGGGAAATTTGTGATCATTGCGGTGGGAAGGAAGGCAAAGATACCAACAGCAGAAGTTCCCCTTTTCAATCTCTTCCCAAATGGAAAAGCAATAGAAATAACACATTTCTTTACATCGTTCCTTGCACTAAACTCATTAGCAGGCTTCACTGGAAATGTTTCTCTCCATATATAATATCGGCATGTCTCCTCAGCCCCATCCTCTTTAAATGAAAGATGAAGTACACGTGAATCTGCACTTTTGTCACTCAAAGCCACATGATCAGTCTCAGTGGATATGAAAATATCAGATACGTTGGCATCTTCTTTAGAATTGCAAGTATTTCCACATACTGATAACCGCTTTATCTTGGATAGGAAGAGGAGAAGCTCAGGGTGCAACTCTGACAGTTGTGCTTTGACAGCTTCCACCTTCTCGGGTTTCAGAGGGAGGAGAATTATGGTCGTTGGCAAGACCTTGTCGGACCCATATATATCACAAATAGTTGAAAGATAAGGTTTCCCACCAACCCATTCAGGAACTATATAACCAATTCCGCAATCTTGGTCGGGATCTTCACTAAATCTCACATGATATCCATTACTAAAGATGTGAGGTTGTATAGTCACAAGAAACACGCTCTTAAATCCAATGCCTGCAAATGAAATCAGAATTTACTTATGGATGAACTTAATGACCAAAAGTTTAATCAAGAATCTAAATAGCAACTGATGCATTTAGAAATGATGGGTTTACCCAAGGTTTGGGTTAAAATACGCTTTGGGTGGGCAAAGTCTCCACCCAAAGCAGTCCTGCTCAGGCCCAAGCCTGCCAACTTCCCACATCTTGGGATGCACTCTGTTTATCAAAATTAGCATGCACAACTTTTTTCATAGTTTTGCTAAACTGATGAAGTCTCTTCAAGCAACCACTTTATTCCTACCATAGAAAATCTTCATAAAAATCCTTGTAAATAGATCCACTTCTATTCATGCAAAAAAACCAACTTATATATTCTAGTAAAGTAAATACACCATTCATGCAAGACAGTAGACATAAGTACCTTTCTCGCCAATAAACCCAAGGTGTCTCTTCCCTTTCTTGGTGGATCTGCCAACACTGCAGATGGATTCCATGTTCTTCTCCGAAAACCCAACTTCATTGTTGAACACTAGCAGCGTTGCAGGCGCACCACTTCCTGTTATGTCTTTGGTAGTGAACACAAACTCCAAAGTTGGTTCAACCCCTTGTTTATATTCGTTGTCTTCGGCATTCTAGATTTTTAGCGGACACCAAGAAACCAAGAACACGCTTTCATCTAGGGCAGGTCGTATATATACATATACTTCTGATAAAGATATTCATCGGGAAGGGGAATATGTACCTGAATGAGCTCCATGAGAAAATGAACATCTTTGGCGTAAAGCTCCGCGGAGAGGCTTGTGACAGCATGGTGGAGATCTTCGGTTAAAGGATTAGGGCTTTTAGCACCGATTGAGAACTTCTGGGTCCTAATCTTTTCTATGTGCAGCCTTGCTGCTTCAGTAGCCATGATAGACGTCTTTTCTATGGGCATTTGCTTCTTCAGAGTAGCCATGCCCTCCCGCTTCCCTTTACGTTGATAGCTAAAGGAGACTTTCTTCCGAGGCATGACTAAACAAGCAACCCTGCTTCTTCTTCGTCCTCATTTGATATAGAATAAATTAAATTAATTTTTATTTTATTATTTTTAATTTATAAATAATAATTAAAAAATTAATAAAATAGGATAAAAAAAATATAATAATTTAATTATTTATAAAATATATTTTAATTTAATGTAATTAACAAATTTAAAAGTAATTAAAAAATAAAAATAAATAAATAAAGTTAAACGGGGCGGGGCCCGTTGCCATCCCACTGTAATAAATGTTTGCGCGGCAAAAGAGACGCATGAAAGCATACAAAATCTGGTTTTGATACTTTTGAAAAGGTTTAGAGAGAATGTGGAGCTTAATCGATTTTTGTGTGATGTCATGCGATGTGACAACTCAGAGCGCGGTAGATGTCATTTAATGCTTTTACAAAATAAAAAACTTTCGCACGCTCAATTATTTTTTAAGTTTTGCATTTTGGCGAAGAGAGTTTTAGGACCTGTTTTACGTGGGATTTCAAAATAATTTTTATTTTTAAAAAAATTAAGATAAAATTTTAAATTAAATTTTCATTTATTTGCTTTTTTCCTTCCTCTCTAATTTTTTTTCTCAATCCTTCCTCTCTAATGAAAGCAAAAACCATCTTTTAGAACAATTACAAAATACTTGTAACGCTGAACCATAAGCTGTGGAAGAGGTTTTTAAAGCTCTTTCATCCCACGACACTTCCATGAAAATCATTTCTTAAATCATAATTTTTATTTTTAAAATCATGATTTTTACTTGGCAATTGATTTTTTAAAATGTGATTTCATTTTTGAAAATCATTTTTCAATAACATGAAGACACAACTTTGATCCAGACTCCTACTAGAGATGGCTCTATAATTTATACTCTTATTATTATAGACATGACCATATGAATTTGAACTTATATTAGTTATTAAAATGTGGAAGAGTGGGTGGGCCTGTGGAGGCAGGGGAGATAAGGATAAGTGATAGGATTATAGGAGTGAAACTAAGGTTGAATGGGATATAGCTTCGGAGGGGGATAAGGATTCAGCAAGTGATCTTTAACAAAGACGAAACCCAATTTAGATATCCATGCTTTTGGTCTAAACATCAATTTTATTAGGAATACGGAATACCATGCTCTAAGCAGCACGATGTACAAGTGTTGGGTGCACTGAATGTGAGGAGGATGTAAAGCTTAGTCAATCTCAAGAATCCAGCCCTTCTTGTCCTCAATATGACCTTTTTGAATCCCCGTATACATTGACAACAGTTCCTGACTCACACACCGATCACCCGATTTGTATCCCACCCTGCGCATTAATATTTAATTCATCAACAAAGGAAAATGATTGGCATGCAACACTAAGTATGAACTTAATATTTCCCTTTTTGCAGAGGTTCTTCATGATCTTAAGTATGGCTATTTACCTTTTGCCTTGATATGTAATACTTCCCACCGCAGCTACACCAACAGCGGTTCCGGTGCAGAAAACTTCATCGGCTTCCATCACTTCCTCCACCGGAATACATCGCTCCTTAACCTAACCCATTTGGGAAATTGTCAGAACATACAAGCACAGAAACTGGCTTCTTGTTTTTACCAAGTTACTGGACATTCACCTGGTAACCATGATCAAGAGCAATGTCAATAATGCTTTTTCGAGTCACTCCTTCAAGAATAGTTCCTCCTGTAGCTGGAGTTGAAATAACATTATCCTGAAATGGTGGAAAAGTACACTCTAAGCTCTGCCTCTATATCTATCCAATTTCGAGAGAAATACAATGGCAGGGAATAAACTGAAGGACATGTATTTCAAAATTCTCTGTCCAAGTTGTTTTGAACAATCTAAGCTGCTAATCACTCATGTTTTCACTTCTTTGTTAGAGTTACATTCAGTGAAGATAATAATTAGGCACCAGATGAGAAAAATTAAATTAATGAGAAATGTAATTTCAACAGTACCTTCACAATGAAGATGTTACAAGAAGAGACCTCCTCGATGTTTTTCTTATTCACTGAATCAAGGAATAGCACATCAGAGAACCCTCTACTCTTTGCTCTACTTTGTGCTCTCAAAACCTACACAAGACAAGAAAGGATGTGATGTAATAGATAACATAGTTTCGAGGGGGGCATCAATAATTTGGTAGCAAGCACTAGTAGCCACTTTCGTATATAAGAAATAATTTACATTCCATAGAAACTATATTCGATGCTGCAACCTATTAACCTAACACTTTAGACACAAGTCATTTTTTGAAAATGAGCATATTTTGTGGCATTCAAGGTGTTGAAACCAATGAGCTTCTTTTACAACTAAATGAGACAATGATTCACTTACAGGAGAATAGTTGGTAATGGCTTTTACCCCTCCAGCCCCTCCACGAGCTGCACGATGATACTCATCGTCAATAAATAGGTTCAATGGTGCCGAAACCTGCTACAAAATGAATCAACAGAGCATATAAATTCTTCTTTTCTCAGCTGAACCAAAACCAGGCTTTGATAAAAGTAAGAAACCCCACCTTGAAATAGTTGCCAACAGGGGAAGCATATATGAGGAATGTGCATTCAGGTGCTGGGCCTAAACCCAATACGGGTCCACTCCCCATGAGCAAAGGTCTAATATACAGTGACCCTTTTCCTGGAGGAGGAATCTGCTCCACATCAAAACAAAACAAAAAATTTATAAACCAGTAGAAAAGACATAATCATTAAATGAACGCATAGAGCTTCTGATGCAACATAGATTAGAACAATCAGGGTAAAACAATTACCCAGCGCTTGTTAGCGAGAGCGGTTTGCTTGACAGCTTCTACAAAATGATGGATGGACGGGGAAGGCATGCACATTCTTTCTGCACCAACCTGCATACGGATGGCATTCTGATCAGGGCGGAAGAGGCAGAGGCGTCCATTTTCTCTCCTATAGGCTTTGGTGCCTTCAAACAGCCCCTGTTCAGATTTCAAAACCACCAACTTTACATTAGAACCCTGAAGTTAGTTAAAAGATACAACATGAAATATGCTGTTTGCTTTAGCAGAAGTAATTAAGAATACAATCTAGTTACCTGTCCATAATTTAACACACCAGCAGAAGGGCTCAACTCGATATTTCCATAGCGACTAAGATGGCCTTCTTCAAAACTACCACCCTCGGAGCATTTTGTTGTGTACATGTAATCGGTGGGTATTAGACCAAATCCCAGATTGTCCCAGTCCACATCAGCATACTCATCATCACTAGCAGTACAGCAATTATAATTACATTAAATGAACAATGTTGCACAATCTCATGCAGATAATTGGTGTTGGGCTTAAACAATAAACCTGAAAAACTGCTTGAAATCATTGCAATCTATGGACACCACAACAATATAGATTTATAATTGAGAGGGCTTGAGCTTCAAAGAAGTGAAAATTAACTGTTTAACAAATTCTGGTTGGGTAAAAGTGGGATTCATTGTACGGAAGAAGACACCTTCAGGGAAGCAACCAAGTAATTAGTGTCAAATTGCTTCATTTTGTGCAGTTACCTATAAGGAGATGGCTCGACCAGTGGCTGCAAGGAAGGTGCAGTCCTCGACGTAAAGCAATTGGAAGATCTAAGCTGCACATATGCACGAAAATTAGATAAGTTTGTACTTTTTATCATCTTGATCTTTGTTATGTATACGATGGATCAACGACAGATCATTGAGGAACATGGGAAATGAATTGTAGCCTATAAGCAAAACAAAGGCGTGTGATTTCAATACTCATTGATACAACCTCTAGCCGACATTTTACACAAGAAACCCAGTCAACATATTTGAATGTATCTAAAGGGAAAATATTGATTCTCAATAAATAATCAAAATTCTAATAAATCTGTGGATCGTCTTCTATTTAAAAGTCACATCCACTGAGGCCTCCAATTTAACCGGCATTTAAATAAAATAACCATTTAAAAGTGTTGGATCAATCATCTACAAGGTTGTTCCACCCGCTACGGGTTTGATCCAAGCTATGCGTACCATTCAAAAGGTTGAATTCAGAACCCCGTCAGATTCCTATTTCCAGGGCTGAAACTAATTCAACCGGATTAGTCTCTCCCTAAATTAATCATCTCCCTCTTTTCTTCAACTACGATCAAGATTTTCTATTGTTTTACGTGGTTAAAACAAAAATAATAACACATATAAAAGACAAGCACAGAAAAGAAAGGACATTGATACAGAGATTAGAAATCAACTACAAAGCAACGTGTTAAGCAAGAACTATACGTTAAAAGAAGGCACCAATTAAAAAACACATGCAATACCAAACCTGCGACACCAAAAAACCCAGACAATTGAAACCCCACAAGTTCGCCAGACAAACTTACAAGTCACATGAAATGATAAAAACCAGAGGAAAATTTTCAACTCTATAAAAGGTTCAAAGTAAGTAGAGTATATCATAATCGGAAAATGGTCCTTGGAATCATAATAAAAAATAACAAATGACAAGCGGAAGATTACCTTAGATGCAGTGGAACCCGTTCTTAGAGATAGGATCAAATTGCGAAAGCAGGCCCTCCTACTGATCATGGTTGCACCTATTGGGTATCCTGAAAATTCAGATTAGTGATTCTCCCCAAGACTCCAAATTAATTTCGGTTACAAGGAGTGAGGGACCGATGAGAGGAAGCAATCTCAGAGTATGTATGTAATATATAGGCAGAAAAGAAAAAGAAGAATGCGAGGTAGACGTAAGTGTGTGTGGTACAGAGACGACGCAGGGAAGAGAGAGAGGGAGTCTAGGGAGCGAAGCGGCGGTTTAGTATTGTATGAAGTGGCGAACACATCTAGGCCAGAACCCAAGGGGGGGATGCAAGCGTTCTTATTATATTAACCTTAATGGATAGCATAGGTGGCGATGCACTTCTAATCCATGAGATCTCGCCCAACGCCACGTCAGAAAATCTCAGTCGCAGAGTGAATCAGTGACAATCCAAAAAAGTAAATATAAATAAATAAAAAACGTACATGTTTTCCACATGTCCTCTGACCTGGCAGCGTTGCTTATGGAAGGAAATTTTACAAAGTTTCTATTAGGATTTATATTTATTAAATTTCTATTGGTGAAAAACTTGCAAATATTGGTATAAGCAGTTAAGCACATTGAACACCCAAATAGCAAATATATTTAATAAAATTCAACATTAATATTAAAAATTTTAACATTAGATTCATATAAGCATTTTAAGTATTAAATTTAATTTTTTTTCCATTTTAAAAATAGAAACATTAAAGCACAATATTGAATAAATTTTTATAAAATGTAGATTTGTCTTATATTTGTGTAAAGCACTAAAGCCTGATATATTCATATTGGTAAATGTAGATTGGCCGACGGCACCCTGAAATGGTATAATTACCATTTTCTTTTTATTTAAAAATATAGTTGAAATAAGCATGAAAGAAAATATCACGATATATTGATTGATATATCATGTATCGAATGGTATGAATACAATATTTAGTGGAGAAATATAGGACGAAATTTCAAAAGAAATCATAAAAAATAGGCAATATGGCGATAAATTGTCGATTTTTCGCATTATATCGAATGTTTAACGTGTTACAGATGTAATGCACTAAATATATATATTCAAATTCATTATATAAAGAAAATTTTAAAAGAATTTTTTAGAGAGCAAATTAATTATAATTATTTTGTATTAAATATTCATAGTGTTTTTATAATCATTAATAAATTAATTAAATATTAAAAATTTGTACATATATCGTAATTTATTTTATATCATTTAATACAATTGAATTAAATAGATTATAATTTTAATATTAATATATATTTTTAAAATAAACATATTATAATCAAATATCATAATATTATTATGAAATAATATTTTATGTAATTTAATAATAAATGTACATTTATAAAATTCATATTTTTATCATTGCATACGATATTATTATCAAATATGATAAATCATATTATACATATATCAAATTCTTTAATAAAATAACTTTAAAATATTTATTATACTTCTAATTACATTTTTATGAAACTTTTCTTATATTTTTATAAATTTTGATCAATTTTATTTATATTTTTTAAAAAAAATATCCGTCGATATATATCCGATATATCTGAAATACCGATATATCCGAAATATCGATATATCCATAATTTTCATATTTTTATCCTTTGAGATAAAGTAAACGTAGAGTACTGTGGGTCATTCCGTTTCAACAAAATGGAAAGTAGTTGAGCAAAAATAGGACTCTGGTATGAGCTTTCCGTCAATTGCAAAAACAACATATACTTGTTATTTATGGATCTGTTAATTAATTTAATATTTTTTAATAAAATTAAAAATTTTAGTGCAAAATGAAATTTAAATCTTATATATATGCATATTTAAACAGTTTAAGAAGATATTATAAAATAAAGCACTAAGAAATTTAATAAATGTTTTTGCAGAAAAAGGTTTTTTTGGTTATTAAAAAACACTTTTTTAAATATGATTTTCAAATATCCTATTTTCATTTTATTCCAAACATTAATTTTCTATCCTATGAAAAAGGGGTTTCTTTGCAATTATGTTATTATAAAATTCAAGTATACATTTTTTATTTTTAAAAATAGAAAAAATGATAATGTTTGAGACTTATTTTGAAAGACGGTGACTTTCAAAATTATTTTTAAAAATTGAGCGTATTAAAAAAAGTATTATCTCAAATTTTAAAAAATTTATCACTAAACAGAAACTCCTGGAATTAATAACTCCATCATTGTCGAGGCTTCTTCTGGGAAGATTCTGGCGTGGGTGGGCTTAATAACTCCAGCTGTTGAGACCTGCGCTTTGGATAAAGAGAAGAAGTGGACTTTGGAGGATCTGGATAGTTTGGAACTTTTCTCCGACTCTCCTAGAGGTTTGGTTGAGTCAGCAGTTGTGACTTGTCGTCTATTGGAGGCAAGATGGGAAGATATCTTATCACTGGACACTGTTTTGGCAAGAGGAATGCAGCATCAAGGAACTTCTCATCCTCCGCGAACAGCTCCAAATACTCACTCGTAAGCAAAAGAAACATGGATTTCTCCTTGAACTCAAACATAAAACCTATCTGGATTATCTTACTCAGGTTTTCGATTGCATCAGCTTTTACACATGCCAGTAGTCCTTCAGCAATTTCACATGCAAAACAACTCACAAATTTAATATTCGATTTTCCATCTTCATAACCTGATTTATCAATCAGCAGCCTACAAGAATTCTTGTCCCAAAAAACCAGCTTCCTTGCTTCTACTTCCAATGTTTTGTATGCAGACAATAGTAATTGATAACTGACTAGAATTGGTTCACTGCTTTCAAATACTGAAAGGTCAAGCAGTAGTTATGCAGCTTTATGTCTCTCTTCCACTGGCATGTTCACCCTGGGACCAGCAAAATTCTGACGAGACCTCTTCCTATCAATCCATTTCTCGGATCCATCTTATATTGATCCACAGAATGTGAAATACTCGCATTGCACTCAACAGAACCAGACATCTTTCTTACTCCAAAGAGACTCATAAATCTCAAAGAATCTCCTTGGATGAATAGTAGATAAGCTCTTGCACTTGAGCAGCCATACAAAGAGTGGAATTCCATCGATACTAGAAAAAAAATGTTTCAATTACAAGTCGTCAGGGATAAACACCAGTTCCTTGTTCACTAGATGGATTCTCTCACTTGTAGATGTGGTGGCGGGTACTTTGGTTAACCTCTTCTTCAGGATATCCTCTGTGTGCGGATTCCAGTTCTTCAAAATGTAGTCCCAAAAAAGAGCAGCATCCTTTGGCAGTCACTTGACTATTAACTCTCATGACCCAGATGTCCCAGACCCCATGTAATCGTCAATGGAAGGAAACTCAGCAACTGCAAATGCTGAAGAGAAAAAGGGCAACAGTTCCTTCTGGTAACATTTGTCAAGAGCATACTAGTGGGAATCAAATAGATTGTCCTTGTCATGAAGTATGCGAAGCTGAGAATTCACCCATTCTTCTCCACTGTTATCATTGTGGTTAATAACCCATACCTGATAGTCTGATTTATCCTGCAATTCTGGCTTCCAATTGAACATGTGGAGGAAATTGTATGTCCTTGTAATTGAAGAAGTCTCTGTAAGTGACATAAGATACCTTGACAGAAGAGAGCATACATCCCCAGGATCCAGCTTAACTCTAATGGCCCTCAACTGATTCTTGTACATAAATATTTCAGATTTGTAAAATGTATGCTCAATCATTGGGGCATCAGTCTCCTCCAGAATAACTTTCCAGGTTGGATCAAACAGGATACATTCCTCAGGTTTTTTGTAAACTTTCCTAGTTTTCAACCACTTGCTTCTCATTAAATTGCTAAACAAATTATCAAGTAATGGCTGCTCCTTAGACTTTGAGATTAGATACTTGATACATTCTAGCAATGCAATTGTATCCAAGTCGGTCACAAATCGAGGTTCAATTGGTCGGGTTAGACCTCTGGCTGCAAATGGAGCTCCTCCTTCGAATTCAGTTATGACCCCCAGCATCTTTAGCTCATCCTCAAAGCCATATATGACAATACCATAAAAGGAATCATCAATGAGAAGAAGATCAACAAATAAAGATATGGTTCCCCATTTAGAGCTGAATAGTATTGATTTACTGGGGGTCCTGTAACCATTACGAGTCCTTAACCACTTCTCCCCCAACAAGCATTGATGGAGTTCCTGCAACTGTGAAGGCAGTTTTTCATTCATTTCTCTGATGCATTCTAGTAGTGAAATCACTTTGACAGGAGTCAGGCTGGAAGAAGATAAGAATGACTTAAATTGAGTGACTATCAGCTTCAATGCACTGCTAAGATCAAACAGCCGCCCCAATTGCCTTCAATTCGGCTGCGAAAGACCTGATTGTATTTCCATAAAAGGCTTCATCGATTATGGGAACCTCAAAAGCATCCAACAAACGCATGAATTCTGGGTTAACAAGAACAGATTCCAAGGGACGTTTGAGTCCACAACTGGTTTTTAACCATCGTTGATTCCTGGTCTTTTCAACCAAGGAACTTGTAGCAGACCCCAAGTATCTGATGCATTTAAGTATCAACAAACCATTATCACAAGTCAGGGATGACAAGTCAGCAGGAAAGTTCAAACTCTCCTCAACCAATTTATAAACCTTCATATCCAACACAACTCCAAGTAGCGTTAGTTCGGATGAGAAAGAACTAAGACTACTACCATAAAACCCAGTATCAACAAGGGGGAGGCTTGTAATAGTCAAAATAGCATTAGCCTCTGTTTCAGATTGCAGGAAAACAGATCCCCTTGGAGCATTATAGCCATTGAAAGTTTTTTCACAATTTAAAAAAAAAAATTATTAAAAAAACAAGTTCATGAACTAATACATAATTTTACTAGTTTTTAAAAATAATATAAAACTTATAAATTGATTTAATTAATGTCAAAGAGTCATGCATTAAAACTCATGTAATAGGACTTAATTGTTTTAATTTTTAGACCTAATTATATTTTCCGATCTTATTGAATAAATAAAATTTAAATCAAGTAAGATTTAATATAATGAATTTATTAATGAGTTAAATAATTGTTAAAAATAATTTAAAATTTAAATATTTAAAAAATTATCAAAAACTTATAAATAAAAAACTGATCGATAATAATTATATTGTTTATCTTCTACACATAATCATATTTTTAAATTTTTTTATTAAATAAATAGATTTTAAATTAAGTAAGATTTAATAATAAGTCTATTAATTTTAAAAAATAACTCAAGGTTAAAAATTCTTAGAAATTAATTTACAATTAATCTATTGTTTCCCTTCTACAAATAACTATAATTTTTAGGAATTTTCATATTAGATAAATAAACTATAAACCAAGCAAGAATTAATTTGTTTGAATTATTAAGCATGCTAGTAATTTTTAAAAATAATTAAAAATAAACTCGATAATCTTTAATAAGAATTTCAATTAGATCGTAAATCGAGGAAGACCAACGAAAAACTAATGTTTCATATTTTTTTTTTTAGGAACCTATAAAGCGAGGGTGTTAAAACTTTAGAGAATTTCTTTATTTCAATATAAATGTTACATTTTAATCAACGGATCATTAAATTATCTAAAATTCAACTTTTCATGTTTTATTTTTTTTAAATAAATATTTTCATTTTAATTAAGTTAAATTTACTGTTTTTACAATAGTATAAAATAAAAATAAAGGCGCAAAAAAATTAATTAGAGATATAACTTTAATTATTTTAATTTTTATTAAAATTTTAAAATATTTTTAAAGTTATGTTAAAAAAAAAATTGAAAGCTAATTCCGAAAATAGTCTTTAATTTGTTTACTCCTTCAAAATCGATGGCAATTAAAATGTGGAAATAGTGAGTGGGGAAGATAAGGATGAGTGATAGGATCATGGGGGAAAGGAAACTAAAGTTGAGTGCGATATGGTTGTGGAGGATTTGGTTGGGGATAAGGATTCAAAAAGTGATGTCTGGTTAAAGATGGAAACCAGTTTAGATATCGATGCCTTTGATGTGAACATTAATTTTATTAGGAATACCATGCTCTTAGCAGTACCATGTACAAGTGGTGTAGATGAGGTGGATATAAAGCTTAATCAATCTCCAGAATCCAGCCTTTCTTGTCCTCGATATCACCTTTTTGAATCTCCATATACGTTGAGAACAGTTCCTGACTCACACACTGATCACCCATTTTGTATTCCACCCTGCGTATTCATATTTAATTCATCAACAAAAGAAAATTAGTGGCATGAAACACTAAGTATGAACTTAATTATTTCCCCTTTACAGAGGTTCTTTGTGATCTTAGGTATGACTATTTACCTTTTACCCTGATATGTAATGCTTCCCACCGCAGCTACACCAACAGCGGTTCCGGTGCAGAAAACTTCATCGGCTTCCATCACTTCCTCCACTGGAATACATTGCTCCTTAACCTAACCCATTTGGGACATTATCCGAACATATAAGTACAGAAATTAGCTTCTTGTTTTTACCAAGTTACTGGACATTTACCTGGTAACCGTGATCAAGTGCAATGTCAATGATGCTTTTTCGAGTCACTCCTTCAAGAATGGTTCCTCCTGTAGCCGGAGTTGAAATAACATTATCCTGAAATGGTGGAAAAGTGCACTCTAAGAAGCTCTGCCTCTATGTCTATCCAATTCCAAGAAATACAATGGCAGGGAATAAACTGGATATGTATTTCAAAATTCTCTCTCCAAGTTGTTTTGAACAATCTAAGCTGCTAATCACTTATGTTTTCACTTCTTTGTTAGGGTCACATCCAGTGAAGATAACAATTAGGTACCAGGTGAGAAGAATTAAATTAATGAGAAATGTAATTTCGACAGTACCTTCACAATGAAGACGTTACAAGAAGAGACCTCCTCGATGTTTTTCTTATACACTGAATCCAGGTATAGCACATCAGAGAACCCTCTGCTCTTTGCTCTAGTTAGTGCTTTCAAAACCTACACAAGACGAGAAAGGATGTGATATAATAGATAACACAGTTTCAAGGGGGGCATCAATAATTTGGTAGCAAGAACTAGTAGCCACCTTCATATATAAGCAACAATGTAAATTTACATTCCATAGTTACAACCTCACACTTCAGACACAAGTCATTTTTTGAAAATGAGCATATTTTGTGGCATTCAAGGTGTTGAAAGCAATGAGCTTCTTTTACAACTAAATGAGACAATGATTCACTTACAGGAGAATAATTGGTAATGGTTTTCACCCCTCCAGCCCCTCCACGTGTTGCACGATGATACTCATCGTCAATAAATAGGTTCAAGGGTGCCAAACCCTCCTGCAAAATGAATCAACAGAGCACATAAATTCTTCTTGCCTTAGCTGAAGCAAAACCAGGCTTTGATAAAATAAGAAACCCCACCTTGAAATAGTTGCCTACAGGGGAAGCATATATGAGGAATGTGCATTCAGGTGCTGGGCCTAAACCCAATACGGGTCCACTCCCCATGAGCAAAGGTCTAATATACAGTGACCCTTTTCCTGGAGGAGGAATCTGCTTCACATCAAAACAAAAAAATTTATAAACTAGAAGGACAGACATGTTTATTAAATAGGCACATAGAACTTCTAATGCAACATAGATGTAGAACAAGTACGGTAAGACAATTACCCAGCGCTTGTTAGCGAATGCAGTTTGCTTGACAGCTTCTACAAATTGATGGATGGATGGGGAAGGCATGCACATTCTTTCTGCACCAACCTGCATACGGATGGCATTCTGATCAGGGCGGAAGAGGCAGAGGCGCCCATTTTCTCTCCTATATGCTTTGGTGCCTTCAAACAGCCCCTGTTCAGATTTCAAAACCACCAACTTTACATTAGAACCCTGAAGTTAGTTAAAAGATACAACATGAAATATGCTGTTTGCTTTAGCAGAAGTAATTAAGAATACAATCTAGTTACCTGCCCATAATTTAACACACCAGCAGAAGGGCTCAACTCTATATTTCCATAGCGACTAAGATGGCCTTCTTCAAAACTATCACCCCCGGTGCATTTTGTTATGTACATGTAATCGGTGGGTCTTAGAGAAAATCCCAGGTTGTCCCAGTCCACATCAGCGTACTCATCATCACTAGCAGTACAACAATTATAATTACATTAAATGAACAATGTTACATAATCTCATGCAGATAATTGGTGTTGGGCATAAACACAAAACCTGAAATATGGACACCACAACAGTATAGATTTATAATTGAGGGAGCTTGAGCATCAAAGAGGTGAAAATTAACCAGTCTAAGAAATTCTGGTTGTGTAACAGTGGGATTCACTATTCGGTAGAACACATTTGCAGGGAAGCAACCAAGTAATTAGTATCGAATTGCTTCATTTTGCGCAGTTACCTATCAGGAGAGAGCTCGACCACTGGTTGCAAGGAAGGTGCAGTCCTTGACGTAAAGCAATTGGAAGATCTAAGCTGCAAATATGCACGAAAATTAGATAAGTTTGTACTGTTTTCATCTTGATCTCTATCATGTATACAATTGATCAACGACACATCATTGAGGAACATGGGAAATGAATTGTAGCCTATAAGCAAAACAAAGGCGCGTGATTTCAATACTCATTGATACAACCTCTAGCTGACATTTTACACAAGAAACCCAGATTTGAATGTATCTAAAGGGAAAATATTGATTCTCAATAAATAATCAAAATTCTAATAAATCTGTGGATCATCTTCTATTTAAAAGTCACATCCACTGAGGCCTCCAATTTAACTGGAATTTAAATAAAATAACCATTTAAAAGTGTTGGATCAATCATCTACAAGGTTGTTCCACCCGCTACGGATTTGATCCAAGCTATGCGTACCATTCAAAAGGCTGAATTCAGAACCGTCAGATTCCTATTTCCAGGGCTGAAACTAATTCAATCGGATTAATCTCTCCCTAAATTAGTCATCTCCCTCTTTTCTTCAACTACGATCAATATTTCCTATTGCTTTACGTGGTTAAAACAAAAACAAAAACAAATATAAAAGACAAGCACAGAAAAGAAAGGACATTGATACAGAGATTAGAAATCATCTACAAAGCAACATGTTAAGCAAGAACTATACGTTAAAAGAAAGCACCAAAAGACACATACAATACCAAACCTGCGAGAAAAACCCAGAAAATTGAAACCCCACAAGTTCAGCAGAGTCTGAGCAGACAAACTTACAAGTCGAATGAAATGATAAAAACCAGAGGAAAATTTTCAACTCTATAAAAGGTTCAGAGTAAGTATAGTATATCAAAATCAGGAAATGGTCCTTGGAATCATAATTAAAAAAAAAAAAATGACAAGCGGAAGATAACCTTAGATGCAGTGGAACCCGTTCTTAGAGATTGGAGCAAATTGCGAAAGCAGGCCCTCCTACTGATCATGGTTGCTCCTATTGGGTATTCTGAAAATTCAGATTCAGTGATTCTCCCCAAGACTCCAAATTAATTTCGGTTACAAGGAGTGAGGTACCGATGAGAGGAAGCAATCTCAGAGTATGTATGTAATATATAGGCAGAAAAGAAAAAGAAGAATGCGAGGTAGACGTAAGTGTGTATGGTACAGAGACGACCAAGAGTCGAGAGAGAGGGAGTGTAGGGAGCGAAGCGGCGGTTTCGTATTGTATGAAGTGGCGAACACATCCAGAACGGACGTGGGAATCCAAGCGTTCTTATTGTATTGACCTTTATGGATAGAATAGGTGGCGATGCACATCTAACCCACGAGGTCTCGCCCAACGCCACGTCTGAAATTCTCAGTCGCAGAGAGAATCGTTGGCAATCCAAAAAATAAATAAATAAAAAACGTACATGTTTTCCATGCCTAATTGGCAGCGTTGCTTATGGCAGGGAATTTGAAGATGAGGTTTCTATTATTAGGATTTGTCTTTATTACCATTGCTGGAGCCATTGCGGGTTGAGCTGTCGGTCCGTTGCAAAAATTACAGTTACGTGTAATAGTCCACCATCTATTTTTCCGAGTGAAGAGAGAAGAGGGAAGTCATATTTTTTTGGATTCCTACACTTTCTATGTAACAAATTTGAAAATTTTCCTCCTAAAAATCCTATACTATCATCCGGATCTTTTGCTATTGTTAATTAATTTAATAATTTTTAATAAAATTAAAATTTTTAGTATAAATATCTAATTTAATTTTCTTTTACTTAAAAAAATATGAAGATTAAAATATGATATTTTATCATTTTTTTTATTATAAAATATAGATAGCACATCTTTGTACATACACAATCTTTTTCCTTAGTATTAAGTTTCTTCAACAATTTTGAAAATATTTCTGTTCAATTCTCATAAAAATCTGTTTCCATTTTTTTATCAATCTTTTAATTAAAAAAGTGATATTTAATTTAACTTAAATCTCAATAATATTGAACAGTGTTCCAAATAATAGTATTTAGTGATTAATAATCTCAAGTATTAATTAATTAATTACTTAATTTTGTTAACTTAAGCAAGCAACCCTTAAACTAACATTAAATTTGAGATAAGATTGAATTTTTTTTTTACAATAAGATTTAGACTATAATCTCAAATGATGATATAAAAATAATTTATTAATTTTAAATTTATTTTTTATTTTCTTATATTTTATTTTATTGGCATTTTCCCTTAAACTTCTTAGAATAAAAAACACTCACCTTGCATAGAGAGGAATATTTGAGATAAGATTGAAATTTTTTTACAATAAGATTTAGAATATAAAGCTTTAGAGGAATGATTGGAGTACACATTGTAAAAAATAGATAAGAAACATTTAGAAAAATTTGTGCATTTTTTATACTGAGTTGAAAATACCTTTTGGTGGGATACGTCCATTTAAGTTGGAATCATCATTTATTATCAAAATTATTTTGATGTGAATAATCTTGTCTTAGGAAGTCAAGTTAGAACAACTCATTTGGAATCTTGCAAATTTTATTATAGTTCTCAAAGGTAAACTTTTGTCTTGAAAAATAAGTCTTTAAAAAATCTCATAACGATCAACTTTAAGTCACCTCAAATTTGTTTTTTTTTTTTTTTTTGGGACAAACAACAAAAGCATACATCAATTAGAGTCAAAAAAAGACATGTCACATAAGTTGTATATATAGAAACAAGCCAGACACATCTAGATAAAAAAAAATCACACAAACAAAACAAAGAAAGACCTCACATTTGTGAAAGAGTTTCTTTATACTATATTTGGTTTCAAAAAATTATTAAAAGGAAAAAAAATGTCAAATTTATCATATCATAAAAAAATAAAAAAAGTTAAAATTAGCTATAAATTTATATAATTTTAAATTATTATTATTATTATTATTATTTTTAAAAGAGTTAAAATATAGTTAAATAATCTCACCATGGAGTGGGAAAAAATATTAGGTCCATAAAAGGCTTTGTATGGGAACCATCCTATACCGATTTAAAATTTATGACTCTATTTTTTAGAACATTTTTTCAAAACCTTTTTTTATATATATTTTGTAAAATAAAAATAGTTTTCTATATTTTTAAATGTGTTTTTTTAAAAAAACTTTTATGTATAATATTTTATTTTTAATATTTTGTTATATTTTATTTAAACATTTAAAAATAATTAAAATATATTTTAAGAATATGATTTCTATTTCTACGAATATCATTTTTTTTTTAATTTTCTGTCAATTTAGTTTGTTTTTCCATAAACCAGAAAATTAATTTTGAAAACCAATGGAAGGTCAGGCAGAGGAAAGGCAGCTTTCAACTTTTCATCAATCATGTTTGCCCATAGATGGGCTTGTAGTGTCCCTCTGGAGTCTCGGCCGATTGAGACCAACCAATGAGGAATCCAACCGTGTGATTGCAGCACTGAAAAGGATTTGGACAGCCATGCCCATCCTTCATTCCTCTTTCACCACCTTTTCTTATCTCACTCCCAAGTCCCACCATCCATCGTTCCCATTCTTGTTCACAAATTTTTAGGAGGTTTTCTGGTCTCAAACCTACGGATATATATTTTCTTTTTTCAGCCATTGACATGGCAGAAAATAGAGGCTTAGCGCCAGAAATATACCATACTAGCAGGTGGAAAAGGATGCTTTCGAGAAAGATATCTACTGTTTTGTCTAGGATTTTCTGAAATTACAACCTAAATAGGAAGTGTTCTATTTGTGTCGGCTATACCACGGTAAATCAGGCCTTTCTTTTTCTTTTTCCATAAAGCAGGGGAGTTTGCTGGATTGATGGGTCAAATCAAGTTGATAGATGGTACGAAAGTTAAATACGAGAAATTGGAAACCAAATTTTGGTTTTTGAAGATTACTGATATAAATGGAATGAAATTACGAATGACTTGGGTGGCTTCCCCGTATAATTCCCAAACAGCACCGATTTGCAAAGTTATAATGACGTTGAAATGCATCATTTTCATTTTCACCCTCCTTGGTAAAGATAAGTCTGCATTATTGCATTTCTGGCATCTTACTCCGAACGGTCGATTGCCATTCGGAAGTGGGTGGGTGGACATCACATCCAAAAATAATGACGCATCAATAATTGTTATAGACCGATTGGTTGCGTGCCGGACGCGGTACTGATTTTGCTTGTCGTCCCTGCATGTTTTTGACACGGGAGGCGTTGGAAACTTGGTATGAGACACCAAGACAGAAACCGCAGAGCAAAGAAACTTGAAGACGGGAAATAGGAAAGTGATATCTGTGGATCTTTGGCTGTTCACGAGAGTTTACGTTTTTTCTTTGGGTCTACCGAAGATGTGGCACAGGGGCAGTGAGGAAGTGCCCTTGAGATCGATGTCATATTACTTATGTATGGGCAACCTCGTGGACTTTAGTTAATGCTTCCACTATCTCCCTACAAGTCAATCCGGCACTGAAAAATTTAACCCGAGTCACTTTTAGCCTCTGTTCTTTTTCCCAAATGAGATCAGGAAATGAGTCATTGCTCATGTAATCATCCAATATGAACATTACGGGGCTCGATTTTTCTGCAAAGGATTGACGGTTGGAAATTGAAATTATTTTGATAGTAACATTTTTTCTTTTTCACCCATTTATTGCACTGAAAGGGAAAGAAAGCATTGAAGTAACACATTGAATGGGAGTTCATGTTGTAGTTATCTCAAAACCCTTTTAAAAAAATATCTCAATTGTACTAATGTTGCAAAAATAAGTGTGCAATAAAGTTATCAACAATGAATACAGCACTGTATAGTTTTTCTCTCACTCTCATACCATTTAACTTCGATCTAAGTGTTCTCCTAGTAATGTCTCTTTTTAGAAATTGCCACTTATCATCTGAGTCATGATAAATCTGGTGGTTAAGTAACATCATCAATTTTGTAAAATTAATGATAAGCTAAGTTTAATTAATTAATTTATTATTATTATTATAAAATATAACTAAGAGAAATACATTTTTCACTCGCAAACTAAAAGATAATATGTCTTTAAATTTATTCTTTTATAAGAAGAACAATAAAATTGAAGAGAAGGAAGACGATTTTTTTTTTAATTTCTTAATTTTTATTTTTTATAAAAAAAATTGGGATGAAGTGGACAGGTTTGCTCATATTTTGGTTACAAGTAGCGAAGATGGGGACCTAATCCCAAACCAAATCTTGAGTTGGGATGGAACTGTCACGCTTCCTAATATTACCCAACCTTAAACATGTTATGTTTTTATGACAAAAAAGACACAGAAGGTGGGCATTTTTGCAATTGGGGTTGGCCTATGAGTCTTATGACCATCCGGGTCACACCAAAAGTGGGTGCTGCCATTTCTGTAAGGTTGCCTACCGGCCTACCTCTCATGGTGACTCCCAAAATGAGAGGTGTAATAAGCTTTTAGTAACGTGCTAGCCACAAATTGAGACGGGTTTCAGTTTTAACTTTGGGCCTTGGTCCCGAATGCAATTAGCCATATGTTGTGTCATCTAGGTTTTGACCTGGCCAAATTCGAATATATTTTTAAAACTCTTAGTTACAAATAAGTCAAATCTTTTCATTTGACCTTACATAAGCATAAAAGATCAGTAAAAACCTTTTATTCTTTTTGGGAATTTTTAATGCATAACAGAAATTTTAGTAATAACCTAAGAAACAGCTAGGACCCCTGATATGAAAATTGAGGAGAGCCTTAACTTTATGTTTTAGGATTGCTAGGAATCAAAAACTTGTGTTAATGTAAAGTTGACCTTTGAAAGATGTGGGTTGGTGAGTTTTAAGCGGTATTAAGAGGTGAAGTTTAAACCCCTGTTTATATATTGCAATCCTTGCTAAAGATTTTGTTTTTGCCAAAGAGATCACTATCCATTACCAACCGCATCAATCAAGGCGTACCAAAAGACTTATGTAGAAGCGAGAATCATTAATCCATTACCCTCATTCTTATTTAAAGGCAGCAGAAACATATACAGAACCTACAACCCAAACATGGACCCAGAAAACATATGAAGCAAGGAAAGGAGATTGATGATCAGAGAATAGCACAAACGGAAGCGGTTTCTGAATCAGCGGCGGTGGAGGCGCTGCTGGACTGATCGCCGAGTTTGACACCTGGCCAATCACGGCAGAGACAGTGTTCGCCTTCCGGGACTCGTTTATGGACTGAGGGAACATGCCTTCCGCACCCACCCCATGTGGTCTTCCCACAAGTTGAGCACTTCACCTCGTAGCACATCTGCCTCTTCCTTCTCAATTTCTTCTTCAAATTTTTAGGGTAATTCTTGACGATGACCGGGGCCAATCTTATTATAGCCCTCCGCGTCCACGCGGTTTTGAGTATTTTTTATTTAGTCTTGTTATGGTACATTGTAGTGCATCACTCACGATGCATCGTTGAAACGGTGGCCAGTACTTCTGTTCCATTCAACGCCAACGACGGAGTCGGCTTCTAGAAGTTATGACGTGGCGCACTGTCAATGGTAAGCCAATCCAATTGTAAAATTTGATAACGTTCGATGCAGACATTTTCTGAGCGTCTATGACCGGCGCATCTCTTCATTGATTACGGTCCACATTGGTCAGTGGCTTTATCCATTTGTCTTCCACAATAGGAGACCAGAAAAGGTCGGCAGCACCCAGAATGGGTAATAAATAATTCACGATGGGCTGGCCTGGGTCACTCCTCCAAGCCCAATCTCAAGTTTTGGGCCTCTCATCTTTGGACCTTCAGTTTGTTGGACTTGGCTAAGGATCATATACTTATCAAAAGGCTGGATTCAACGAACCATGGTTGAAATTTGGCAAAAGAAAAGGAGAGTGAGAATTCGCGGCAGTCCAATTCCAATTTCAATGAAAACAATTGAGAAGCCAGATTTTGATAGTCATGATGGCCTGGGTTAGCTTAAGCTGAATAATACCAAGTTCTTCTTGGGCCCTCTTGGTCTCGTCAGTGTCACCTGGGTTGGGCTTAAGCCCACAGAAGTACAGGTGTCACCTGGATATTATTAATTGTGCGTATCCAAGCCAACCCCATCTCAATCCCACGGTACATCCCCTACCAAAAAACCTTCAAAAAAAACCAAAAGCAGCCGCTTGAAATCCAAGCTCCCATGCGGTCATGCCTTAACATGTCTTCAATTATGCTGAGAGTGCGGGTCACCAAATGCACATGAGAGTGAAATGCAGAAGCACATGCACATAGAAGCCAAGGCATGTTGCTTCAAACAACCCATATGTGTTGGGTGTTCCATCCCACTCCTACCAGTCTCAAAGATGGACCTACCCCCAACTCCTGTCATATCTTTAAGGCGCAAGGTAGCCGACCTGCAGGGCTTCTAACTGTTTACATCTACAGCCCAACCAACAAGTCGTGTCACATATACATCTATATATATAGCTTTGCCAATTGCCATATTCCCCCTATAATTAATAAATATTATTTTTAAATGTTTGTAGACTTTGTAAATGTGACAGAAAATCAGTCACCTTTGTGGGGGGTTGAGTGGGTGACATAGGTCACTCTCTATCCTCCTCTCAATCTCCTCTCTAATATTTCAAGCACAAGCATGATGCCGTGTCTGAAAGTTCAGTCCCACACAAGTAAGAGAGAATACAATCTGGGTGGGGTAAGCTAAAGAGTTTGCTTTTGGGAAGTCGGTGCCTTGCTGATGCTCTCATCTCATCAAATCAAAGTGGATATGGTACTCTGACTAGACTTTTCTTGTTCCACTGCCAACTTGTCCTATGCCTCCTCAAAGTTACATGTAAGACATCCCAATTATTATTATTAAGTTTTGAGTACACCTTAATCTATGAAGCCTCAACTGTATTCAACAAAATCCCCCCCAACTACTTTAACCATTTTTATTTTCTTTTGGAATGCGCAGTTTCAAATTTTGAGTCATGACTAGCGCATATTTTTTAGGACAAGTTGGGTAGTCATATGGGAAATGTGTCTGATTGCGTCGGCTCGGCGGTTGTTTTCCAACTATTGATCGATTCTCTCAACTTTCGAATAAAGAAACAAGAAGGAATTGACATGCACTTTTTTTGCCACTTGGCTTGAATTTATTTATACCAAAAATGTTATTTCTTAAGTGCTAACGTAACGAGCCAAGCCCAAAAACTAGATTAATTATTAAAGCTCAACTTAGTTGGATACAAAATTGAGTTCTCAGCTTCAAGCTAAGATAAAGTTTTGGAAAGAACCATTTATTTAGTCATCCTTTTCTCCATACGCGCACATGATATTATAATATTAATTGTAACTTAAATTAATTGAACTCTTCACAAATGCAATACTTGCAGGTATATACACGCAGCATGTCGTAAATTATTATTATTATTTATATCTTTAGAGCATCGAAGGCATTCAGGTTTGTTGTTGGAGAGTATGCTTGAAAATCAAATTGAAAAATCTAGGATTTGGATTAGGAATATTACGATTATTCTACTCTTCCTGTACAAGATTATCTTGACATCATGTGCAAAATAGAAAACAACTTCCCTTACTAACTCTCCGTCGTATGTAAACAGGAAGAGAGAGTGATGTTAATAGTAATGATTAATTATGTATAGTGATAACTTAAATTAAAATCAAAACAACATAATTAATTACAGTGAAGTAAATTGCAGACTAAAGTCAGATGTAGCTTCCCTACGACACGGAGGGTTGGCTTGGAAAAGGGGGCGTAGAAAAGCCAAACAAAGAGCACAACCTCACACTACCACTGGTCGGGTGGCCGCAAAGGACGGAACACATCTGAAACCTTATCTCCAACACCACCTCTCCCAATTTTCATCATTTGCCAACTTCTACGCTCCACAATCCTCCTCTCTCCCCCTAAAGAATCAATGCCCCATCATACCAAATCATTGGTGGGGTCTACGGCGCCCTACTTTTCCAGCCGCCCCTCATGTCATTGGTCCACGTGTCCCTCTCCATCAACCTACATGTGGACGCCCATAAATCAGAATCAGCAATAGTGTAGTCTTGCTTTTATATCCACTAGTTTACAAATGAGAGGTGGGGTACATGCACTAGTGCCATTTAGCTTCATTTATTTATTGCCTTCCCTTTTTATTTTCTTTGTCGTTCGGGTTAGTGTTTGATTAGGCAGAGGATTAGTTTATTGAAAACACAATTATTCCCAATCATCCTCCTACATGCACTTGGTCTTATATAATGTTCTCCACTGTGTCAAAGTCAATGTCTATCTTTCCTTGCAAGCTTAGCAATGAAGGTGTGGATAATCCTATCATAATCTCCTTCTAAATAACTTTTCCTGGCCTTTTAATGATGCCAGGTTTTTCTTCTTTTTGATCAGATGGTTTTGTCCAGGTTAGATCGGTGTGCATCTAGTCTATGATATGACTTAGCGGGATCGTCATGGTTCACATATCATAAAGGGTGGTTTCAACTAATGGAAGCACATATCCGTGAATTGATTACTAAATAAAATAGCTAGCATAAGCCACACAACAATAATATAGAATTTGTTTCCAAATCGGTAGTGATTGTTTTGACATTAAGCATCAACTTTCTTAAGCAAAGAGAATCCGGATTCTCACCGATGATTTTTGTTTCTCCGGAACCATCAAACCACTATTTGAAATTCACATGGTGTCTTCCTCTCTATCAAATCTTCTACGATTAACCAGGTTCGATAGTGGAGGCCTAGATGTGCAGTGCATCTCCTCCTCCAAGTTCACCAAAACAGAAAGCCTTATGTTATGTTTCACATTGCAGTCAGTGACACAATTGGAAGCAACGAGATGCTGTCTCTCCCGATTTAGAAAAGTATGGGATATGGGAATTGCAATACTAGGGGAGAAGCATTACAAATTCTTGATTTTTGCAATCAATTGTGGGAAGTGTTAATTAATTATTTGCTTGACAAACTTAGGTTGCAAGAAATGGATTCATAGTATACATAAATTGAAGTACACGAGATCAATGCTTGGAAATAATTTCCGTGACATTGATTTTCTCATCGCACAACATCTCTTTTTATGAGCTTCCTCCCATTTTGTTCTATTTCTATACTTCTGTAATTTCATTTTCTTACCAGGGAAGTTGAGAAGTGCTTTTAAGTGCCAAGCATCGTATGAAAATTTTGATGAGAATTGTTATCTGGCAGTGGCTTTAAGTGCATCAAACATTGCAAAAAACCCTATTTAATTGGACGAGAAGACACTACACAGGAAACCTCAAAACCACAAAGACAGAAAAAAAAATCTCTAAAATTATTGCATTTCAAATTCCATCATTGCAGCATTATCAAACTGCAGCAAGCACGGTCCAAAATTTGTCCCCGGAAAAAGGATGGATAAGGATATAGTAATACTATAATAGTAAAAAAAAAAAAAAAGGATTATGCTGATTTCTAAGTTACACTTTACAGCAGGATATCTGACTAGATTCAGATGTTGCAGGGGGGCAAATGCTGCATGGTTTGTCCCAAAATTGCTTTTAAAAATTAACTCCGACTCACCATTACTTTTGAATCATCTCAGATTGGACCCTTCAGAAACTAAAATAAAATGTAGTATAAAAAATATTTTAAAATATTAAAAATAGAGCTTACAAGTTACAAGAAGCTATACATGCCTTGTGAGTAAAGGCATGTTAAGTGGGTGGTCGGCGACTGGGTGGGTACACACAGACACACCGATGTTATTGGGGCTCCAATATTCCAGCCTCTCTTTAAGGTTTTCTCTCATGATTCTATGTTTTACAAGTATGATTGATTGAGAATTAAACAAAATATCATTTACTCGGCCAACAATTCAATCGCCACCGTACAAGAGTAAATCAATTACTTTGGGGCCCCATTTCATTGATGGGAGAATGATGACACATATACGCAACCGACGAAAATCTATACTTCGGGAAATTTCGACTCTCTCTACGTATTATACCTCAAAACCCACTATATAAAACTTCAGAAATTGGCACGACACATATATACTACAAGCAAAGGAAAAGTGGTTGTATAATCGGGCGAGACTCTGCATGTAAAGTGGAATTCAGAAGCGGAAAAGGGTAAAAAGGACGAATCATCCTCTTTATGTGCTCTCTTGTATACCCACTTCCTATGTACGTGATTCCACGTATTTCTTCTATTCTATACATTTCCACAAGAGAGCCTTGTTATGGTCAAACTGTGGGGATAAAGAGAGAGAGGGGGATTTCATCATTCCACAGACCAGATTCGTCTCTTTGCTCATCGTTTCTTTGATTAATAATCGACCCCAAGCCTTGCTCACCTTAAAACCTCTCCACTCTCTCCTCTCCCTTCTTTTATTAAGAAGCTCTTGGTTTTAAGATTTTATGTATGCTGCTGCTTCAATCGCTTTCACGCAATGGGTTTTGAAGATGTTTGTTGCACAGGCCTTGGTCTTGGTTTAGGCCGCCAGGATCGCCCTCAGAGTCGTTTGCAGTCCGATCATCAAGAGAAGAAGAAGAAGCCATGCTTGAAATATGATAACTCCTTCCCGTGTCTTACGCTAGGCCCATCGGAAGATACGTATCAATTGGCTGCAAAGATTAATGATGCTGGTAAAGGGTATGGTGAATCAACCGATTTGCAGAGACAGGCCTCTTCTCTTAGTGCAGTGTCATCATTTTCTAACTCTAGTATTAAAAAGGAGAGAGACTTATGTGGTGAGGTAGAGGTAGAGGTAGAGGTAGAAATAGAGAGAGTCTCTTCCAGGGCAAGTGATGAAGACGAAGAGGGTAATTCGAGGAAGAAACTTAGACTTACCAAGGAACAAGCTGTCATTTTAGAAGACAGCTTCAAACAACACAGCACTCTCAATCCTGTATGTTATCTTTCTCTATCTTATTCTCTCTGATGGGTATTTCTATTTTGCTTTTTAATTCCAAAATTTAAGATTTAAATCGAATGTTCAGAGATCAGTCTTCTTCTTCTTCTTCTTCTTCATCTGTTTTGAATTTTTTTTAATCTCCTTTCTGAATTTATGTTTTTCTTTCTTGATTTATCAGAGACAAAAGCAAGTCTTAGCCAAACAGCTGAATCTTCGGCCACGACAAGTAGAAGTGTGGTTCCAAAACAGGAGGGCCAGGTATCAGTTACACTAGATTCCCTACCATTCATAATAGAACCTCTATAATTAGTAATTCTTGTTCAACGTGTTTGATGTGAGTATGAACGAATTATGTAATGCTTTTCCTTTTCCTTTTTCTTTTTTTCATTTGCTCAGGACTAAGCTGAAGCAAACTGAAGTGGACTGCGAGTTGTTGAGAAAGCGTTGCGAAACACTGACAGATGAGAATCAAAGGCTGCAGAAGGAGCTGCAAGAGCTGAAAGCACTAAAACTAGCGACCCCTTTATATATGCAGCTGCCTGCAGCTACCCTAACCATGTGCCCTTCTTGTGAGAGGATTGGGAGTGGCGGCGACGCCTCGTCTAAGACTTCTTTCACGATCGGAGCAAAGCCTCGCTTCTGTAATCCCTTCACCCATCCATCTCCAGCTTGCTAGATAAGGTAACCTACAAGGCAAGGCCACAACACCATTATCCGTGTTGAGGCCTTCCCCTGATCGCTTAAGAACAATTACTGAAATTAATTTGTAGAGAATCTCCTAGTGTACACATGTTTGCAAATATTTTCACGTAGTAGGGATCTTCATTTCCTTTTGTTTGTTCGGCAAAAGCAATAACTGATTTTTATTCATCCGGCAATCTTAGTTTTCACTTGTTTGTTTGGATTCGAGGAAAAAGCATGAGAAACATAAATCTTGATGAGTTAGTTGTGAGAAGGCCACACCATTAAATGTGGCAAAGACAGTCATTTAATTTAGTTAAGAAAAGTGGATGAAGATGCGTGAGGCACCTTAATCCGTACTGACTTTAGTACTAAGACTTTAATTTTTATATGGTTGTTTGGAGGGTTATGATTATGCCGAAGGTTGCGGTCTTGCTCGGGAGCAATTTATTGTTGTTGGTCCATTTGTTCGTCTTAGTGCGCATTCGTAATCGTAGCAAGGGAAGTCGGCAGAACACATTTCCACGTATTAAACCAATAATACCTCGTTGCTGATATGTTCGGGAAAAGTACTGTTGGTTTTTTCTTTAACCTGCTTCGGAAGTACTGTGCAAGTTTAGGTGCCAATGGCATCTTGTAATAAGAACAAGAGATCTTTCTCGATCAATCCCTTTGCCCGAGAATCAGAAAGATCCTTTTCAAGTTTGAATTTGCTCATTTGGAATCTGGGTTCTTCTACTTCATTTTTATTTACTTATTTATTTATTATTTTGATTTCCCTCTCTTTTCTTTTTTTATTCCCTTCCATCATTCCTTAAGTCCCATAGGTTTGATCCTGTAGAATCTGACCCATTTTCTCATTGAGCGAAGGGTACGAAATAAATCAGATTGATTTTTCGATCAAAAGTACTATGTGAAATCTTCGGTTTTTTCCTCTTCCTCTATCCCTATCCCATAGGTACAGCGTTTGAATCAATAGAGAACCTTTTCTTCTGTATCTGTATGAATCGATATTATTACATTCCAATTCCTTCCCGATACCTCCCAAGGAAAATCCCGAAGTGGATCCCAAATTGACGGGTTAGTGTGAGCTTATCCATGCGGTTATGCACTCTTCGAATAGGAATCCATTTTCTGAAAGATCCTGACTTTCGTGCTTTGGTGGGTCTCCGAGACCCTTTCGATGACCTATGTTGTGTTGAAGGGATATCTATATGATCCGATCGATTGCGTAAAGCCCGCGGTAGCAATGAAAAAAAAAGTAGGAAAAAGATTAAGCTAATAGGGGGTGGGTTAATAACGAATGAACTTTCACCAAACTTTCTTTATTATTTTTTTGGAAAAAAAAATTCTTATTTTTATAAAATTATATGGGATTTCGTGACCACATATGTTGAAAATTTCTTAAATTCCTAGTTGATTTATATTTCTTTTTACAAAAATAATATTATATAAAATACTTCCTAAATTTATATATGATTATTATTAAATTCTTTATAAAATAAAGAAAGATAAAAAGAGTATCTCCGTGAATATTTTAGACTATGAGAAGAAAAAATTATGAAAAGTAAATGAATTTGTGAAGATTGTATCGATTAATAGAATTGTAAGACGAGAAACAACAAGTAGAGCAAGAGGGTTTGCCATGAGTGGGAAACACTCTGTAATGAAATAAAAGCTCATTTCATTCTAAAGAAGAAAATGAAAACTCAAGATGTTTTGATGTATTCCTACTCATTATATTAGTTTTCAATCAATTTGCTAATAAGATATAGTTTCATCTCAACTCGAAAGCATTAGAACAAGGTCAAACTTATTCTATAATATCTTTGTGGAATAATTGACATGAATCTATTTTATTCAAAAAAATCAAAATTGATATTGTTTGAATATGTAAATGTTGGATACTTTTCATATCTATATAAAGTCGTGCATGATTAAAATTTATAATCCAACATATTTAATAGTCATATAAATTTTGTCCTCCATGAAAGATAAACCAATGATATTATATAAAGACAATGTTATATGTAAAGTTTGATATCAAGTAGGATATGTATTTACTTGTGCTAGTATTATTACAATATTATGGAAATTTAGATATATATATTTATTGTGATGGTACTGCCACGATATTATGGAGATTGGTTATGCCAAAAAATGGCATCCACATCATTAGATCATTCAAAAACACCCATAATTTATGAAGTAAGTCTTGAATATTTATAATTAATATATATGATTTTAACTTATTAGATAATTGTATAAATTGTCCTCTATCAAAGATAAATCAATACTATCGTATGAAAAAAAATATTACATTTATTGTACATGTCAAAAGAGTATAAAACAATCAAATTAATTAAATACATTTTACCTTTTTTTTGTGTATACAATGAGTTTAAAAGAAGTGGTGAAATCGGTATTCAATTAATAAAATCAAATGATATTTAATAGGGTTATTGATAAAAGTCTTGTCTATTGCAACATAAAGCTCATACACATTCATCGAATGTAAGGATTCAAATAGCTCTAAAATGAAATATTTAAGAAAACATAATTATGTCGATATAAAAAGAAACTGAATAATATGAATGATATCATATTATACTTTTTTTTGTTGGATTTTGTCTCACTAGTCTAAAAGAATTTAAAAAATATTATACCTTTTTTTTTTTCTTCCATTAAGGCATTTTCTAGTAAGATTTTTAATAAAACATAATTTGTGATGATCATCTAAATTAAAGACGGTTATAAATTTACATGAGACTTTGTGGATGATCATACAAATCCACATGATGATTTTTATGTTTACAATGAAAAATTAATTGTACAAGTTTACTTAAGGCTTATAAATAGGATAGTTTGGCTCATAAAGTTTTATTTGTAAAGGATTCATTCCAAGTCTTCTTCCTATAACTATCCATTTTCCACTCTTTGTCTCTCTACAATGATTTTCTTTTCCATGTTCATTTTTAGTTTAATAATACTTAAAATATTTTTCCCATTTTTTCTTAAGGCTATGTTTGATTTTGGAAAGTACTAAGAAAAAAAAAATTAAAGAAAATGGTTTTCTTATATTTGATTTCAAAAAAAAAAATCAAATATAATTAAAATTAGTTAAAAGTTTATACATTTTAAAATTATTTAATCTTTATACAATGAAAGAAAATAAATAGGATGAATTTGAAAAAATATATAAAAATAATTTATTGATTTTTAATATATTTTTTATTTTTCTTTATTTCTTCTTATCTTCCACTTTTCTCCTTTATTTTTTTTTTTTTTTCTCACATTTTTTCTCAAATTTTATGAGAACCAAATATAGCCTTAAACTTTTTGTTGTATTTTATTTCATGTCATCCACATATTAAAAAAAACAAAAAAAATCTTTTAACTTTGTTTCTCTTTTTTAAAACTTTTCATATACAATGGCATAAATATCTTATCTGAAACCTTAGTCAGTGCTGCTTATTCTAAGTCCTACAATTTATGAGCAGTAACAATTAAGTTTTTATACGTCACCTTAAATGTTTTGCTGACTGTTTCTTGGGATTTAATTATAGAATTTATAAATAATTACAAGATAAAGAATATTACCACACTTGGCCTATTTGAAAAGTTAGTCCAGGTAAAATTATCTTTCCTTCGAAATGAAAGAAAAGTAAATGAAATTGCGGGGATCCAGGGACCCAATGGGTAAAAGATGGCCATTAATCATTTCGGCTAAGAAATAAAGATATCAGTGGCCGTGTCTCCACTTGGCAATCGTGTTCAAGCCTTTTATCTGATGGGCCAATGCCACCGGCAGGTCTACCTGATCCTAATAGATTTTCAAGGCTTGTAATAATTTGGCGATATTAATGGTGTCCTCCTATGCCGTAATGGAGGAAGCAAAATTAACCACGTCTATGGTGACATACATTAATCACAGGAATGGCTATGTTACTGCTTCTAATTCACTTTCTGCCTCACAGAATGGGTTCAGACTCATGACTCTCTCTCCATAGAACAATATTATTCTAATATTATGATCAGATGTTTATTGACTTAAAAACTTTTAGGTTCTGAGATAATGGGCCAACTATATATATATAATATCTTATTTACAGTGGACTAAAGTCGTAACAGAATATAGTGGTGCTAAAAATGATGATTTTTTACGTGGTTGCATTCATCATCGCATCATCCACTGCAAGTCTGCAACCCACTTAATATGTATGGGTTTGTGTTTTCCTATTTTATGTCGTGACTGGTGACGAATTGAGTTGTACTCCCATGCACCACTATATGTATATATAAAACATACTGTGTTATCAACTATAACAGTGGTCAGTGCTAGCACATACTTCAGGCATAACAAAGTAGAATAGGAGCGTGACCAACAGATAATGTGATGGGCTGATTCCCAGGCTCATAATAGGCGGCCGTGGCCATTAAACAAATTATTTGGCCCAAGCCTACTTTGGTGAAGCCATCTGAAAGATAGCTTGTTTATTGATTGTTTTGGGGGTAAAATTTGAGAAAGCAACTCTGTGTCTCTTACCAGGCCAGGTTAATGGTAAAACCGTAAAAGCACAATTATGGTTGCAAGGTCAACAAGAAACTAATCTGGAATTGACGATTGGGTAGAAAGTTATGGATCCACGAATCCATGTGGGTCCCGAAATGCAGTTCGGGTGCCCATCAAACTGATTGCTAGGCCCACCCTATTTTCAACCAACGACTCATTTGACAAGACAACGAATGGCAGCAATGCCGACAAATGGTAACGGGTGTCCACCCCAATAGACTAGTGGGGAGGTCCACGACGAAACGGCCCAATTCTAAATTAGGAAAGGGACGCTGTGAGCCTGCGAGTCTGTGAGGTTGTTACAGATTCCATGGCTAGCTGTAGAAGCCTATGGACCACTCTGATCAGACAACTGATGTAACAACGCCACTTGTGAGAAGGATCGAGGAAAGCATATGAGAACACAGCCAAATATCACCAACTCTTGAACTAGCCTTTTTCACCCCCAGGAACTTCTCTATAATTAAGCTTTTACATTTCCAATTATGTTTATTCATTCGACTACACCTTAAAATCCTTGTGGAGGGCCCGGAGGCCTTTCTTCAATCACCACCATAGCCATTAAACACTCTTTCTTTGCCACATGGTGTATATGTATATATATATATATATATATATATATGTATGTATGCATTGTATGCAGTTGGGGAGTTGGACTGGTCGCATGAGGTCACACACACCTTTCAAATGACATCTCTCGGTGGCGCTTCCTAGAATTGCCTCAACTGATCTTAAAACAAGGCTCCAAAGGGAAGAGAGCTTGTAGGTGGAATGAAACCTACATATGCCTTTTGCATAATTGTCATGGCAAACTGAAAATCCATAAATTTCGGTAATGTCTAACAAAGGTGCTATGCATGTGCTGTTATAATATGCACTTTCAATATCAAACAGGCATTTCTAAGAGGGATTGACTTGCATTTGGATGTTTGAGGTTCACCACAAGTGTAAAAACCAATGGTCAGGCTACTTCTCTGGAAAACAACTACTCAGTAAAACTTTATATGGACTCTCCTTCAGATCACAATATACAACTAAGAGCTAGAAACGATCTTACATGCATCAACTTGAAGAGCTTAAATATATTACACATGCTAGGAATTCCAAACTCCTCCTGGAGATATATACTCTCACCTGATTACATACTCCAGAAAACTAGTACACCATCTTCTAAGAGAACAGGAAACAAATGGCAATGTCACAAGACTGAAGTAAGTTGCACCATGAAAGGCCACAACAATCCATCTTGAATGATCTCAAAAAACATATAAACAAGATACATAGAACTATAATGGGTCACTTGTGTTCTTATAAATGACAGACTGGGTTGTCAAGAACATTATACCCGACTCTTACAATTACAATCAGGCAGCATGACTAACAGCTTTCCTGCTTCACCTGACCATGCAACTAGGCTGACGTCCTCTATAGCCACCCTGCTTGAGTAGTGGATTCAACCTATTCCTCCCTGCTGCTTGTTCTTTCATGGCCCCAAACGATAAGCACCATCGCCCATATAGTGACTTTCCATATAGAGGGCTGCATTCTGGGGATGGAGGCCATCCATCACCATGAATTGCATATCTTCAGAAGGTTTCCAGTGTCTTTTCCTTTGGTTGATGAACCAATTATTAATTTGTTTCTGGTCCAAACCAGTAGTTTCAGCCAAGGCCACCTTCTCTGTCTCCTGTGAAATCATCAGAAGTGTGTCACTGCATTAATATCTCAAGAACAAGGAACAAGAAAAAAAAAAAATTAGTGACATGTATACTTTGTTCCAATTTAGAATTTTATGTAAAGATCATTCTAACGGTTTGACTAAGTGTAGGATACAGTTCAAAGAGGATATGCATACTGAGGGGTATGGCCATTTGTAGTGTAACTCCCACCAATTGAGTAGCTTCTGCCTGGCGTCTTTGGGTAGTTTCCCTTTCTTCTTTTTCTTGGAAAGCTCTTGCTTGAGACTACTTAAGTAACCACTATACTTCCTCAACAGGTGGTTCTTAAGTTCTCTATCTTCCGCCCGTGGATCAATCTCAGGAAGTTCGGTTTCCCCACCACTGTTGTCTTGATCCTCTTCTGAGGAACCAACACCCTCGCACTTCTCATCTGTGCATTCATTGGTTGGAAATGCATTAATAGAGTCTTGAACAACTGGCAAACACAAGGCATGATATTTCATAGCAACATTACATTCACCATTTATGCACTTTGATGATATGTACTTTTGATACCACACAAATAGAAATTTAACAGTAAAGGGCACTTCAAATTATTTGATCACATGGAACAGTTACTTGACTTTCTTTCCTTTTCTATTTCATTCACACTCCCAACGAAAAAGAAAAGGTCCAAATGGATTTTCATTTTCTTTTCCTTATTGGGTACGAAAAAACATACCATTAAAAGAACATATATTTTTACTGAAAATAAGATCATCTTCTAACATTATAAGTTCACATGTGATTTCAGTAGGCAATAAAGGATATGCATTGAAGTCATCTTCTATCATCATATGATCATTAGTCATATCAATAGGTAACAGAGGATATGCATCTTCTTCACTAGCTGCAGTATAAGTTATTTACCAAATATACTCAACCAAAAAAGTTAACAAGTACATTCAGTTTGGTAGTAAGTTCATCCAAGTAAAATAGACTAGCCAACCCTTTTCTTCTGCTAGTCTAGCGCACTGATCTACTGAAAATAATGTCCTACTTATATTTTCCATCATTATGCAAGGTTGATGCATATGGATCTTTATCACCAAAGATATTACTGAGCAGTCATATTGATTATCAAATCAGAATTTGCATCAAATCATGAGTGATCCTACAATCTAGAAAACACTCGCTAGACCTACAGCTTTCCAAGCAGTCATATTGACTGCTAAATCAAAATATGAATCAAATCATGAGTGATTCTCAAATCTAGAAAACACTTGCTAGACCTATGCTGTAATGAGCACAATGATTAGCTTGCAAGCATTGTTATTTTAGACAAGTTTTACAAAAGACTATCATTAAATGATATTTGCGTAAATGGGACTTCTACTTTTTGTGCCATAAATCATATTAAAAGTAAATATGAATATTTTATGCTTGACCAAAATGAGATTCAAATAACATCTAGAACCTCCCAAACTCACAATCCCAAGACATCAAGATTGCTTATTTATATGCGACAATGCCTGCAACCAAAGTGACTCTCACTTGCTCAAATAAACCTTTAAAGATTTCACCATGACAAGAGTGTGCCCTCAGGGTAAAACACATTCCCTTTGGCTTTCACCTTATCTTTTTAGCATCTTCATGCTTGGGCGTTTACTTCTTACTAATGTCCTCACTCATATTGTTTTACATGTCCAAATTATGGTAGATTGTCTTGTTAAAATTCTTCCTTGGTCCTGTGCTTAAAGCTAAGGGTTGAGAAAACGAGGAGGAAGCACAAGGCTTCCATTAGCAATTGCTTAATGAAATGAACCAAGTTGCAGTTATTTAGAAACTATAATATGAGAAAAGTTACAATTAAAATTCAAATATATTGATTCCCTAATATAATCTAATAATATACGCAAGTGTTCTCTGCATAAGATGAAATTTCTGACTTTCCAAAGTAAAAAATAAGGTAATAAGATACATCGAGATTGATTCTACGTGTTTCATATCATGAATAACAATGGTAATTCAATCATAATCCACTATAGTTTTATAGCACCACATCACCATATAAATCAAACAATGCGATCCACAAAACTTTGTTTAAAACTCGCTTTGCAATAGAATGTAGTGATCTCTACGAGCACTACCCATCTAAAAGAGGAAGCTTCAACCTTAGCATAACCAAAATAGAGAAGGCACTGGAATATAGCTTGAAGTCTAGACAGAGATAACAATACAAGGAAAGGATGTACATGAAGATACACGTACTTCTAGATGTGAATTGACGAAAATTCAAATTGGGGCAATCCCTCACTTATAATTAACTCCCTGAAGATCATTGACAAGTGTTTGTATGAGGTTCCTTCAACATATTTTACAATCCTGTAATATTTACAGCAGCCATTATAGGATCATATTCCCTCAGTAGAAGATGGCACTTTTTCCTGAAAAGAGTTGAGGGTACTCACCAGGTCAGCGAGGTTCGACAAATTGGAAATGGCAATGTTAGCCAATTGACCCAACTTCTAGGCAATTTGTAAGAGAGAAAAAAGCTGGAAAACTGGAGGAGAAACTTGATAATGAGCTTGAGAGAGGAAAATGTTCATGGTCATTCCAGATTGGAGCCAAAAAATTAAAAAGAAATAGAAGAAAAAGAAATTGTCATTCTTTTCTTTCAAGTGCCAAATTAAAATAATAAGGCTATATCCAGAAATTCACAGCAGTTACTTGAACGATCGTTTCTGACTTTCTCTTGATGCAATTGATTCAAAGGCATAAATATGGCCTAATTCGAACCTATAACTAATTTGGCAATGTACAGAAAGGAACACTGCCTGAACATCATCTATGTTAGGTCCATTGACATCTAACTTCCAATTACCATCGACAAACATGATAAATAGGAGAACTACATAAAAAAGACGAGCTGACACTGTAAGAGAACAGTTTGAAAGTCCACCGCTTCCACTTACAAACAACAATACTATAAAACCCACGAAGAAATTCTGATGAAAAGTAATATAGCACAACCAACCAAAGAATTCAAGCCAATAAGCAACTGCTGCTAGTGTAGATTTGGTTCTCCCGCAAATACCTATAGACCTGAACAAGTTCATTAGCATGGGAAAAAGATACTCATTCGGTGAATTCCTGGTTTAATTGAAAAGAAGAAGAAGAAGAAAAACCCAGTAAATATAGGTCGACAAAAAACACATCATAAAAAACATTAAAAAAACAAAACAACCAGACTTAACGAGGTTGGACGCACTTAAGTAACCACCAATCAAAAGAAGTAATATTTTGCTGCACAAAGCAAGCTGGCCTGTCTGAGGAAAGATGAAATAAAAGATGAAACAAAACAAGAGGAATTTACCAAGCATGTGACCCTGTAATGAGCAAGAATTACTTAAAGCCGGCAACCGCAACTCTACATCTATCAGCGTATGAAGAACAGCTTACTCTCTTTCAGAAGTATTTTAAGGCATTTCTTATTTCTTGGTATTAAACAGCAAAAACCAGCAAAGCATACCGCGGAAGAATTGAGGTGTTTTTCCCTCAAAATTGTGTAGTATTATAAAATAATGAGGAAACACATTGTTTGATTTATGCATCTCTCGTGTGGTGAAGGGGCGTAAACAAAAACAAAAGTGAGAATATATTTAAAGAAGTTAAAAAATTATCAGATGTGGAAAGAATCCTGACACATCCGTACAGGCTACATGGAGTAGCACTGGTTTGAACAGCATCCTATGTCTTCATCTCCATTTTCCTAAGCCATGATGAAAACCAAGAACACATTGATTTTGAGTCTTTTTTTAATCGAAACGAAGAACGCTCCTGGAAATGACGACAATGATGACGCCGTCCATCTCGAGGCTATGGAATCAAAGAGATCAAAGACCGAGAGGGTTTAGATTTCAGGGAGGAACCCTTATAATAATGACCTGTCAGAGGCTCAGAACCAATAAAGCTATCGGATTAGAGAAGCGAACGTGTGACTTCATCGTTGTTTATAGAATAATAGCCTTTTGTCTTTGCTTCACTCATGTGTGTTTTGGTGGTAAGTACTATGTATGTAAAACCCAAATCAAATGATTTACTATATAGACTCGTGATTAGGGTTTACTACTGCCGATTCTATAATCAGATGCCTCACTCTCTTTAGCGGGTCAAAGTTTCCTTCACGAGGAAGTAGGAGTAGAAATAGGTAGTGGATGGAAATCCAGAGAGTTCTAGGAGTCCGGTCAATAGAACTATCAGTTCCACACAGTAAAAGCAAAACCAAACCCAACCAAACCAAACCCATCTCTGCAACAGCGATTGTGTAACTTTTATTCTTTGGCTTCCGGCATTCTCTCTCTTTCTGTCATTCTTGAGAACGTGGCATACATATATACATATATATGGAAAGAGGGAGTACCGGAGGTGAAGATCCGCACGGGACCATTGCTAAGCATATTTAGCTGTGATTCGATCCTACGCATGAAATCCGTTGCCTCTTGTAGTGGCCTTGTTAGTTCTTCCCGATATTTCACCAGCATGTCGTAGTAAGCTTCCTACATATTGATTCAAATATCAAACATCAAAATTAACCAACTAAACCTCGAGAAACTTTGAAGACAAAGCTTCAATTCGATTAGGTAAAATTACTGGGACGGGTTATGGATTCACCATGAACTGGTCCAGTTCTGGGTCCTTTGAAGCATCTCTGCAAGTGACTGAAGATCGCTGCCGTGACTCGAACTCCTGGCGAACAGCCGCAAGTCGCTCTACTACTTCGGGTGGGGCTCCCACCTAATCCCAGCAAGAGAGAGTTAAATCTTTAAGATGAATTCTCCCTGGTGCTTGTAATTTTCTTCTGCGTATGTATATATATATATATTGGGTTTTGGAGAAGGGATTACCTTTTGACAATCCATGTAAGCTTCCAAAAGGTTGGAATATTGAGGATGGGCGATGATCTTGGCTTTAATGGCTTCAACTTCATTGAAGCTTTCGTTCCCTTGTTGCTGTTGCTGATGATCAACTGTTTGGTGCCCTCTAATTATAGGGTAGTGAAATTTCTGAGCATGTTGAGAAGTGCTCGCTTCGGTCTTCACTACCGGATGTGCTTCAGATTGAAAACACTCGCCCGATTGAAGATGAAAGGTGTTGATGGGCACCTGGGTCTGTTGATTATTCGCATTAGAGCCGCTGCTCGTTCTCCCATACACTGAGGAATTCGGTGCAAGAACCGAAGAAGTGTACAAGAAACTAGCTCTAGAGGCCGTATTCTCCCCCAGTTGATTATAATCCTCCATTTCTCAACAAATCCAGATGAGCACTACTCGTAGAAAAATTTGTAAGGAAAAAAAAACCCAAAACCCTAAACTATAACCGAAGGTATAGTCAGAGAAAGACTCAGAAACCCTAGGGAATGGGCACAACTAGCCGTCTGTTACCATTGAAAACATCTCAAAACGACCAAATAGAAACCACGACAGTGTTTTCATTCCCATGTGGAATCAAATGGGTGAGAAACTCATTCTTTAATTGCGAGAGACAAAATAAATGGCTATAGAAATTTGAAGACAAAAAATTATTGTGGTTTGAGAGAAGGCGGAAACGAAGTTGCACCGGCACTTTGGCATGTCGGAGAGGGCCAAACTCACATGATGTGGGGATGAAAGCAGCTCAGCCGGAACCGGCAACGGCCCCGTGTATATGGTGGCTGACAAGACTGACTTTGTTGAAGAAAAAAGAAATACTTGATAATTAAAAGCAAAGCAAGACAGGAGATAAGGCAACAAGGTAGAATTTTTTTTTCTTTTATTGGTTCCTTTTCTCTCACGGACGCTTTTATTTTCACCGTTTTGGTTGCCTTTTCGTTTTCCAAATTGATATTATGTCCTTTATATTTGCGATCCCCTTGTGGAGATAGGGTGGAGCTGTTCATGCAAATCTGAGAAATCCAACTATTGGGCAGAACTTGTGAATGGGCAGCCTCCTACTACTGCTCCTGGAAACCATCCATCCTAACCATATCCTTGCTTTTTTCCTGTTGTCAATTAATTAGAGCTGTCCTTTGTTGTGCGTGACTGAATTTTATTGTGGAATTCTCTATCTGGGATGTCGAAAATCTAACTTTTATTCTGGATTTGTTCACGTGGATTTGAGGTCAAGCAATTTGCAATTCCAAAAGTCAAATGAACTGTGAATTTGGAAGTGGGAACCCCATTCCCAGTTCAAAAATAATTAAATCTTTAGCAAAGCTACGACATCGTAATCTAATTTCAAGAATTGCCATCTAAATGAATGATTCGAAAGATTGTCGAATCTTTTAATTAGTTTCTTTTATTATTATTATTAAGAGGATGTGGCATTGGTTACATAGAATGGGTGTACTAAGTTTATTTTCCAATACTAAATTGATAAAACGATGCTTTCATAAGTCGTATATCCATTGAAAGTAGTTGGTTGATTTTAGATATACTAGAAAACCATTAAAGCGACAAAAATTAAGAGCCTTAGTAATAATACTCCACTTAAATGTTTTTATGATATAGATCATACTCAAAATTAATCAACTGTATTTCCTGATAATTGGGTAAGCATGGATTTTGAAATACTCAGTTGACAAAAATCCATCATCAAGTTCTAATTTAGTTGTCTGAAAGTGTGGGAGAGATTTTATTATTATAATAGAAAGTTGCCAACAAGTCCAGAGGGGAAAACCATTATCATTAAAAATAAAAAATAAAAAAATAAGCCAATGCCATCCGTGGTACAATTATGAAAAGTAATGGTGGCAAAACGTGTCCCCATTAATTTAGGGTTTAATTTGGTCGGTGTGGTGAGCTAAATTGCCCATTATGGACAGTCTATAAATGGGGGTTACCATGTTGGATCCAATTATCCTTCAATTTCTGCTTTTGTGTGGTTACTTGTTTGATTGCATCTACCATTTTAAGAATTTTTGTCCAACTTAGTTTTACTCGGAAAAAAGAATGCAAAGCAAAGAAAATACTGCGTGATCTAAACCGACCCACCATGGTCCCTGGCATTCAAGGCGTAGAAATTATCAGGAGAAGAGTTTGACATGTGATTTTGCCCCACATACGTGCCAATGATTGAATGGCTTCATTTGAAATAAGGGAGGGATGTTGAGCCCACCTAGGACCTAGGTTCAGGGTCTTAGGAGGTTTCCAGATTCTCGTCATGGACATCTCCATTCTCCACCTAGTTTCATGGTGTTGGAGGTGTCCAAATCCTCGTCATTCGCCAATGACACCACCTAATCATTCTGCTGTGTTTTGGTTGTAAAAATTAAATGTAAATCGAGGATTAAAAACCCAAAAAGTTAGATTAGGGTGGGGGAGGACCTCATGCCTCATCTCTGTTTGTACCGGTGGGCGATGGGTATGGGCTAGGGACAGATCTTTATGGTACGAAATTTCAACGGTAAACAGTGACAAAGGGCCTGATTCTATGGGAGTAATGTTGTACTGTTTCTGATAACCAGTTGCAGGATTACCACGTGCATAGAAAGAGACATGAAGGGTAAAGAGACAAACCGAGACATAAATGAAAATGGGTGGAGCTGTGGCCGGGTTGCATTTGCAACGAGGAATAGCTGGCGGCGTCCACCACTTCTCTGAGTTCTCTCCACTCTTCGCAAAGACTGATAAAAAGAGAGCCCAGAGCTCAGCTCAGGGAAGTAGTCAACAAGACCTACTCAAAAGCTCACCAGCTGCCACTAGCAGTGCTACTGTTTAACAGAGGTGGGACTCACGATCCCTAATACTCCCGGATGTGCCGCGCTACTAAAATAGTGGGGGCCACCCCGACCGCTCCTTTGCTTTCTTTCTCTGAAGGGGGGATTGGACGTTTCCAACACAGCTGCTCAGAGTACCCACCTTCATTTGTCATTCAATGCCCCCAACCCTCCTCTTCCCTTCATTTTTATTTTTTTTTCAATTCCTACGCTCACTTCCCAATCCCCTAAAAATTTCCCCTTTTCATTCTCCTTATCCCCCCTCCCCCTCCCCTTGCCAATGGGATTACGCATGTGCCTACAGCGTCCACTCCACTTAACCCATTTTATTTGCAAATATTTTCACCCATCACCTATTCATGAATATAATAATAATAATGATAATAATAATAATAAGCCTTTTCAAAGCATAAATAAATAAATATATTTATCATGCTCTTTAATGACGAGTCAGAGCGAGTAACACAATCATTCCTGGTCCTAATTAACTAGCTCATATTGTGGCCTTGAATACAGCTCTACTTAGTTGTGTGGTTGTGTTTCTTCTTCCTTTTTTTTTTTCTTTCTCTTCTAACGTTATTGTTGCTCCAAAACTTTTGCCCATCCCATCGTCATCATCATCACCGACTTATTAAAGAAGCTTTTCCTGTCATTTCATGAAGTGAGAGCAGATTTCAGAACGAAGAAAAAGAGAGACTGAAGGGGTGATGCCGCTGCAATCGTTATATAAAATTCATTTGTTAAAATAAAATTTCGAGAACCTACTCTTAGTTGTTGTGCCGGGGACCCAAGTAATTTGGGGTGAAAATTCAAGGATGCTCCCCAATAGTTTCGTGGCAAAATCCCAGTGTTAGAATATTGTTTACCATACCGTTTGAAAGCTGAGCCTGTAGGAGATGCCAACGAATTAAGATTTCAAACTCAAAAGAACATCGTGCGATGCATAATCTAGATAACTTGAGGTATATAAATGAATGGTTTCACGTTAGCCCACAAGTGCCCACCAAATTTGCACGTACTTCCTGTTTCACCTGGGTACCATTTTTTAATGGGTGAGTAATATCAAATATGAATGAAACATCCCTTTACATTCCTTTTGGTTGCTTCCACGCGTTATTCAACAGACCTCTGCTATTATTTTAATGGTCAACTTCCACATTACAATTTTGGAGTGTGCAGCCGAGTGGAAAGTAGATCCCATACAGCTATGTATCCTATCCATTGTCTCTTAGTAAACACTTGTTTAAGCAACCAATCAAACTTAATGAGGGGAATCCAATGACATAATCTTTGGATTATAATTCACGCAATAAAGATCAAGCCACGTGGACTCGTATGGTTCACGTAATTAGGTTCTCGAGGCCAATATGGTTGACATAATTGGTCATTGATCCTCCCTCCCTCCAGCTGCTTAGCATTTTAAAACATGATAAAGGCAAAGCTAACACAATTCTCAATTACCTTTTTTTAGGTAAAATATTCGGCTTTTGTGCCTTATTAGTGAACGCGAAAGGAGGTTGAGGGGGGTAATTAGCAAGTCAGTCAATAAAGGCCCCTTTTCATAAAGGGGAAAATCAATGGTTGAATATGGAAACGCATCAACGGGGCACTAGACTCCGTCAGAAGATTAGATGGGAATTGTGATTAAAGGTCCATCATGAGGTTGATTTGATGGTGAGAGGTAAAGAAATCAAGGAACACACAAGGACGATTATATATGGGATAGTACCAAGTTTCCTATCCTTTTGTGTCATTGAACAGAGGCACCCCGATCATTTCAATTGGAAAGCAGCTTTTTGGCAAAATGCCATGGGCATCCCGCTAGCATGACGTTGATTGTTGCGATTTTTGAAGAGAAGCGCTCACTTGGCTTGCGAGGTTTTTCTTTATTTTTCCCCTTCCTTGTTGCTGCCAACTGCCAAGCAGATGTCACCCAACAACACTTCCACTGTTACCAACTTTTCAGTGAGTAAGCCAATTTATTTTTGACTGACAAACATTTCTGGTCATTTTAAAATTCAACTAATGCAAAGGAAACCAGCTATAATTGGTGTTGATGCCTCCTTTATCCATGCTTTGTGGCATGCTTCTTGTCATTAGATTTAGCAGCCACACAGTGCCAGGCATATAAAACTAATACATGTATCCAGAAACTTACGTCCGTGTCAAAAATCAAATTGCAGAATCAACCATTCTTTTCAGAAAATGCCATTGTCCGGGCCTCCATTTCCCTTCTGCAATTATTTAAAGCGTGAATCATAGGAACTGATTCTAGTTTGGTCTTCCCACCTCCCTTTTTCTTTCTGTTTCTCACATTTACTTATGGAAGCGAATCACCAGCTTACACTTTTCGGCACTTTGTGATTAACTTTACGTCAATTCTTAATATCATGGTCTCTGCAATTGAATGCTTTGATAAAGTATAAATTATAGATGTCAAATTTTATCAAACATGCATGGCGGGCTTTTAAAATTGTTGAATCTGCCCATGCCCATGCATAACACACTTAAAAGGAAAAGATTACATAACACACTTAAAAGGAAAAGATTACAGAGGCCTACCGAACTTAAAAATTATAAAAAAGATCAGAGACAGAGAATCTACTTCTATTCCACATGCACTTAGAGACCGCACCATCATAACACACGCAACCCTACTGATCTCCAAAGTCACAACCAAGAGAATCTGAGTCTCACCTTTCTACCCAGTTTTATTCATTGCTGTTTTATTAATTCCATTCTCTAGTGGCCCACTTGATCTGAATTTTCCCCTTAATCCCCTTGCATGTTTGCCATGTCACTGGAGCGTAAAATTCTACTCGCTGACACGTGTAGCCACCACAAAGTTTGAATGTGAGGCCATAAAGGCAGCACGCCATTTTCGATCCTCTCTTTTCGTATATGTTGCCACATTTGGTATCTGTTTAATTAATTTATCACTACATGTCAATACATAGCAAGTTGTGATTCAATGAGATTAAAAAGATCAATTATATTTGATAAAATATTCTTCTTGACATCAGTCATCCAATTAGCATTTCTTCTAAAAGAAGTTATTCAAAACAAATCTTTGATAGACTTGAATTTATCCCTTTAAATTTGTGTACAGTTTCATCAAAATTAGAACTAGAATAAAGGGTCTTGTTTAGGTTTTACTTTTATTTTATTTCTAATTTATTTACCTTTTCTTTGGATTGTTCTAGATGGCAATGAAATGGAAAAAATATAATAAAATATTTTGCCTCATTTACTCACGTAGCCTAAGTAATTAGAGTTAGTCATTTACTTTCAAGCATAACCTAAACTAAATAAGTAATCGGTATCTTCACAAATACGACATAATCGCATTCACGAGAATATGATTTTTTCAAACCTTTTGATATCTTTTCGATTGTCATCGAGACCAATCAAAAAGTGTCATTATAGTACAAACGATAAAAGAGCAGAAAATTCCAAAAAATGGATGAGTGATGAAACCAAAACAAGCAAATCTTTGTATTATGCTCTATCTTTCTTATAATAAAATGTCCTTTGGGGTTTTTTTTTTTTTTTTTTGTATAAAAACCAACTCCAAATTCTCGTGTAAGATTTTTATCCATAATAAATAAACATCATACATATATTGTTTCGAATTTCTTTAAGATTTTTTAAAAATGATTAATTAGGATTATTTTTGGATATATTTTTTATATTTTAAATTTAAAAAAATTATATTAAAGTGGAACATCTTATATAAAAAGTTATAGATTTTTTATAAATCACTTTTAAAATTTTTTAAATTTAAGATAATAATTTATATATATATATATATATATATATCTTAAATGTTTTAAATTTTTTTTAATACCTCAAAAAAATTTAAATAAATTTTAAAACTATTATTTTTCAAGGTAAGTATGTAAATTTTGTTATATTTTATTTAAGAAATACTACTATTTAAAATTTTTAAAAATAAAAATAAAAAATATATTCAAATGGAACACTGGGTTAATAACTTATTAATATATTTTTCCAAGTTAATTTTAAAAAATAATTAATTTTCAAAATATTATATTTCTTATCCTTGTTAATTTCCAAGTTAATTTTCAATATTTTCATAACAATTAAATTTCTAATATTTTCTTATTTTATGTATGAACTTACTACTAAAGTGGAACTTACATACAATATCTTTAATCGATGATATGACACATGCATCCAAATTTTGAATATCTTATCAAAGTTAAATTTTGAAAATGTTTAAAAGAGAATTAAACAATGATATGATATGTGCATGCATAAAATAAATATTTAAATGTGTTACAAAATTAAATTTTGGAAAATTTATGGAGTTGATAGAAAGCCATGTAAAGAGTTTTTATTTTTTATTATATGATTAATTTTTAAAATTCATATAGATGACATAAAAAAAAGTAGGAATTTTCAACTCTTCTTATTTTATTATTATAAAAAGTAAGGTGGGAAGTGTATTAATTACTTTAAATTTTTTATTTTTAAAATTATTTATACATTAAAAAATAGAAAAAAATAAAAAATGAACTACGAATACTAATGACCTGTTTAAACAAAAGAGGTTTTCATGACTTTAAAATACGATTTACATGATTAAAAGGGACTCATAGATATATAGTGCAAAAAACTTTCTCTTTTATTCGATGTAAGACATCATTGAATAAATCAAGCAAAACTCACACAAATATAAAAAAATAATTCAATGAAATTTTAAAAGAAAAAAGTTACGGATGATTATCTTTGCATCTATTAATTGATATCATTGCCTAATATTTTAAAAATTACAAATGCAACCACAATAGAAGTATTTTAAAAATTACAAATGCAACCACAATAGAAGGTGAATGAACATTTTGATAAATACCTACAAAGGAGTAAAGAAGGTAAAAAATATTTTAGTATAGATTTTAAAAAGATAATTTAAGTTTATTTAAATGAAGAAAATAGAAAGGGGTTTTTTTTTTTTCACAAACATTAACTCATGTCTATAAAATGAAATCTAATCAAAGCCAACTAAATCTTATTAAAAAAAAAGTTCCTAGATAATTCTAAATCAAGTAAAAAATGTTAGAAACTTTATATTGGGTTTAAAAGGAAAAAAAATGATACTTCAATTTAAACAAATAATAAATATCATATTCAATTGATTATTGCAAAAATATGATCATTACAAATTTGAATGCAGAGCTAGAAGATCAAGTATGAGGAATTTTTAGGCTATTACTAAAGAAAATAAAAGATGAAAATTCAGAAAACTTATTAGTAACATGGGTATTTCAAAAGAAAGAAAATAAAAGTACATGATTTTTTTATACAAATTGTAGTAATCATACGTACAATAAGAAAATATGTTTCTTTTAGTTAGATGAGATTTATAAGTGAAGTTTAGGAATGATGCAATGGTATCGATTAAATGTAAAGATGAGATTTCTATCAAATTGAAGTATAGATCACAAAAAATTTATTTATAATGTATTATTCATCCAAGACCAAAATCTATTGATTATGGGGCAACTTTCAAAAATAAGGTATAACATTTGGATGTTTTATAAGAGCGTTCGGACAATTAACAATCACTACAAGTGATTAATAGTAAAGATAATAATGACAGTGAAGCATCACTTATTTTCATTAAATATTAAGTATAGAAATTTACATTACTTTAATTCTATAAGTAAAGATAAGAATCCGGGTATGATATTTATGTTGACATTTAAAGTTTAGAAATCCAAGTATACTTACTGCAAATAAAGTAGTTTTTTTAGTTGTCCTTTATTAATTCTCCAAACAAATGAAGTTGTAAAACATGTGTTTTGAAAAAGTAGGATAGAGACCCTTCTCCTAAAGGAGAATCATGAACAACAATGAAGTCTCTTGACCTGTTCAATATTTGTGTTAGGTGGAAGTTTTTCTAAATGGATATCATTGCTTTTATTGATGATTCTAGTTTAAATGTTTGAGTTTATTTTTTAAAGTAAAAAAAAAAAATATATATATATATATATATATAGATGTATATAAAATTTTTAAAGCTTGTGTGGAAAAATGAAGAGAACATTCCATTAAAATTTTGAAAATAGTTAGGACTACTACTTAAAATATGAATATGGTGATATGCATGTTGTACTTAAAGCAATCACCTAAATATTTTTTGGTGGAAGCATTTTCTTATGAAGTTTATTTATTCAATAAATGTCCTACTTAAATTGTTTATGACAGGATCCTACAAAAAGCTTGGAGTGATAAAAAAACTTAATATTGATTATTTAAAGGTGTGTGGTTGCATGACATATATACATATATTTGATATATTGCAAAAGAAAGAGACTTGATGATCAAGGTGAAAAGTGATGTTTATTGGTTACAAGAAGGTAACGAAAGATTATAAATTATATAATTCAAGAATAAATAAAAAAATGATTGTCAATGATGATATAATCTTTGATGAGCAAAGAAGTATGAAATTGATCTTATAATGAAAAAATATTGTCAAGTATTTACATTTATCTTGAAGAATAGAGTAAATACCAAAATTTGTAGCCTATTAGTGCGCCAATCATGAATCCTTACCTTTTAGAATTATCAAGGCATCCAAAATGTCAATGTGTCTTGCCTATATACTTATCATATTACATTGCTAGTGATGATAATAACCCAATAGGTGAAGAATTAATGAATTTTGTTTTCTTTGTATACTATGATTCATTAAGCTATGAGGAAGTTGTTAGTGATGATTATTTACTTAAAGCTATGAGTGAAGAAATTCATGCAATTAAAACAAGAAATAAATGCCAGCTTAGAAATCGTCCCAATGGTAAGAAGTTGATTGATATTAAATGAGTGTACACAATCAAGTACAAGTCAAATGAAGAAGGCTATCACTTCAAAGCAAGAACCAAACTAAAGATTATTTTGAAGTATTTGTGCATATTGCTAGATTTGATATGATTAATGGTATAATTCTATTGCTTGCTACATAAAATCATTAGAAAATCTTTCAAATCAATGTCAAATGAGCTTTTATGAATGACAAACTAGAAAAAGGGGTTTATGTTGAGCAATTTGCAAGATATATGAACAAAACAATGAAGAAAAAGTTTATAAGCTAAAAAAAAAATGTTTTGAATAAACAAGCTCTAAGAGTATGACAAACACACATAAATACCTTTTTTTTTTTAAGAAATGATTTCAAAGTATTATGAACGAACTTTATTTTCAAATTTAATTTATTAACATTCTTATTATGTGTTTATATATGGACGATTTAATTGAAGTAGATAATAATATATTTATTTTTTAAAGAATTGTGCCAGTAATATTCTTAGAAGATTCGAGGTGAAATTAGGGGGAAATAACTTATGTAAGTTTATTGATCTTATAAAATTTTTGAAGAATGGTTAAGAGTATGCATTATTCAACTTTTCTAATATCGAATATTACATATGGAGTTTGACTTATAAGCAAATTTATGAAGTTTTCACTCGAATCTCACTTGCAAATAGTAAAACAAATCATAAAGTACATCAAAAATATGCAACACAATCGTATTCTTTGCAGATATGCTAATAAAATTGAATTTAATGGATGCATGGATAATGAGATGTAGAGAAGCATATTAACACTTGAGGTTATACAATTAATCTTAGTTCAAAAGTTTTTTTTTAATCATCAAATAAAGAATAAGAAGTCGCTTTGTAATTAAATGTAGAAATTGAGTATATTTTAGGTTCCATAACTACTAGTGGTGCTGCTTAAATGATTTTATTGGGTCAAATGTTCTTTGATTTAAAACATACTCAATAAATTGTTATAAAGATTTTTCTTGATGGTAAACCAACAATTACATTGGTTAAGAATCCAATATTTTTTTATGAAATAATAAAATTTCATTATATTCATGAGTTAGTAAAAAAACTCAAAAAAATAAATAAATAAATAAATAAAATGACAATAATAAATCAGCAACCACTTTCATCAAAAATTCAAATTTTCATAAAACAAACAAACACTTTAAAATCGAATTTCATTGTATTCATGAGTTAGTAAAAGATAAAAAAAAAAAAACTATCCTTAAATTTTGTTCTTCTAAAAATCAAATTGTAAACATTTTTATAAAGGTGATAAGCATAAGTAACATAGAAGAACTTGGTTTAAGGAATTGTGGAAGTCCTCCATAAATCAAGACTATGTTAGTTAGTTTATTAGGATTATTTAATTTAATATGATTTTTTTTAATAAGAATTAGGTTTTTTAAATTGTTTTATGTATTTAAAAATAATGGAAACTAGTATTTTCTTCTTTAATTATTTATTTATTTTCATCCTGAAAGGTTTATTTTTATTTTTATTTTTTATTTTTAGTGTTTACATAAGGAAACGAACATCGCAATTTACTATATGATCGCTGTGTTAGTGTGACACCAAGTGAACTCCTCTATATTCTAGTAGCCTGTTACCGAGTCAACCCTGTAGTAGTCTGAGAAAGTGAGAGGGAGAGATGAGCAGAAGAATAGAGGATGAGGGACTGAGGGAGGGTTTGAATGGGGAGCCCCCACATCCATCAACCAGGGACTAGACATACAGGGAGAACAGAGCGGCAGTGCCAAAACTACCAGCAACCGTAGAATACCATCTCAGAGTTTGAAGCCGAAGTTGGGATGCGAATTAGCGGAATCAAGTAATCATAAAAGCTGGGTGGAGGCTGGCACCGGCAGTGGTTTGGCACCTTTAAGGACGTGGCTCGGGGTGGGGTTGGGAGCGCGCGGAAACAGCGCGAGAGCTGTTTCCCGATGCAGTAGACATCATAGCCTTGTCAGTCCCAACTTCACTTCACTTCACTCGCACTCGCCTCACCCTCACCCTCACCCTCACCCTCACCCTCCCAAGTCCCAACCACTGCCCCATTTCTTTATTTAATTTTTCATGCACCTCGTTGGGACCCACCTTGTATCATATCAAATGTTAACTCCTCTGATGTTGACGCCCATCTCTCCTTCTCAGCCCGTCAGCTCAGCTTGGTCTATTATGCGCCTTGGGTCCCGGCAGGGTTCCTATACACCCATGTGGGTTGTGGGTCCACTGCAACCAGGTAATTTGAGACAGAGATGAGACTGTGTGGGTGGGGGCCCCACCGTTGGCCCTTTCATAGTTAGAGAAGTAGATGGTGGGAGTCTTTCAGCTGATGTGATTTGTGGGCCTTAAGTTGCAAAAAAGCCTTGGTGGGTCCCTCCCTCCCCCCATAATTTAAGAGCCTCAAATGATTGTTGCTAACCTGATATGCCCTTCTCTATATGGTAAACTCCACATTAAACTCAATTTCACTACTTGGAGGAATGGCCCTCGATTTATTTCTTATGCATTGATGTTTATCTAACACGCCTTCTATCCACCTCTGCATTTTGCGACTTTTATTATGCCAATGTAAGCATCGGTGCTGAAAAATTCATTGGACCAGCTTTCTGCCCACCAATTCTAAACCACACCTAACCTTGTTCTTGACTTCGACATGGGTGTAGTACCGGTCTCTTTTCAATTATTGTTTCCTGCCAGCCCACGATCTTCTCCCTTAGTGGGCCAGATCAAAGAGGTCTGGATAGTTGACAGGCCCATCTTTTCAGTTTTCCCCGACATTTTTCGCCATCCACGTGATTTATTCTTTCTTTATATGTTTATTGTTATCTTTCGCTATCTCCCTTAATGGGCTGGGCTGGAATGGGCTGGGATGGGCTTGGCTGGGGATAGTTATTTTGGGCTTCGTGACATCTTTTCCATGCAGAAACATCCATGCCTGTAATGGGGCTGTTCGAAAGGGGAAAAGAAGAGTGAAACTGCTATCCTCTAAAGCCTTCTGAACCCTAGTAGGTGGGGATGATACTGATAATATAAACCCTAAATTATTTTAAAAAGGTTAAAGGACATAAAAGACAGCCTGAGCCAAGGAGCGCAACTCGATGTCTCAGCCATTTTGTGCAAGTAGTTGGGCGTTGAGCTTCACTTTTTAATTTTTATCAAGTAGGCCGCCCGTAATTTGCTGTCGGTTGTTATGGAGTAGGGCCTGTCTAAGCTACTCTATTAGGGACCAAGCGTAAGCTAGACTTTGCCTTTTCCATATTGGTTTGGGCTAATTTGGTAAAGCCCATGAGCATACGTTCGTCTATTTCAACAAGGTAAATGTTGGAACTTGACGACCCTGGTCCGGGTCTAATGGACCCAATCATTAAAGTGAAGTTGGGTCTTACACGGACTTTTACCAGATGGGCCTGCCCCATCTTGATCGAAATACAAAAGTAGTGGTTTGGACTTGGCGTGGCCCTCATGACCAATGACTAATGAGTTGAACTGCTGAAAGATCCAATCTGGTTCCATATATGCATTTGCCATGAGTCCGTGACCTGCCACCCACCCTGCATCTTGAGACTTTAGAGAAGAATGCAAGGGAGGATAAGGGTGTCCAACATTATCATTCATATTTGATGTCAAGCAAAACAAGTTGAAACCACAAAGTATCACAACCAACAAGACCATCTCTTTTATTATTTGCCTCGCTGTTACAACGAAGTTTGTGTGCACACACAACTCAAGGGGGTACATATGAAGCCAACCGACACATCACTTTTTATTGCTGAACGTCTTTAATGATATGGAACCCGTGAAGAGTTCTCTATTTATTGTCAAGTAGCAGTCGTTACTTGGTGTCTATAAGCCAATGGAAACCACCAGAGGTGACTCACCATTGTCAACGACAAATGTCTTGGAAATTTTCTTTGAGCCAGTACCGATTTCCACGACATATGATCCATGGAAGCCCCTAAACATGAATTCTCCCTGCTCGTCGATGTGCCCATGAGCATGGGACAGCCACTCTTTTCTAAGAGCGAGGTACCTCCAACCAGTTTCATTGATTTCGCCCTCTGCATTCACTAAATGTGCATTGTTTCGGCTCATAAACAACTCCCAGAAGCCCCAGAGCATAATACCATCTACTGCAGGATGGGCAAAAGCTTCCCGAAGCATGACTTCCAAATCATCTGCTCTGATACATTCATTAATGGAAGACACATCAAGCTCTGTGAACCAGATTGGAAGGCCAAGAACACCCAATTTATCTAGAGCAGAACAAACAATTGGCCCAACTGGACTATCTATATGTCCCTGGATTCCAATTCCTCCCACAGGTGCACCTTGCTTTTGCAGGTCAGTAACCTGTTCAATGTACTTCTCTGGAGATGATCTGGTGTCGCATCCATCCTCAACATGATAATCATTCACAAACAGGGTGGCAGATGAATCTAGTTGATTTGCAGTCTTGAACATGTTTGCTCGAATGTCTTTACCCAATCGATCTTGATAGAATGATCCATGCAGCATCTCGTTGTTCACATCATAATGCCTGAACTTCCCCTTGTAGCGGGTGAGAAGGCCTGTCAGACGGTTCTGAACAGCTGTCATCAAGTCATTTTTGTTTAGTGATTTGACCCATGGCTGGACTGTGCCCTCCACCTCCCAGAAGATACAATGACCTCGCGTTTCCATGTTGTGGCCCTTGCACAAGTCCAAGAGCTCATCAGCATCTCTGTAGTTGAAGTTTCCTTGTTGTGACTCTGTCCAATACCACTTCAACTCATTTCCAAACACAGCCCAGTTGAAATTTTTTACAAAGAAATCAACAAAATCTTCATTGTCTATGTTTGTTCGGCTGACACAGGAACCAAACCCGAAACTGTTCTGTGTTTGTCTGACTTTAACAAATGTGCCTATAGAAGTTCCTGTTCCTGAACCTGAGAATTTTAGGATGACATCACGCTTACGTATCTGCATGGAAGCAAAATGAAAAATGTTCAAATCAATTGGAATTAAGAAATTTAAAGATGGAAAAGAACCGGTTAACCTGTTTGTTTAGAAGGAAAATGAAGTAAATTTCACCAATATAAAATACCTAGGCTAGGACTACCAATAATTACTGGGGAGTGGGGCGTGTGGGATGCTACAAATATTGGAAATAGTGCATAGTACCTAAAAAATGTGTCCTTAAAACTTCCCAAGAAAAAAGGGAAGTCATTTTATTTCAGTTTAGAAATATTTATTTGACAAATATCAAGTATCTTGTCATCTGGGGCATGGCAATAGGAGGGAGTTTCTAAATTCATTTCCATTATCTAATTTTACCAGCATGAATTGCAGCCTAAGCTGTTGAGGAGGGAGATTTCTCATACAGGCCCAGTGGTGCTATACTCGATCTTTTTGGAACATATCATGACCCAGAGCAAGAAACTTCCTAATGACAGAAAGCTATATTTCAAATGTTACTGATTTGAATTTTGAGGTAAACAGTGTCTAATATCCCCTATCCACTTAAGTAAATAGTTAAGGCAGTAATGTTCCATCTTTTCCCATTCTGAAGTCCTACTATGGTATAATTAATCATCTCCAAAAATCATGTCTACCAATTACCTTATCAGTCTCCTTCTTTAAATGTCTAAACCTTGCATGTCGATCAACAGGGAAAATTTGAAGTCCAGCAACCATTAAGTCAACACCCGAAGCAGGACCTTGTACATAAACCATAACCTTCAATGGTTGCTTCTCAATTCTGAAGGATCCACCAATTTCATACCATCTGTCATCGCTAACGTTAGCCTGACCTCCATTTACCCACTGACTATCCACACCGAGTGCAACATTCACATTCTGAGGAGCAGTTGCTCCTGGACCAATTCGAACCCAAGCAGACACTTGGTATGTCAAATAGAGTTTCACTCTATCAGTGATCATCTGAGCAGGACCCATCCAAGTCTGTGTGCGATTGGTTACAAGGATGTAGCGACCACTTAGAGGATTATGAGCTCCAAGGGAATCTCTTGCCATTGGAGGAAGTATACGTGGTGAACCTGTTGCAACACTTAAAGTGCAACTACCAAGGGGAAACCACCCATTGGAGCCATCATTGAGATTGCTGTTCTGGATTGTATTAATTCCAAAAGCTGGATCCTACAAAATAAGAACCAACTTTGAATCCTTAAGACACTCAGAATTTGAGTCCAAGAATGCACCTATCAAATATCTAGGGCAAAGGTATTGAGAGAAACACATTGAAAACATTTCTAAATCCAAATCATTTATTCAACCAACCTCGATAACTGGTGGTGGTGAAGGAGGGATTTTTTCTGCATGTTTTACTACTAAACTATTGACAAGTATGTCAGTGCCTGGAGGTGGACCTTCCAAATAAATGACTACTCTTGATGGGGAGGCATTGAGAAGGAACTTTCCCTGCAACTGTATCCAATCCTTGTCTGTTGCCTGCGAACTTCAGAACAAACCAAATTCCTTTCAGCAATTTAAAGAAACATGGAGGAACTGTTATGGTGCAAGCATGATTAAAACAACAAATGCATTACGTGCTGAATCAAGGGAAAAAAAATGTAAAGACCGGAACTAAGTCCATATGCATATATAGTGCTGCATTGATATATGGGGCATGAGTGTAAGAAGCTGACAAGGAAGTGAGTAGTAGATTGAGCAAAACCTAAAACATTGAATGCCTAGATTTAGTTTTCCCATTATGCCAAGAACTGCAGAAAACAATATAATTAGGTCTTGCAAGTAGGAATCCTTGCCTTCTGGACATTATTAATTATGGAACTGGGCTATACAATTGGAAAATTATATGAATATTTTAATCATTTCATTTACCTGTACATAGGGCCACAAAAAAGGTCTCACAGTTGCTAGCTAGAAGTTTCTATAGGATGTCATGGATTCTAAATATAAGGTGGATGTTAATTTGTGTATGTGTTATAAATTTGACAAATGAATGATGAAAACAAACTAGAACCGTTCTCTGCATAGTGTAAACCCATTCTGACCCATTACTCCATACAACATTCAAATCCATACACTAAATTAAAAATTTGAAAAGCAGAAAGGGAAAAAGAAACTAACTTGGCAACACCTATATACTGTTCACGGAGATTTGGTGTTTGGACCCATAAAGTAACCCGTACATCAGCACTAGTGACATTGTTACCAAATATCCGAACCACAGCAGCAACCTCGTAAGCGAGTTTTCTCTGCACTCTTCCAGTGATCTCCTGCTGAATTCCGTTCCAGCTCTGTGTGCGTTCAGTTGCAGATGCAAAGAACTTTCCAGACTGTGGAACAATTTTTCCACCTCCCATAGAGTCATGTAATAGAATCTTGCAGCCCCTTCCAGACCAATTGTTAACACCATCCTCAAATATGGGGTTTAGTATGATGTTTTCATCTCCTGCTGCAGCACATCTTGTACTTGAACTCTTCCAAAATAGATAGGAAGACATGTATCAGAAATGAATCAGTAACAAGCTAGTCAGACTAGATTGAACAAACCAAATAAACTTCTTAACCTTTTCTTTAACACTTGATCACTACTCTTATGGAACTCTTTCTACCATCCCATATTACCAACAAATCAGACAAATTTGCAAATTTGATATAGAAGTGGTTTTTAGTATATTAAATTGGAAACAGGGTTACAGGAAATACTCACCTCCTCCTCAGTGGGACTAGAACAGAAGATAACAACTGATTCTATGAGAAGGTCCAGTCCAGGAGAAGGGCCTTCCAAGTAAAATACAACTCGGTCAGGCATAGTTGACAACGAGAATGTCCCTTCCAATTTCTTCCACTGCTCTCTTGATACAGAGGTTCTGCAAGTGGTAGGTTGTAACTGCTGTTAAAACAAATTTTCTCCATTCCCTTTTCTGGGTTTTTTTTTCTCTTGTGGTTCTTTTTATAATGTTTTAATTTTTTTATTTTTAGCTTTTTGGTGGGAAACCATAGGAGAAAGAGAATTCATCACCTTCCAATGAATAAATAACTAGTTGCTGAACCTTGGTATTCTAGCTTCAATGTGGCCTGGACTACGGCAGATCCCTGAAGAGAGCCCGATACTCCAACACAAGCGGAAACAGAATAAGTAGAACCCAGGGAAACTCTGCTTGTAATATCTTGTTCCAAACCCTGCCAGCATTCCTTGCGATTTGTAATTACAGCATAATTTCCTCCAGATTTTACTGATATTCCTTCCAAAAAGCCAGACTCAGCTGAAACTACAGAACCATTGCAGCAATTGAGGTTCCATGAATGCAGACCTCTAGAGAAATCATGGTTCAGTATGATATTAGAAGACAAACTGTCCCTTGATTTGATTGTGCTTTCATTTTGTTTCTGTCAGGAAAAAACCAAAAGTCCATAAACCTTAGTTGGGAATGATATAACCATCAAGCTACTTCAATGATTCAATGAAACACCAAATTGAATTATCTCAAATTCTCAGCTCTGAGAGGTAGAACTCCTTGTGTACTAAATTATACAGATTTCCATATGCAAATCTGCTTATGGTCTTGTTGGCTGGGTATGTAATAGCAATGTACATGCACATAATATATTTTTACAAAAAAATAAGAACAAAATTATGGAATACCAAATAAATTCAAAGTCAAAGGTGCTAAAGAGTCACAAAATTCTTATTAGGGTTCAAAAACTTTACTGCTGAACACTCAGCCATTTAACTCCATCAATTGTTTTCATGCCTCTATGTTATGTAATTTCCATTTTTCTTCTAATTCTTAATACAAAATATGAATCCACAAACTCCACCACTAGCATTATTTCCAACACTTAAACAAATCAAACCACTTCTTATAGGATTTGTATGTTGCAAATTTGGGGATTAAAACATACAAATGCCAAACCCACAGGCAGTCCATTGCCTTAACTAGAGCTATTTTAATCAAATGACCTTTGAAAGTGGTTTATTCTGCTGAGCACAGAAGTAAGGTACCCGAACAGAACGATGCACGCAATACCCAGTAATCCAAAAAAATGTAAATAAGAAATAGAACTGCAAAAGAGAATAATCTTTTACAAGGATGAACAAATGAATAGACCCATACCTCTGAGACACCATGGTCGGCATTACCCTCTTTTGGGTTCTCCATAGTCCCGATGGACCTCTAGCACAAAACAAGATCAAGCAAAACAGCTCCAATTAGAGAAATTCTGAGATGGGTATCAACACAAACAGTGCTTTTATATGCAGAACAGAGCAAAAGAGTACCTGAATATCTTCTGCTTTCTGATGGGTGTTAGAGACTCGTCTTGTGAAGCAGCAGGGCCAGATCCTCCTCATTATATACGACCGTATTGAAGTTTTCAAGTGAAGTCTACGGAAAGCGCGGGACCATCCAACCAACCAATCAAAGGTCTCCCGACAAAGCCGTTAGCTTTTCAGTCCTTTGGGTTTTATTTTTTCTGGGTAATCCAGAGTCCAAACTGCGATCAATATTTTCTTTTAGCACATATCCACTCTTCTCATAATACCAAGAAAAACGTTTATTTGTTTTTTCCTTCTAGGTCTCTGTATGGATAAAGCTCTAGGCCTTCTCTTCCTTTGCTTTTGTTTATTACTTTACTTTGTCTTGCAGGTTGGGGCAACCATTGTCGCCCACTTGCCCTCTGCAAGCTTGAATTGAAATGGAAGGTTAAAGATCGTGGTGCGCTGTTTTCCTTAGTTTACTACCTCTTGATAATTTTCTATTTAAGTCTTTGATTACAAGGCAAATGTCCTTGGATCCCTGCAAATTCATTGGTTAGGTGAAAATGAGCTTTCAGCTGATGCCATGATATCCTGGATTTTATGACCCATGGGGAGAACGTTCCATGGCTCTCAATCCATTCGCAAGGAACTTTCCATGTTATAGAACAATCCAATCCTGACCTCAACAACAGGGAATGCACATAAACTAAGAGAACAAACTTGTTCTACCACCAATATTTGGGTTCATCCCAATTCCCAATGAATCCAATTGATTCATTTGTAGCTGTGCCAACATTCTCTGCTATTTAGATCTACCATCCCACCTTGTCATCCCTGATGCACTACAAAAGATCATTTTTATTTCGAGTCTAATCACACGGATGGCAGGAGCATCTGAAGTAACATTTCGCCAACCTTAATTGGTTGGCGATATGACGGCTACTGATTGTATTTTATGCAAAAAAATTAATTTCAGATGTAGTTTATCCAAATTCTTCACTGCTACATTTGGGCCCATTGAAAACAATGAACAATACTGTGTATAGTCAAAAGAACAGTCCTGATTATAATCATAAGGTGACTATGAAAGTGAAATAAACACTCCAAGATCAGCTCATGAAAAGTTGCTGAAAACATGTTGAAAAGGTAAAGGATCTACGAGTAAGAATAAGCCCTCCGGCAAGGCCCTGAAAAGTTGAATTCAGTTGAAACTAATCTAGTCTCATATCCGTCCAAAATTGGGAAAGAGTTAGTTAAGGATGCAAGATAATGTGCCTGAAAAGTGTGTTGTTTCGACTGAGATGCTCCACACTTGCGGCTTTTCCATTCAGGCAGGTGCGAAAAGACGAGAGAGTGCAGCAATGTGGGAGTTTGTAACGTCCAGGAATCTGAAGTAACAATTCTCACATCATATTTCGGTTTTGCAATGTCGAGGCAAAACATAAAAATACTTGCATAGAGACAAAATGCCAAACCGTCCAAACCGGCACTGAAACTTAAATGCATCATTTGATTAAAATTTTGCTCATACAAAGCAAGAACCATGTCTCAAAAAGCTATCCAAACAGTATCCGGGTAAATTCGCCAAGTGCACGAGGATTTAATTTTTGGGGAAGCATCACAATTTTGTTAAAAGTTGTTCAACCCTATCGTAAAAGGGAAATATCACGCTCCAAAGACGCCCACAATCCATATATAATAGACTCGTATACACTCAATTCATCGGCACCTTTCCCCTACAACAACAAAGGATTCAAAACAGTGGATTTGAGCTTAAGAATCATGAACCCCTCCATTCAAATTCTACACAGCATCATCGTTTGGTGCCTAATCCAACCTAGTTTCTTTCCTTTTCCAACAACCCACCATACCACCCCAAGAATATCTAAAGCAAACACCTGAATGAGTGAAGAAGAAATCATTAGCTTGCCGGTAGAAACCTGCACCAATACTATAACGTATAAAGCCAGGTTTCAATTAAAGGATTATATTCCAATCCCAATCTAGAACTTTCTCCTCATGCCCTCCTCAGAAAGTCTGATGTAAATCATCCGAAAATACTTTAACTTGGGATCATGAACACATCATACCAGCGGACCAAGAACACGGAAATCAATAGATGCACATTTGAACAAACATTCCAACAGCAGAAGCTAAATAGAATCATCATGAATCCAATGTGCATAATCGATGGATCTAGACTGTACCCAACAATAACCGGGAAATAAATTAATGCTGTAACAAACTGTAAGGACTTGGAGATGTCTCCATGAACCGTCGGCGCGTGAATATTCTATAACACAAATGACCCCAATTTGATTTTTCCCTTTTAAAAGAGTGATACCTTAAATCCGAACTTGGGATACAACATTTACAAAGACATTATCATCAGACGACGCCTTTCCCGATCATAAGCTTGGCAGCGTTCTTGAAGCAAGTGATTAAGTGAAACAGTTTTCGTCCTTTTAGAATCCAAAAAAAGCCCCATCTCCACGGCAACAAGCAACAGGGCTAGTAGCCCTTTTGGAGGAGGATAAGAGAAACGGCGTCGTGTTAATGAACTTTTTGTGTCTCTCATACATAAAAGCCGACAGGCAAAATGGACAAATGGAAAATCCTCTCCTCCCTGACCTGGATTATGGAGGCCCAACTATTAAAGTGCAATTGGGCCTGGGAGAAACAAGCCCACTGTCACACCTGTTGTCCCCAACTCCTGACTATTAAATGGGCCTCGGAAGAGTCTTTTCTCCACCGGTTTTCCCCGTAACAAAGAAGAACCAAGTCATTTCAAGCAATGTTTTTAATTGGTTAAAAGACCTACCTGTACATGTACATAATTGTTATTAATTTGCAAGCTTTTTTCAGACGAAATTCAGGCCACCTAAATTACCGACAATTATCACCGATTATAGATCGATGCAATTTCTAGTTTGTCAAGTTGGGCGAACATCCGTTTTGACTCAATAATTTTTTCCAAATATGATTTCTAGAAGATCGAAAGGTCAACATCTTGACCTTCATTATTGAACCACCTAAAAGCCTATAAATAATATAAATATGAATCGACTAAATTTTGAAATCCAACACGCAGAAGGCTCATTTAATCAATATTTTGTTTTAAAATCAACCGCCAAAACTGAATAATGAGAAAATCAAGAGAAAAAAAAAAGAAAAAAAAAAAAAAAGCGGAAAGGCGTCCCAATAAAGAATAAAGAAGGCAAAGCATTGCGTGTCGCTGCCTGTTTTTGGAACGGAAACGGGAGACGGGAAGAAGAGGTCCACGGCAGCAATCACAGGTCCTTCCAGAAGCAGCAGCACTGCCATCGTACGGGCTTTTATCAACACACCACAATCACCTATATATTACGCGCACACACGCTTTCTCTCTCTCCAGAAATTCATGGCGTCTTTGGAGTTGCAGACGAGTTCCGAAACTGCGGAAGAAGCAGGACATGGAAGAAGATCCAGCAACGGTAAAGATGAAATCAAGGAGAGTAGGAAGATTAGGAAGAGAAGGGCAAAGTATGTGCCAAAATTTGGATGTTTCAGATCAGAACACGATGAAGGTCTGGAAATGGAGGCCGATTGTACTGGAGAGCCTTCCAATCCAACTCACCTTGTTATTACGGTTAACGGTCTCATAGGAAGGTTAGTTCACTTGTCCATGCTCTGATTTCTGCAGTAATCTAAGATTAACAGACTGATTAATTAGCTTTAGGAATTATTCTAATGTGGCTCAATAAATGCTTATGTCTGAAGTTACAGGGTTTATATGTTGCTGGTTGAAAATTTTCCTCCTTGTTAAAGTGATCTTATAGGTTATATTTTGAATTGCAGTAGACTCCAATTCCCTGTGTGTACTTGTATTTGTAAATTTCTTTTGTTTTTACATAGTGCAGTGCTCAAAATTGGAAGTTTGCGGCTAAGCAATTGTTGAAGAAGTATCCCAAAGATGTTATTGTTCACTGTGAGTTTTGTTACCCTGGAACCTTGTTTTTTCAGTATCAGTTGTAATTTGAGATTTAAACTGCAATTTTTTGGATTGTTCACTGGAGGGATCATATTTTTTAGCATTGGATATTTAAATCTTTTCAATCAATACAAATTTTCTTTTAGATAGTGGATAATTTATTTCCAGGACCTCAGATAAAATGTTGCTGGTTTGTGATATTTTAATCGTACAGGGAATTCCTGGACTGAACTTTGATATTTACTACATCACGGGCTTCTGTCTAACTCTGGGTTGCATTTGATTACTGTGAAATATGCAGGCAGCAAATCTAATTATTTAATGTCGACATTTGATGGTGTTGATGTAATGGGCAATCGATTAGCAGAAGAGGTGTGTCAATCACATCATTAAACAACTTTCCCTTCGTCTGATAAGTGTCTATAAAATTTCTCTTATCAGGAGTAAATATTGGTCTTATATATGGTTTCCGTTCTTGCAAGCTAAAATTGGCAATGTGAAGCTTCCATCAGGGAAGAAATGACAAAGTACTATTTCTTTCAGGTACTATTGGTCATAAAACGATACCCAGATGTTCAGAAGATTTCATTTATAGGCCATTCATTAGGTGGGCTGATAGCAAGATATGCTATAGCTAGGCTTTATGAAAGAGATGCCACAGGAGAACTTTCTCAAGAAAATGGAGATAAAAAAAATGATAGATCTGGTGATTCATATCTCCAAGAGAAATTAAAGGGCAAAATTGCTGGATTGGAACCCATGAATTTTATTACCTCTGCAACGCCACACCTTGGTTCAAGGGGACATAAACAGGTGATTCATTTATCCTCTGCATGCTCTTCCACTTTTATTTTCTAATGTGAAGTTCCTTTGAGATATTATTCACTCAAGAGTTTTCCTTATTGATGTTATCTGTGATCGATCTGTGGAAATTTGTGTGTAGAAATTTTGAAATTTGTCCTTATGTGAGGTATGGCTTCTCTGTCAAGAAACCTTTTTAGGATTCACTATTCTATCTTGTTATGCTTCATTGATTAACTTGTTCATGGACTTTCCTAGGAGACTCTTATGGCAAAACTAAGTAAATGATTTAATTTTGATGAATTAACTGGAAATAACTTGTTTGTCAACTTCTTTTCTCTGAATTTCATAATAATCAGTCAAAAGTGAACTTCTGCTAGTTTCCTTGTGAGACATCAATTAATTTTCCTTGTGTTTTTGAAGTTTTTCTGATTGATATCAATGAGGGATAGTATCTATACCATAAAAAAAAATACATCTGCAATTACTCTGCTTCAGTCGTTAAAGATTTGGAAAGGGCTCATGAGAAAGATTCAGGAAGGTCAAGATCTCTTTGGTGGTGAAAGACTTTCAACTCCACATCCTGACCATGCGGTTCCCTACATCAAATGTTTGGCTTATAATCAGTTTTTTCTCTACTTGTAGTTGTTTCTTCAATTGCAACTAAGTTTTTTTTTCTTCTTTTTTTTTCTGTTTATTATAGTACTTCTGAAAACACAACAGTATAGGGAATGTTTTCTCCTTTACGGAGATAGTTATCTTTAACAGTGCCAGTTGAGCAACATGAAAATAAAGAACATACTCATGTCCAACTGCTGATATGCTTTTTAAATTACGACTATAGCTCATCTTCATGTGGTTCATGTATTTTTAACCAGTTTATTTTTTCAGGTCCCAATTTTCTGTGGCTTTTACACCCTGGAAAAAGCAGCATCTCATACATCAGGGCTTTTTGGTAGAAGTGGGAAACATCTGTTTTTAACCGACTGTGATAATGGAAAACCTCCTCTTCTTCTTCAGATGGCTGGTGATTGTGAGGATCTTAAATTTATGTAAGCCCTCATAATCATAAACTAACTATAACAACATATGAGTGCATCCTGTGACAGCAAATGGTTAAACGTGGCATCACATCTCATCTTATTTCTGCAGGTCTGCTTTGCAATCCTTCAGGCGCCGTGTTGCATATGCAAATGCTCGTTTTGACCGTATCCTGTTACACTGATTTATCTGTTATACGGTTCAATGTTGATGTCTATTTGTTTAATAGAAAATACTGGATATCTCAACTTCTAGACCTGATCTTGACATGCCTAGATAATACTGCAAGAATGAAAACTTGAGTCAGGGAGACTGCTTAATCATTTAGGTGTACTGAACTAATTTTCTTGTTACATACCCACTTGCTAATTGGGAGACCTTTACACCTTTTATAGACATTGTGGGATGGAGTACATCATCAATACGGCATCGAAATGAGCTCCCAAAGGTAATTCTTAAACCTTATAAAAGTGCTGAATTACATGTTGAGTTCATCTCACCGTGTTTTCTTTTCCAGCATCAACATTTTACGCGAAATGAGAAATACCCACATATTGTAAATGAGGAGGTAACTAAAATTTCAAGTCCTCAACAAGAAGTCCCTTTGAAGGTCAAAGGCAATGGATGCAAATCGATTGACATGGAAGGTTTGTTACCTATTTGTCTCTTTCACAAGTTGTTCCAGGCTATTCTTTTATCTTTATCACAAGCTCATAAGGTCTTGTTGAAATTAATGTTTCATGTGTACTGTTTTGGGAATAAAAAAATACTCAGGGTAAAATCTTCAGTGTTTAAACAGGTTGGTCTAGAATACAAGAAGATTACATCATGAAGATTTTAAAAGCTAGAGGTGCATATATAATGCATAAAATGAAAGTCTACTTCAGGCAATACCTACTCAAAGCTTCTGGAGTGTATGCTGAGCCAAAAAACCGGTAGCTAGTCTTGTTGCTCTAAATCACACAGCATGCATAAAAAATAAAAATAAAAATTGCACTTGTGCAACCTAGTTAGATCCAACTGTGGCTCTTGGCCTAATAATTCATGCAAATGAGTGAATATTGAGGGATAATTGCCAGAAGATTCTAAACAAGACTAAGTATTTGAAACATTCATATTTTTTGAGCAATATGGTTCCTATCTCTTTCCAAATAGGCACATTATTATTGGATAAAAATTAGTAACAGTATAGGATTTTGATAAGGGAAACTTTAGTGGTTGATTATTGATGGATGTAGTATTTGGGCTCAAAAACACTTCTTGTTTGAAGGATGTGAAAATTAACTTGTGAGCTTTGAAATACTTTAATTTAAGCAACTGGATTTTGGTAAGAAATATTTTATGAGTTATTGATAAATTACAAACTTTAGACGAGCATTATTATATGGCATAGGATGTGAAAATTTACTTGTGGGCCTTGAAATACTTTAATTAAGCAGCTGGATTTTGGTAAGAAATATTTTATGAGTTATTGATAAATTACAAACTTTAGACAACAGCATTATTATATAGCATATGGGATTTGGAGGTTGTGAAGGAAGTCTGGAAGGGAGCCAGATTCAGACGATGCTTTCAGAACCATTCTTTTAATAGAATTTTTGCCCTTAGGTAAGGCATAAGTTGAGTTTAGGATCAGAATTGAGAAACCATTTACTTTTCAGACTAAGTTTGTGTTATGGCTTTGCATGGGTTGAAACTGCAATTCTTTTAGGTAGGAGTCATTAAAAGAGAGTCAAGCAAGGATCTCTCATCATGTGAGAGTGATCTCTTTTGGGTTAGCATCGCGCTTCTTCATGTGTTCTTTGTGACCATTGCTATCCTTTGCACAATTTTCGTGTTTCTTCAATACTTGGACTATACTGAAAATACAATTCCCACAGTGAAGAAATTTAGATGAATTTTTGAATTGAGGATTCCCTTCAGTAGCTTAGACTGTTGTTCATGAACTTCATATGTGTAATATACATTAGCTTTCCATTTGTCCTGCCATTAAAGAGGATTACACTGTCAGAACCTTGTCAGTGAGATCCACCTTAATAGCGACTTGACAGCATTATGATGTGCTCATCATGTGCTTCAGAATAAGATATACACACTTTAAGAGAGCATTTGTGAGATTTTCTAAGCTTTCTTTCCTTGCTTTATGTCTCATTCTCCTTGATTACGAGTTAGTTGTCCACTGAATGTGGTATTAAATGAAAAATATCTACCTTTTTTACTATGCATTCATGAATTCTTAGCATTTTAGAAACGGGTTCTAAAGAGTCCATAAATCATGAGTTTCCTCGATTTTGAAGAACCCTCTGCAAGTCTGTTTTCAATTTATTGGATGCTGGGAGAAGTTTTCTTCTGATTTTTCCTTTCATGCCAGTTAATGGAACTGTGTAGGTTACTTATTTCTCAGAACTCTTTTATAAGAGTTCTGTGCCCTTGATTGCACAAGTGTTCTTAGCAATAGTGAAGATAATGAATGACTTGATTATTCAAACACTATTGTCACTGTTTTCATCATTGTTTACAAAAATTGCAGAGGAAATGATCAGAGGTTTAATGAAAGTGAGCTGGGAACGGATTGATGTTAACTTCAAAGGAAGTACACAAAGATTTCTGGCACACAATACCATTCAGGTAAGTTCTGCTTTCTCTCAAAATCATACACTACATATATATCTAATTCCTTTTCTTGTCCTGTTGGATGCCACCAACAAGAAAATTCATTTCCTCCTTTGTTTTCACAATGCAAATTGATTTCAGTCTAGAGGTCGATTCTTGTGCCTTTCCATGTAATCAAGCATTCATGATAGTTTCTACTAGATTCATGCTTATTGAATTTACTAGAAGGGCTTGCAAAAATCACTATCTTAAGCTGGTAGCCTGAACATAATATAGAAAATATGCTGGTATAGGTGACATTTTCCGACATTTTCCTTTTTCTGTGTTCAGGTTAAAAACTATTGTATCAATTCTGATGGGAAGGATGTGATCCTACACATGGTTGACAATTTTCTCTTATGAAGGAGCCTAATTATTCTTTATTTCCAAGAGGGGCTTGGCATGTGCTATGCATGTACTCCTTACCTCTTTGCTGTCTCTCGGATGCTGTGAAAGTGTTTTTATGGTGGAGAATCCACTGAAAAGCTTGCATTATTTGAAACAAGTACTTTGCCTGTGTAATGAGAATCTAAGAGGCAGAATAGGCGCTTCCCGAAGAATGCAGGTTTTCCAGGAAAAGGGTACCCCAAGGAAAGGGGTTTGTTGAATGGAAGCATCTACAAATGCTTGCATGTAATTTTTATGCAGTGCATACCTTCAAATGAATATAAGCTTCATATTCAGTTTGGGTGTAGAGTTGCGAGAAAGGATATAGAAGTCTATCAATCAAGGTTAACCGGAGCACAGGATCAATAACATTTCAAGTAGATGGAAACTGTGCCAGTTATTTTTTGGCTTTTTATTTAGATTCATGTTGATTGTCTTATTTATTGTCCCAACACCTATTAGAGGCTCGGCCAACATCCTATGAAGTAAAAATAAATCCTGAAATCTTGCATGCCACTGCTGGTAGTAGGTTTGACACTTGAATTCTTGCATTTGTTAGAAAGTTGAAGCAGGATTCCTTCAGTAAAGAACTTAACACTTTATATTGGAGGGTGTTCTTCTATTTGCTATGCTTAAAATTGTTCAAGTTTAATAATTCTTATAGTATTCAGTTTCTATTTTGGATATAAATTTTATGTTTCTGCAAGTTGTGACTGTACTAAAACTTTGGCCAGTAAGAATGTACAATATATCTTGCCTAGTATAATCAGGCGTTCAAGAAGATCACCTCATTTTGTTCATCTCGTGCTTCTAGTTATAATTTAGTAAATAGTTGAAAATATCTGTGGTCATTATGATTGATTTATTTATGGACTTTAATATAATTAACTTGATTATTAATTTATTTACATAAAAAAAAAAAAAAAAATTGGGTTCACTGCTCTTTCTGTGGAGATGATTTTTGGAGAGAGCCTTCCTTTTCACAAGAGTTTGCGTGTGGGTCGGCAGATAAAACCACATCCACAGTGCCACCACCACATTCTCTCTTGGTCACGTGCAGTTTCCATGTCACTGTTCATGAAACAACCTCATAGTCTCTGTAGATACCTACCCTCGTCTACATCTTTCCTAGGGAAATAAATATGCTCTTTTGGTAGAGAGATTGGCGTGTTGAAATGGAACTGCATGCATGCTCGCTTTCCGAAATTTAAACAATACCGGAAAAACAAAAGATGCAAGTGCCCAAACCCCAACCCAACAGCAAAGGGGAGGAACGAAATGACGGGGAAAGAAGGGAAACGAAGCCCCACAACCCCCACCTGTGATTTGCGATTGCTTTTTCTGGGAAACAATCTATCATCTAGCATTTCTGCTGTTTTTTTTGTTGTTTTTGGTCATTTCCTTCTTCTATTCACTTCTTCCATCCACATCTCCTTTGTACCATACCACAGCCCTACTCTTATTGCTGCTGTCCTCCTTTCTCCTGCTACTGCAGTTCCTTTTCTGCTGGCCACCTTGGTTTTTTGGGGGCCCATCAAACGAGGTTGAGGTCCTTCCCTTTTCGGACTTCCTTTAGTTTCTTTCTTTTAAGCCTCTGGACAAGTCTTTTTGCCTTCCAAGTTCCATCACTGATCGAGAATTGGAAGATTAAAAAGGAGTTATCTTATCGCGTAATGGAGCTGGCATTCAATCACTGAACCTCTCTTTTGGACGCTTTTCAGATTTTGTTTTCTTCTCTCTCTCCCCCTCTATTTACTTTATCCCTGCTCCCACTTCTCTCCCTTCCACTCAAGGTTCTACACTCGGAGGAATCTCTCTCTCTGTCCAAAAATGAGCTGCGTTCAAAATTGGGTTTGTTGCCACAGGAATCGGCAACTAATCATTTCCCTGCTCATTCTCTTGGCTTCCAACTTCACCCAAGAAAGGTTCATGGCTGAAGGTATGTATGTGGGTGCTAGTTAAAATTCATGCAGTTTCATTAAGAAACATTTTTCTCAACTGCACCTTCCTCTATTATGTGTTGCAGGTAGACTAGTGTCCAAGCTGGTTGGGGTAGTAGCTCAGGTGAGAGAGATTGTAATTCTATATCAATAACCTCCTCTATCCCCTTCACCCATTAGCTTTGGTTTGCGCAAAAAAAAAAATCTTTTTTCCATGCTAATTATACAGCTAATTTTTCTTATTTTTATTATTGTCTTTCCGTAGACGTATAAGGGGAGGGAGGAGATGGTGGTGATGAGAAATCAGATAGGCTCAAGGCCACCAAGATGCCAGAGAAGATGCAGCTCTTGTGGACATTGCGAGGCAGTTCAGGTGCCTATTGTTCCGCAGCTTCACAGCCACAGAGCAAGTCATTTCTATGCAGCCCCTACGGTTGAATACTCCAGAGGCGACTACATCTCCAACTACAAGCCCATGACATGGAAGTGCAAGTGCGGCAACGCCATTTTCAATCCTTGATTGATGTAAAACAAACAAGCAACGTGTTTGAGAACAAGAAAAAATCACTTTTTTTGAACTGTGTATATGACATGATCAATTCAACACCCTCCCTCTCCTACTCCATGGCAGAGAAATGATATGTAGAGTTGTTTTTTTTTTCTCTCTCTCTCTTCAATTTCTTCTCTTCGTAAATCACATTGAACGGTCAAATTATCTTCTGGATTATTTTGCTGCCTAGTTTTTCAATTTTTGGTTACCCAACAGAAAAAAAAAAAACAACAGGGGTTGGTTACTTGGTTTGAATATGTGTTTTGTAGGGTTAATATGAAAGGTACATGACGACATGCTTATTTTAATGAGATAAAGATGTACCATTTCAGACAGTTCTGTTTTCGTATCTTACAAGATTTGTGCTACAGATGGCCTAGCTCCTCGAAGGGATAAAACACCTTACGTAGCTCATGATATCATACTTTTTCCTTCTGTAATCTTCCACATTTACCATTCAATCTAGCAAGCCCCACGGATTAATTCTGCTTTAACACAAAACAAGGCTACTATCTTCACCCCTCAATTTAACGGAAAAGTGTATTTTCTTTTCGATTATTATAAGTAGACGCATGAATTCATCGTCAAAAGTTAATGTTTAAGTTCACTAGCAGCCGTGAAGGGAAAAGGCTAATGGTTAAACAACGAAGGCCTTGAGCCATGGTTGTGGGTGTTTGAATCTCAGGAGCATCCTTGGACCTTGTACTGGTGAGGAAACAACAATAAATGAGCTCATGAATGGGGCACTGAAAATATCAGATACATAAAAGTGGAGAAGGACCGACCATCCATTGTCATCATTTCAACATTTGTCTTCTCTTCACTCTCTTTCAATCAGAATGATGCCATCTTTTATGGTAACTCTTTTCCTGGTTACTTCCTTTCTCAAACCCAAATCCATTTGGCTGTCTGACGTGACCACTGCCCTTCAAGCTCTTCCAGTTAATATAATATATATTTAAAGGCAGTAGTATAGCTGTTCTTTCCTACAAGCACTTCAGAAAGAAAGAAAGAAAAATCTCTTCTGAATTCCTGAATCATATCATAAGCCATTGTTAGATTTTGATGACTTCAATTATATTTGGTTTAATCCAAAAAGTTTGCAAGTGACACATATAATGAAGAAAAATTATAAAATTTTTTAGGAAGTCTATCAGTCTATGGTAGGCCAAAGGATCAGGCCGATAGGCGATAAGACTTTGGTGTGGAATATAGGAATTTTCACATAAATTTATATATTCTTATTCTCTTTTACCATTATTATTGCTTCCATAACAGCCTTCCAATTTATATGATTTGGTTTTACGAAGGGGTGACGACATATCTCAAAGTATTAAAAAGAT